>NW_027203405.1:1670000-2212429 GCF_024711535.1 Dipodomys merriami | reverse complement strand
GAGGAGGCGGAGGAGGGGGAGGGGGAGGAGGAGGAGGGGAGGGGGAGGGGGAGGAGGGGGAGGAGGGGGAGGGGGAGGAGGAGGAGGGGGAGGAGGAGGAGGGGGAGAGGGGGAGGAAGGGGAGGGGGAGGAGGGGGAGGGGGAGGAAGGGGAGGGGGAGGAGGAGGAGGGGGAGGAGGAGGGGGAGGAGAGGAGGAGGAGGAGAGGGGGAGGGGGAGGAGGAGGAGGGGGGAGGACTAGGGGGAGGGAGGAGGAGAGGGGGAAGAGGAGGAGGGGGAGGAGGAGGAAGAGGAGAAGGAAGAGGAGAAGGGGGAGGAGGAGGAGGGGGAGTGAGGAGGAGGAGGGGAGGAGGAGGAGGAGGGGGAGGCGGAGGAGGGGGAGGGGGAGGAGGGGGAGGAGGGGGAGGGGGAGGAGGGGGAGGGGGAGGAGGGGGAGGGGGAGGAGGAGGCGAGGAGGGGGGGGGAGGAGGAGGCGGAGGAGGGGGAGGGGAGGAGGGGAGGGGGGAGGAGGGGGAGGGGGAGGAGGAGGAGGGGGAGGGGAGGAGGGGGAGGGGGAGGAGGAGGAGGAGGGGGAGGCGGAGGAGGGGGAGGGGGAGGAGGAGGAGGAGGGGGAGGAAGAGGAGGGGGATGGGGAGGAGGAGGAGGGGGAGGAGGAGGAGGGGAGCAGGAGGAGGGGGGAGGAGGAGGGAGGAAGAGGAGAAGGAAGAGGAGAAGGGGGAGGAGGAGGAGGGGGAGGAGGAGGAGGGGGAAGAGGAGGAGGAGAAGGGGGAGGAGGAGGAGGGGAGGAGGAGGAGGGGGAAGAGGAGGAGGAGGAGGGGGAGGAAGAGGAGGGGGAGGGGGAGGAGGGGGAGGGGGAGGAGGAGGAGGGGGGAGGGGGAGGAGGGGGAGGAGGGGAGGGGAGGAGGGGGAGGAGGGGGAGGGGGAGGAAGGGGAGGGGAGGAAGGGGAGGGGGAGGAGGGAGGAGGGGGAGGGGGAGGGGGGGAGGGGGAGGGGGGAGGAGGAGGACAAGGGGGAGGGGGAGGAGGGGGAAGAGGAGGAGGGGGAGGAGGAGGAGGAAGAGGAGAAGGAAGAGGAGAAGGGGAGGAGGAGGAGGGGGAAGAGGAGGAGGAGGATGGGGAGGCGGAGGAGGGGGAGGGGGAGGAGGAGGAGGGGGAGGGGGAGGGAGGGGGAGGGGGAGGAGGGGGAGGAGGGGGAGGGGGAGGAGGAGGAGGGGGAGGAGGGGGAGGGGGAGGGGGAGGAGGAGGGGGAGGCGGCGGCGGCCCTGCTAATGTGAACAGGCTGCTTCCACATCAACAGTGTTAATGCAGTGCACAGGAACACATATTCTGGCAAGGCCTCTTGTTCTCAAGGAAAACCCTCCTCAGGCTGCTAGGCCTGCCTGACAGAGCAAACACTGTTCCTGGAATCTGTATGGCCCAGTCTCCCAATCCCCACCCCCACCCCCAGCCCACTGCCTAATCAGCTAGGTCCTGGGACAACTCAAGAGGTTTAGACAGCCCTCCCCTCCAGCCCCACCTCCATCCCTCCAGCTGTAGCTTCCAGCTGGGGCTGGCCCCTCAGCTCACTCACCAGCAACAGCAGGACCCGCCTCCCTAGGATCCTTCTTGTAGTATTCTCTGGAAAGAGCAGCTAGGGCCGAAACAGCGGTGTCCTGAAACAGAGGACATCAGTGTACAGAGCTCTGCAGTGAAGTGCTTGCCGAGGTACCAGGGTCATTCTGATGTCTAAGCAGTGACGATGTTTAAATCATGTCACTCCCATACTCTGGTTTTCTTCAAGAGTATAAATTTTCCACCTTTTACCAAATTATAACCTTTCTTTCATATATATATATATATATATATATATATATATATATATATATATATATATATATATATATATATATATATATATGCTTTGACATCTATCAGACACAGTGATCACGTTAAATTTGCTGTACTAATTTAAAAAAAAAAAACAGAATTTGGTTATTTCTTCCAAAAAGTGTTAATTCCCCATCTTCTTTTTTTTTTTTTTTTGGTCGGTCGTGGGGCCTGAACTCTGGGCCTGGGCGCTGTCCCTCAGCTCTTCAGCTCAAGGCGAGCGCTCTACCACCTGAACCACTTCCAGCCTTTTCTGCTTATGTGGTGCTGAGGAATCCAGCCCAGGGCCTCATGCGTGCAGGCAAGCGCTCTACCACGGAGCCACCTTCCCAGCCCCAGTTCCCCATCTTCTATGACCGGGCGAATAATAAAATGAAGCCCCCCTCTTCTCCTTCCCGCCGGGAGCACTGCAGGGATAAGGCAGGCTCGCTTGAGCGGCACAGGCCTCACAGAGGGGACCGCAGGGTCTCTGGGGCCTCAGGAACAAGAGAGAGCCTGGGGCGAGGAGGAGGAGAGACCAGCCAGGGCAGAACAAGATGGCGCAAGGCCACATAGAGCAGGTCCACCAAAAGGCTGGAAGTGGAGCTGTGTGGCTCAAGTGGTAGACCACTGGCCTTGAGCTAAAGAGCCCAGGCCCAGAGTTCAATCCCCACGACCGACCAAAAAAAAGTTAGCATTCTGGTCACTAGGGGCCACCACGGCTTCCTGATTATAAACCTGGCAGCAGGCCCATGCCAAATTCCAAATGTAAGGATGACACTGATGGCACAAAAAGGGCTCGCGATGCAGTATGCCACTTGCCATGCAGGGTAAGACGAGCTCGTGCCCAACACACCTTGATCTGCTGTCTAGACTGGGTTGAAATAAGGTAGAGACTTCTCAGAGTGTCATCTATCAGCCATTGCCAGCCATCTGCCAAAGACAAAGAGATGGTCACTTACCAAACTCAGAACACTCAGTTGTATTTAAGCAGATAGCCCCTCTGGGAGGGACAGAGAGACCGGAGTGAGCGCTGCAGACTGCTCAGAGTCCGCAGGCTTCCCGGGTACAGGACGCCAGGAGAGACCAGCTGGAGACTGCTGCAAAGCCAGGCAGAGGCATGAGAAACGCGTTCGCTGGCTTGGTCCTTTCACCAGAGCGTAAAGCTTCAAGCGGTCTCTTCCTCGCTCACACCTGGTCTCCACCCATGTTAACCTGAATATTCAACTCAACTACAGTGAGCTGGGAGGGGGCAGAGGATGCTTACTCTAATAAACTAGGAAACGAAAACCTAGTGACGTCAGGCTGGAGGGCAAGGCAGGTCCGGGCTGGGGCGCCTGCTGCTTGGAGCCCCGGCCCTGACCCCGGCACCCTGTCACCCAGGTCCTCAGGGGGCCACCAGGGCCATAACCATGGCGCTGGGTGCACTGTGACAGGCTGAGCCACAGCTGGGTCCTGGGCAAGGGACAAGAAAGGGACCTCCGGCCACAGGACCTCAGAGTGGTTTCAAGACAGGCCTTCTACACTGCGACCTTCTAATCCCATGCTAACAGCCTCACTTTTTACTTTGTAACTTGAAGCAGTTGTGTAAGAAAATCCTATATACACTCTTGAAAAGAAAAGCACTTACCTATGACAGGATCACCTTTAAAGGGCATTCTGGAAAGTGACAAGTTCTGTATTAAAACGCACACTAGGGGAAGAGAGGAAAAGCACCATTAGCACTCTGAAGCGCCTCTCACAGCCCGGACCTGGCTGCACGTCACGGTGTGCTCTGCCAGCACCAAGCTCTCCCCCACCTCCCTGCTCGCCGCCAGCCCAGCTGCCTCCCCACCGGGAAGATACCTGTATGCACCTGCGGATCCTGGCCTGGTCAGGATCGCTACACAGGCTGAGATGCAGCTCAGTAAAAGAGCATTTATCCAGCAAAGCAGGGGTCAGTCCTCTCCCCTAGACAGACTGCAGGGGTAGGGGCTCTGCATAAGGAGGGCCTGACTATCACCTCAGAGGACACAAACACAATGCAAAAGACCTGCGTGAGCAAGGCCATCTGTACAAGTGAACAGGGGCTAAGGAGAAGCATCTAGTGCTATCTCAGGCCAGGACCACCTCCAGGTCAGAGGGAGTGCTCCTGTCACAGGCAGCCATGCCAGTCTGCCTGAAAGACAAGAAAAGACCTGCGAGTCCAGTTCATGGGTGTCGGGCAGGTCCACCACACCAGTTCAGGTCAGGGGCACGCTGCGGGAAGACCCAGGAACACAACAGCGGGGCACAGGGCCCTCAGGGAGAGGCCCCTAACAGCATGGACAGGCATTCAGCTCCAGTGAGTCCGTATGACAAATCGGTGCCATGGAGGGTTGATCACCGTCTCACAGGGAGCAGCTACTGGGTGCTACTCAGATGGCACGTAAGGGCCATCCTCTCCTAACTCCTGAGCCACAGTGACAACCAAGTCACACCTGCCGCAAGTGATCACTCCATGCCCTGTCCTCACGCCTGCCCCAGAGTGATCACTCTGTGCCCTGTCCTCACGCCTGCCCCAGAGTGATCACTCCGTGCCCTGTCCTCACACCTGCCCCAGAGTGATCACTCCGTGCCCTGTCCTCACACCTGCCCCAGAGTGATCACTCTGTGCCCTGTCCTCACGCCTGCCCCAGAGTGATCACTCCGTGCCCTGTCCTCACACCTGCCCCAGAGTGATCACTCCGTGCCCTGTCCTCACACCTGCCCCAGAGTGATCACTCTGTGCCCTGTCCTCACGCCTGCCCCAGAGTGATCACTCCGTCTACTGTCCTCACACCTGCCCCAGAGTGATCACTCTGTGCCCTGTCCTCACACCTGCCCCAGAGTGATCACTCTGTCCCTTGTCCTCACACCTGAAGCTCAGTGACCTCCTGGTCCCCTTATTTCCACACTTCTACACACATGTTGCCTTTAGTGGACACCTTTTCTTCCTGTAGATCTGCTAGATGCTCATCTCCCCTCTCCTGCTCAGAGACCACAGTGGCAGGCCTCATGCACCAGACAGGGGCTGAACAGGCTACAAGAAGCCTAAGGTATTCACACAACGGCATCTCGTGTGCTCCCTGCAGACACTGACCGACAAACGTTACGTTTAATTTAAATTCTATTTCAGAAAGGAAGATGCTCCCTTAGCTCCTTCGGTTCACTGTGTTCACCCCACGGCCAGCCAGCCTCAAGGCTGCTCAAACTGACCAGGGCCC
Organism: Dipodomys merriami; assembly: GCF_024711535.1. Taxonomy (NCBI): domain Eukaryota; kingdom Metazoa; phylum Chordata; class Mammalia; order Rodentia; family Heteromyidae; genus Dipodomys; species Dipodomys merriami. Next base: position 2,207,362 of record NW_027203405.1, on the reverse strand, counting down.
CGAATCTGAGGACTGGAGCATCAGACACAGAGAAGCTGATGCAAGGCTGGTCATCTGTCTCTCAGAGCATGAGCTCCACCGAAAGGAACCACCACCACCCACGGCTACAGAAGGGCCAGGGATAAAGGACAGATGTGTGCGTCTCAGGACGTTGTCCCATGGCCTGAGCAAAGGCTCCGCAGCTTCTGTCTTCAGACCTACCTGCTTGTCTCATGAGCTCTCCTCCCAGGCCCCTAAAAAGCCAGTGAGAACATTCAGAGTTAAAAATCTCCTACTACATAAAGCATTAAACATCCCACCAAGCAACAGATAAAACTTCAGCTGCCCAAATACAGTAAAATACTAATGAGGTAAACTTGTCACCAAAAGCATTTTACTTCGTTCTCTGGGAAGAAATGAGAAGCTATGACAAGAGCATCCTTTGGCGGTCTTGCAGCTTTCTAGGACATTTGTTGCTCACAGCACTGAAAACACCCCTGGACGAGGAGAATGCACTTCACATGCTGTTTAACATCACTTCACAGAGATGCCAGAGCAACCCGATGGGAATCACTCCTGCGCTCGCGCCCAGGGGTGCCAAGAAGCTCCCTGGCAAGGAGCATAACTCTGACTGAGGAGGCTGTGGCTTCTGGTCCAGACAGAGGAGCAGGGACGACATAAACAGCTAAAAACAAACAAAAAAAACTGGACGAAACACATGAAAGTTCTGGAGTAGACCCTGGGAGACAGAGAGTAATACTGAAACCCCGGAGCACCTAGAGGACTGTAGGGGCAGAGAGGGCGGCACAGAGTGTCACGCAAGTCCCCAGGTGCCTAGCCATCCCGTCATGGCAAGGAGCTGAAAATGGACACGGGCATAGCCGAAGCAGGTGGAGACTGCAGTGGGGTAGGGAGCAGGAGCAGCCTGTGGCTGACTCTAAGCTGATACTGGACAGAAGACTGGCCTGAGAGAAAACACTTGGAAGGTGAAAGCAGGCCCTTCCGGAGCCTTCAGTGGGCCGGGAATGGCCCCTCCTCCATCAGAGGGGAGGACTGGATTGTTCATGACAGCCTGCCAGGACCCTCGGAGAGGGTGCATCAGCAACTGGCTAACTGCTCCACACCACAAAGACTCAAAGCACGCCTGAAGGACCCAAACATGCACAAGACAGAGAAGAAAACACAGTCTGTCTGGACCATAACAGGGGCTGGGAAGGAGGCTCAGTGGTAGAGCGCTTGCCTAGCATGCATGAAGCCCTGAGTTCCATTCCACAGCACCACATAAGCAGAAAAAACAGAAGTGGCGCTGTGGCTTAAATGTTAAGAGTGCTAGGCTTGAGCAAAAGCTCAGGGACAGTGCCCAGGCCCATAGTTCAAGCCTCTGGATTGGCACAAAAACAAAACAAAAGGAACACAACAATCCACAAAATGTGAATTTCAGAAGGTAGGAATCCAATGAAGAACCAAGAAAATATGACCACACTAAAAGAATCAATTATGTCAGCCCAGAAATGTTAATATATGAGGTCATTAGGACAGCTGCCACATCCTCCCCAAGTCTGAAAAGGTGAAGGAAAACAAGCAGCACAAATAGAAAAAGTAGTAAAACAACATCAGGGAAATGTCAAGAAAAATTCAGACCCAGGACCAGAGGCTGACGCCTGTCATCCTAGCTACTCAGGAGGCTGATCTCAAAGCCAGCCCGGGCAGGAGAGTCCAGGAAAGTCCCGTGAGACTCATCTCCAATAAACCACTCAGAAAACGGGAAATGGTGCTATGGCTCACATGGTAGAGCGCTAGCCATGAACTGAAGAGCTGAGGGACAGCGCCCAGGCCCAGATTCAGGCCCCACCACCAACCAAAAAAAAAAAAAAAAAAAAAAAGACTTTAGAAACACATCAAGCGCAATTAACAGCAGATTGGAAAGAGCAGAAGATAGGGAATGTACTCATTATCTTGCTCATGTAACTGTAACCCCTCTATACAGTACTTTACAATAAAAAACGCTAATTTTTTTTAAAAAAGAGCAGAAGAAAACTTTAAGCATCAGAAAGCAGATCTGTGATGGGGGAAGCAAGGGGTGGGAGTAGTGGTGGGGCATGGTAAAGTTCCTTCTTTTTTTTTTTTTTGGCCAGTTGTGGGGCCTGAACGCTGGGCCTGGGCGCTGTCCCTAAGCTCTTCAGCTCAAGGCTAGCACTCTACCACTTGAGCCACAGCACCACTTCCAGCTTTTTCTGCTTGTGTGGTGCTGAGGAATTGAACCTAGGGCATGCAAGGCAAACTCTACCACTGAGCCACCTTCCCAGCCCAAGTTCCTTCTTCTAAGGAAAGAAGGAACTCATACGGTTGGCAACGTTTGTCATGCTGATTAATTTTATTTTGTATGAATTGTTAACTTAGTGAACAGTCCCCAGGACAGCAACAGCAGAACAAAAGACCCCCTACTTCTACTTTGCTAAAGTCTGAAGAGTGATGCGCGTGAGCCAAAGCTCATCTGGAGACAGTCTCAGGCTTACACAACTTTCCTAAGCCTGCAGTCACTGGCTCCCCCTGCCAGAAACTCAGCTGAGGCCCAGGGTCGTGGTCCTGACCCACACAGCAGGCCGAGGCCCCAGCTCCAGGGCTGAGACCCCTCTGCCCGCCACTCATGAGAGGCTCCACAGCACCATCCCACGAAAGTGGGTCACTCTCCAAACCGCTGTTTAAGATAACAAAGTCTCTTCTGCTAGTCTAGGCAAATGCTACAAAAATTAAATACAAACAAGATTTTTGGAAGTCAATTCATCATTCCACTGAAAAGGCAGAACTTTTACTCAAACCTAGGTGGAGTTCAGGAGCCAGCTCTGACATGAGCAGTAATGGAAAGATTTAAAATGACCTCGCTGGACAGAAATGCACAAGACCACAGGATGTGTGACAAGCAACAGAGCAGCGGGTCCCACAGGCCCTCAGACCAAGCCTGGGTAGCTGGGCCCCTGGGAGTTCCGAGCAGCCACACGGCTCGGGGGTCCCGTGTACCACCTGTACTCTCCAGGGTCTAAAACGCACAGTGAGCCAAAGGCAGGAAGGGGCGGAGGAGCCCCGCGGGATTCCACCCTTTGAGAGAAGCATATTGCTTACACCTGCAGCAAAATGCTGCAAAGAAAATGAAACAGAGTCAGAGTAGGAGAAATGTGGCTGAATCCCATGTGTGACAAGTGCTGGTCTGGACACGGGGCAGGTGTCCCTCGAGAGGAGCCCCTCAGTGCCAGAAGACACTCACGTGCTCAAAGATAAATGGGAATGTCTACAGCAGCTTCATTCCACACGGCCCCCGTGACCTGAGCTCACACAAGACCAAGCACTGCAGGACTCACACACCACTGGTGCTACACAGCGATGAAAATCAACAAAACAGTAACACACCACATGGTAAGCCTCAGAAGCACTCCGTGAGCGAATCAGACATAAATAATTTCATACAATCAGATTCCATAGAACCCTATGACAGGCAAACTGCAAAGGCTGAGTGCCCTGGAGGGCCGGGGTCGAGAAAGCTTCAGCAGCAACTCCTCTTCCCCTTGGAGGCAAACAACCGTCCACCACCACAGAAACACAACACCCGAAACGTGGGGCACAGAACCTGTCATGTGAATCTCCACAAAGGTATCTGAGGGCGTGAGACCCTCATGTCCTCGAACACTGAGTCAAGGGACAGTTGCACCTCCTCAAGCAAAGTAAACCCAGAGCCTAGGAATGAGGACAGAGCAACGCTGAGCTGCTTGTAAGTGCGGTGCGGGCTCAGCACCGGTTCTTAGTGGGAGTCAGCATCAGCTCTGTAACACGGCTTACCTGTAGAGATGACGATCATAAAGCTAAAAAAAATAAATGATTGAAAATGAGTCATTTCAGAAATGTGGGTTTTTAAGCAAGACTAGTCTATGTACAATATACAATATAGCAACAGATGGAGACAACCAGTCTCACCTCAGCTCAGCCAGGCCGTGGCTAAGCGCTATAGGTGGGTTATCTTGAAGGGAAATGTCGGAGCAGAGTGGCCACCCCGAGGGAGAACAGGACTAAACCTCACCCTGGACCCCAGGGACGACCCTGGCCTCCCTTGAAGAAAACTCACCATGCCAAAAGGACATGGGTATTCTTGCCTTTGAGGGAATTTAAAAGCACTTCAAGGCATCATCCTCAGCTAAAACTTGCTAGATGTTTATTTGCTGTCACTAAACATTTTGCTTTGTTTTCTTTTGGGGTAGGGGTCAGTGGTGAGACTTGAACTCTGGGCCTGGGCGCTGTCCCTCAGCTCTTCAGCCCAAGGCTAGCACTCTACCACTTGAGCCACAGCACCACTTCCAGTTTTCTGGTGGTTAATTTGAGATAAGAGTCTCATGGACTTTGCCCCTCCTGGGCTGCTTTTGAATAGCGATCCTCATATCTCAGCCTCCTGAGAAGCTAGGATTACAGGTGTGAGACACCATGCTTGGCTCCTGAGCTCTTTTTTTCCTCAAGGCTAGTACTCTACCACTTTGAGCCACAGCGCCACTTCCAGTTTTCTGACAGGTAACTGAAGATAAGAGATGCATGACTTTCCTGCCCAGACTGGCCTTTGCCTCCTGAGTATTTAGGATTACAGGTGTGAGCCGCCACTAAACTCTTTAAAGTGCCTTTTTAGTTCTTACAAAAACTGACATGGTCTTTTATTATCTTTATTTTACAGCTAGGAAACCCTGACTCAGCTCAACTGCCTTACTGGGCTACCTCCAGGGCTAGCAAGAATGTTAGGTTCTACTTTAAAAAGAGATGCATAGGCAAGCTAAAGAAATGGTATTGCTAAAGTCATAAAGTTAGTGGCAGGAATACAATAAGGACCAGCCCATTGCCATATAAAGGGCAAATCTGAAGGAACATAAAACTCTACTTGGAACAAGACAATAAAAACCACTTAATTCTTCAGATGATCTTGAAAGGGTCATTTTCTTCATATTTTATCTTTTGAGTCACCCAGAAGCTTTAAGAATCTCAAAATCCCAGAATGCCCACAACTTTTCTCCAGAGAAATACGTGCACAAAATTTTGGGTTTAACCTCAAGAGACTCAAGATCATAGCCAGGGACGAACAGGTGAAAACCAAAGGCACTCTGCCATGGGAGTCCCCACCCCCTCTACAAGACACATCTGTCTAGAGCACCCCGGGCCGGCGGCATGCCCTCCACCTGCAGGGCCCTGCGCTGTCCGGCACCCAGTGGGCCCCGGAGCACACTGTGCAGCGAAGACCACAGAACAACTCTGCCGCCAGGAAATCTGTATCCCGCCTCAGTGAGTCCGAGGGCCTAGGACTGACCCCAGTAAGTCACACTTGGTCCCTCTCCAGGGCAGACAGCCAGGTGCGCGACGCTTTGCATGCAAAGAGTATGCTCCACACAAACCTGCTGGTGGATCTGCTTCAGGCCCTGCACCACCTTCTCGTCGAGGTAGTCGGTGACAGGCCTGCAGAAGGACAAACACAGAGCTGAGGCCACAAGCACCACGCCTGCGCCCAGCACAAACGAGAAAAAGGTGCATTCAGAGAACCGCCTCCCCTTCAGGCCGTCTCTTGGTCCCCATTTCTGACTTTAGATACAGCTGTGTCGGGCCACAGCCAGCGGCCGTCAGGCCCCCTGAGAAGCTCTCCCCTGGCTGGTGTGCTGAAGTGCCGGGCAAGGTGGAGACAGGCCCCACAGCGCCTGCCGCCATGCTCGGGGAGGCTCTGGCGTCCAGGAGTGTGGACTTAGCAGGTCTCCCTCACCTCATTCACCAGTGATTCACTGCTACAAGCAAGCCTAGCCTACTAGTGAAGAGTGAGTTCACACTGAGCACTGTTACATGACGGGCAGAGAGCAGCATGGGTCTCAGGCATGCACTCTGGTAAACAGCCCTACACACACACCATTGTGGTGCACTGCTGGACAGAGTCAGACCCCGTATGGCCCCACTAGGAAACGACTCTGTATTTTGCCCATGCCCCTTTCCCACAGCCCAGGAGAGCAAGGCCCTCAGCAAGTACCCAGGCCACCCTGACGGCACGGACGCCCGTGGGTAGAAAGAGGGACCGCAGCCCATCTGCTGTAACCCTGCCCAAGTCACTTATGGCAACAGAAGTGACTCCAACCACAGGTCTTCTCAAGCTGGCGTCCAAGAGCAGGTCACAGACATGGAGGAGTCAATGAGAAGAAAACCAAGCAGCTCTTGGAACATGTGGCCGGCATGGCCTCTGCAGACCCTGCACTTCCTAACTGGCTATGATTCTATGAATGAAGCCAACAGGGTCACCCTCAGACCTGGTGGACTTTGAGCCACTGAAAAACCTTAAAGCAAAATACAGGAACCTAAAGACAGTGACGACTAAAACTAAGCAAGTCAGAACAAAATGTCCCCAAGCCCCAAATCACAATGACATGGCTTTCCAGAATGGAGTGGCATTTCCCACCTGTCTCTCTGAGCTGCCAGCTTATACAGGGCATAGACAACCTCTGCACAGGCCAGAATGGCCCCATGCCGTGTGTGCAGATCTGAAGTCGATGTCATCAACAGCAGGGCTGGAAACACTGCAAAAGAAAGGCAGCTAGCAGGTTGGCAGGTACACACTGGAGAGCCTGCATGCGATCCTGGATGCCGCCTCTGAGCCACTGCCACGAGACAGGACACGGCATAACACATGTTCGGACCAGCACAGGCACCGGAGCTCCCAGACACATACTGACAGACTGAGGTGGCGGACAGCCCAGCTTGCAGTCTGCCCGCCGGCACCAAGGCCTGCTGGGGATGCTGATGGCGGCAGGCAGAGCACAAGACACACATGGACAACAGGAGTTTGTGCTCCAATTTTCCACTCATTTCTGCTCAGACCAAAGAGCCGCTGTCTTTGGCATTCAGAAAAGAAAGGCAAGATTCCAAATCCTGACCACATGCCCAGGCTACAGACACTGACAAACCTCAAACCATCATCTACTATAGTAGCCTGAACTGCCCATTAATCATGATGGTTTCTAAATCTAGACGACCCACGGATTCCTTGCTATGTGGTGACGCCCGCCCCAGCACAGCCCAAAGCTCCCAGGGTACACATCCTGTCACCAACTTCAGGTTCTGTCCCACAGCGTTAGCAAGAGACACAGACCATCATCTTCAGCCACCAATCAGAAGAGTACCGAGTCTTCCTGCTGTGTGCACACGTGTGTGCACATGTGTGAAGAAGGCCCTGCAGGAGGTGGGACCCACACCTACCATGAGCAGCACTGTACTCGGGCGCTCGCGGGACCAGGTTGTGCAGCGCCTTGGCGGAAAGCTCTCGAATGGCTCTGAGAGAAGCGGAGCACTGTTAGCAAGGAGGGATTCGCAAGCCCACGCTCACCACGCACGGCCACAAGGCAATGCTGTGTCAGCCAGTGAATGAACCACCAAAATGTGGATCACTCAGCCACTACAATGTGGATCTAAGGCCTAAAGTTAAAGAGTGGTTTTCCTGTTTTTAATGGTTCTATAAAGAAAAACAAAATATATTAAAGAGACCTAAGGCATTACTATTTGACCCTTTAAAGGAAAAGTCTGCCAGACTGTGTACATAGGGTCAATGCATTATACTTTACGACAAGCAACTCAATATGAGACAAAGGATATTTTATAAGGATAAAGGACAAATACAAAGGCATAAAAATGTCAGACAGACATGCACCTAAAAAGAGACTCCTATCCAAAATACAGAATGGGAAAACTGAGATGAATGAAACAAGAAACAAAAATATAAGTAACAGTTGGAGATTTCAATAGTGTAAGGATTTAGTCTAATTCATGGGCTACACGTTTTCACTCTCGGTTTTAAGTGCCTTGTTGGCTGACAAGCTGATATGAGAAAGAAAGGCAAAGTAGTTTATCCCACCGGGACACACATACAGACCTCTGTTCCTAACACGTATATTCTGTGTCCCAGATGCCAGTGTGGCTCATACGTAAGCTCACAAAGATGCTGGCGGTGAGGAATTCTTAGGGAACACAAGACCGAACTTACCTATCCCAGTGGTTGACTTTCATGGTGACGAGATGATCTATCAGTGACTGGGTGTATTCTGGAAAGCCAGCAATAAACACACTGAAATAGACAACAGTGAGGGGCGATGAGGGTTGGAAGGGGCCTGTACCCTCACATGCTGCTCAAGAAGAATGCAAGTTACACAATTACTTTCAAAAACAGTCTGGCCATTCCTTCAAAAGTAACACCACCAGCCAGATGACCCAGCCCTTCCTTCTCAGCCTCGGCAGTTACTAGACAGAGGAAAGTGATCCCCACAGACTCACACACCCAGCACAGCAGCTGTGAGCCCGCACAGCGGTGACCGGGAGCAGAGCCATCACCTGGGTGCAGCTGTCAGAGCACTTCGCAGCACAGAGGAACGGACTTCAGACAGAGAAACATGAATCTCAAAACTATGCTAAGCAAAAGAACTCACAGAAAAGAGTATGGACCCCTTTAGCTCATTTAGACAAAATGCAAGAAAATGTACATCCATCTGTAGGAATGGAAGCAGAATTTGTGGCTGAGACGTTTCCTGCGGGTACACTTATGTCAGACTTGGGAACTAGACATTTCGTGTGAATATATATGACTTATGTCAGAATATAGAAAAGGTAAAAGATATTTTAAAAAAACTAGCTGGGCACTGGTGGCTCACACCTGTCATCCTAGCTACTCAGGAGGCTGAGATCTGAGGATCTCTGTTCAAAGCCAGCCCTGGCAGGAAAAGTCCATGAGAGGCTGGGAAGGTGGCTCAGTGGTAGAGTGCTTGCCTTGCATGCATGAGGCCCTGGGTTCAATTCCTCAGTGACATATAAGCAGAAAAAGCTGGAAGTGGAGCTGAGGCTCAAGTGGTAGAACACTAGCCTACAGCTAAAGAGCTGAGGGACAGCGCCCAGGCCCAGAGTTCAGCCCCCATGACCAACAACAACAACAAAAAAAAGCCTGTAAGACTCTGTCTCTTATCTCCAGCAAACCGTAAGTGGTAAAGTGCTGGCCTTAAGCTGAAGAGTTCAGGGACAGTGCCCAGGCCCAGAGTTCAAGCCCCACCACCAACAAGGAAGGAAGGAAGGTAGGGAGGAAGGGAGAGAGAGAGGGAGGGAGGGAAGGGAGAGAGGGAAGAAGGATGGAAGGAAGGAAGGAAGGAAGGAAGGAAGGAAGGAAGGAAGGAAGGAAGGAAGGAAGGGAAGGGAAGGAAGGGAAGGGAAGGAATGAAAGAGAGAGAGAAAGAGAGAGAGAGAGAGAGAGAGAGAGAGAGAGAGAGAGAGAGAGAGAGAGAGAGAGAGAGAGAGAGAGAAAGAGAGAGAAAGAGATAGGAAATTGAAAACTGCCCTGGGGGCTGGGAAGGTGGCTCAGTGGTAGAGTGCTTGCCTAGCATGCATGAGGCCCTGGGTTCCATTCCTCAGAAAAAGCCAGAAGTGGCGCTGTGGCTCAAGTGGCAGGGGCTTGGGCCTTGAACTGAAGAGCTAAGGGACAGCACCCAAGAGCAGAGTTCAGGCCCCACAACCAACAAAAAATTAAATTTTTAAAAAATGCCCTGGATTCGTAAAGAAACCACAAAAGAAAATAAATAGAAGGCCAATAAGCACAGGAAAAGATGCCCATCTCCATGGGAGGGAAATGCAAACGCTCTACCCAGCAGTGGTAAACTGTGAGGAGATGGATCAATGACTGATTCCATGTATTTCTGAATCGTATATTGCTTTCAACACGAAGTGCAATCTGTAAAACTTCCATCTATGTCTGTTGGGGGGGGGGGGGTGCGCCAGGGAGGTTTACTGATACCAGGGCTTGAACTCAGGGCCTCCTGCTCTTGTTTAGCCTTTTTCTGGTTAATTGGAGATGAGTCTCACAGACTGTTCTGCCCTGGCTGACATCCTCAGAGCTCAGGCTCCTGAGTAGCGAGGCTGACGGGAGTGAGCACTGGCGCCCACCTTTGCTTTATTTTAGGACTTGAGTGCAGGGCCTTCCGCTTTTCACCTCATACCCATGGTGTGGCTGACATCTGAGCTGCTTTCTGGCTCTGGCTCTCCACCTTCCGAAACACAGGGGGCTGAAGCTCCACACTGGGGCTTCAACTCGGGGATTCTTGCTCTCCCTTGGCTTTTATTTTTTTTTGGTCTGGTCGTGGGGCCTGAACTCTGGGCCTGGGCGCTGTCCCTCAGCTCTTCAGCTCAAGGCTAGCGCTCTACCACTTGAACCACAGCGCCACTTCCGCCTTTTTCTGCTTATGTGGTGCTGGGGAATTGAACCCAGGGCCTCAAGCACTCGAGGCACGCGCTCTACCACTGCGCCACCTCCCGTCCCCGCCCCTGGCCTTTTCACTCAGGATTGGCACTCTATCACTTGAGCCACACCTCTACTTCCAGCTTGTTGGCGGTTAGCTGGAAATAAGAGTCACATGAACTTTCCTCAGCTGCCTTCGGAGGCTACGGAGCACCTCCTGGTGACCTGCCTAGAATGCTCCAGGGCCTGGATTCCATCCCTTGTACCACAAAAAGTAGAAGTTCCATCTCGTAGAAGGAACATAGGAGAACTTAAAAAGAACCTGGGTGGAATGAGTTAATTCGGTTTTTGGGAGAGCGGGGACACAGAAAGGGTAGGACAAATGGTGAACAAATGTAGCAGTGAGACTCACTAGTGTGACACTATGTTGAAAGGGAAGTATGCAGCTTGTAGGTAGGATAGGAGAGGGAAGGAGGAGCATGGTTCAAAAGAAATGTACCCTTTACCCAACTTACGTAACTCTAACCCTTCTGTGCATCACCTTTACAGTAACTATTTTTTTTCTTTTTTCCCTAAAAAAAGATGAAACCTGCCAGGCACCAGTGGTCCACGCCTATAATCCTAGCTCTTCAGGAGGCTGAGATCTGAGGATCGTGGTTTGAACCAGCCCGGGCTTCAAAAAGTCCCCATGAGACTCTTATCTCCAATTAATCACTCAAAAACAGAAGTGGCACTGTGGCTCACTGCTAGCTTTGAGAAAAAGAGCTCCGAGACAGCACTCAGACCCCAAGTTCAAGCCCCATGACCAACAATAAAAGAGGAGGAGGAGCTGGGACGGTGGCTCAGTGGTAGAGCGCGTGCCTTACATACAAGAGGCCCTGGGATCCATTCCTCAGCACCACATAAGCAGGGAAGTGGTGCTGTGGCTCAAGTGGTAGAGCTCTAGCCTTGAACTGAAGAGCTGATGGACAGCGCCCAGGCCCAGTGTTCAGGGCCCACGACCAAAAAATAAAATAAAATAAAATGAAACAAAAAGTTCTGATATAGGAGTACGCAGGAGGCTGCAAGGACACACCACCAAACTAGAAGTAAATAGGGGAAATATTACAGAATCTCAAATTCCCAAAGAATACAACACAATAAATAGACAAAAGAATCATCAATCATTAGGAAAATCCAACATAATAAGCTATGACCACATACTCAATACCATCGCGTAAAGTTAGACAGACCACAGGGACACTGACACAAAGACAGGAACACTAGGCACAGATGGCTCTGGAGAAAAGAGACAGGAACAGTGGAAACTGACCACAGCCCCACTGGACAGCCGGGAAGACAGAGGCACTGGAGACAGATCATACTCCATAATGCAGACATGGAGACACTGGAGACAGATCATACTCCATAATGCAGACATGGAGACACTGACACAGAGACAATGGAGACAGATCATACTCCATAATGCAGACATGGAGACACTGGAGACAGATCATACTCCATAATGCAGACATGGAGACACTGGAAACAGATCATACTCCATAATGCAGACATGGAGACACTGACACAGAGACACTGGAGAGGGATCACACCACATCTCTCAGATACAGAGACAGTTGAGAAAAAGCACTTCACACAAGGGAGACAGGTCCAGAACCCTCTGAATGATGGGCCACACTGGAAAACTGTCTGGCCATTGTTAATAACTCGGGACCCAGGTATCTGCGCTACTCGGGACTGGCAATCACGTACTTCAAATGGCAGATGTCCCTCACAAAGGAGCCTCTGCAGCGAAGGAAGGAAGTGCCCACACAACCCAGAAGGCCACACTGGCAGGCCAAGCGAAAGCAGCCTGGGAGCCTTGGCTAGATGAGCTAGAACCCCAGCTTCTGTCGCGTGGCAGCAGGCCGGAGACGCCTGAGGCGAACAGGCCTTGTCCGCCTTTACCATGGTGACAGGTCAGAAGTTGCCAAGATGCACACACTGAACACACATAGCCTGTGTGTCGTGAGCACTTTAGCACAGCCCTGAGAGAGCTGTGCTGCTTCTCCGGCCATCTCTCCAAGGGATCTTTGTTTAGTTTTGATTCTGGTCAAACACCCAGTTTCCCAAAGAGCCTCTTCTCTATCCAGTCTCCAGGGGGATAGTCCCAAGGCCCCGGCGCAGCACAGGGAGAACAGACCACAAAGCCTGCTCTGGCACCCCTCAGGATCTCCTCCTCCCTTGTGCCTCTCCTCCCGCCGCCCTTCACATCACAACACCCTGAGGGCACCCTTGCTCCGTGGGCCAGTCTCTAGGCCCTCCTCAGCCCCCATTTCTAGCCATCTGAACACAGCCCTGACCCACCACACAGCATCAGGACCTTTGGACAGTCCAAAGATAACCCAGTTCAGGAGCAAAGCCCTGGCCAGGTACCCTGTGGTGCAGGAGTAGAGCACCGTCTCTCACATACCCTGGGAATTTCAGAAATGTAAGATGCAGGGCTGGGAAGGTAGCTCAGTGGTAGAGCGCTTGCCTTGCATGCATGAGGACCTGGGTTCCATTCCTCAGCACCACATAAGCAGAAAAAAAAGCCGGAAGTGGCGCTGTGGCTCAAGTGGTAGAGCGCTCGCCTTGAGCTGAAGAGCTAAGGGACAGCGCCCAGGCCCAGAGTTCAGGCCCCACAACCAGACAAAAAAAATGTAAAATGCACTCAAGAAAGAAAACACTGGAACCAGATCACATTTTGCGGAAAGCTTTTACAGAATGCAAATAACAGATTAAGTTTTAGGTTGGAGTAGAAACCTTTGTGACAAGTAGAATGCACCAAGGCCAAATTTAGCTCCTAGTTGTTTTACCCTAGGAATTAAGGGAAAGGGGCAGAGACCCCACATATCACAGACATCAGATGATCAATAATCAAAGAAAACAGAAGGAGCACAAGAAAAAACTGATGGGCACAAAGGGGCATGAAATACTGAGGACAGATGGCAACATTACTTGCCCTGGGTTCGATTCCTCAGCACCACATAAGCAAAAAAAGCCAGAAGTGGCACCGTGGCTCAAGTGGTAGAGTGCTCGCCTTGAGCTGAAGAGCTGAGGGACAGGCTCAGGCCCAGAGTTCAAGCCAACAAAAAATAAATAAATAAAATAAATAAATAAATAAAATAAATAAAATAAAGCGGTCAATACCTTGATAGCAATAAACATAATTTTAAAACACAGTCAAATTCCTCTCAGGGGACAGGCCAATCATTACTTTTGTTTTTTTAATCTGCCAAAGTTACTTATGGAAAAATATTGTGTTTGCATGGTCTGCATTGTGGGGCTGTTAAGGAATCTATCCTGAGGATATAAAATAATAATTAAAAAAAATACAACAGGCATGTGTCTTCTAATTCAAGGTATATAAATCACTTTATAGCCACAACTTGTATGTACATTAGCATTGCAATAGGTTAACAAAGGCAAGTGAAGTAATTTTCCCAGTACTTAGGTCATATAAGTAGAAATGATTCGATTTGATTTCTGCAAACTGTAGTTTGGATGTTAAATATTTATTATGTGCCCTGATTTCCCGAGTATCCGTTTCTTGCACATCAGATAAGTAACCGAGAGATAGCTTCAGCTTCGAAACATGTTTTATTGAAACAGAAAACAGTCACTTCTAATCTCAGGTTTCATTTTGAGAGAATATCCTTGTGACAAACGGGAGGAAAGCTGTCATGGAGAAGGACACACATAGCTTTGCTTGTGGCTATTTCCTGAAGAACCTGAGTCCTGAGCAGCGCTGCCTCAGCCAAACAGCACAGCGAACAGAACATGCCCAAGAAAGCTGACTGGAAATTGGCTTTTTCATTCAAGGCTGGTGCTCTACCACTTGAGCCACAGCACCACTTCTAGCTCTTTTTTTTTAAGTGGAAATAATCGGAAGTACGAGTCTCATGGACTTTCCTGGTCAGGCTGGCTTCAAACTGCAATTCTTAGGTCTTAGCCTCCTGAGTAGCCACCTGGACAAGTTCTGATTTTTCACACATAAATTATTTTCACTTAGAGGATATTCCAGAATGAGGAAAGAAAATGGTGGAAGGTGAATTCTGACATCTTTTCAAAGAGAATAGTGTATTTGTATGATACATGTTAAAACTTACCTTATAACCAGGAAACAGTTAGATATGCTGCCCACGGCAAAATAGTCAGCTGTAGTCAAAATATCAATTCCATGAGGGAAAGTGCCCTAATTTAAACAAAAAGTAATTGGAGAAAAAAAACAAAAAGTAAGAAATGGCTGGAATGCAGAAAGGTACCTCAAGTCACGAGCCACATGGACACATCTATACTTGGAAACAAGGGCTGGCCGGCACCACGCAGGCCGCAGGTCACAGGACTATGTCAGTGCTCTTCCTGCCCACTGGAGCCGAAACGATCCAAATCCCTAAGACAACTCATTTTTGAAACTCAAATGTTTCCATTTCAAAGTCCTATCTGTGTGTGTGTGGGGGGGGGGGGTCGTGGGGCTTGAACTCTGGGCGCTGGGCCTCCGCTCTTCTTCCAAGGGAGGACCCCGCTGCCTCGCCCACACAGGGGCAGCAGGAGGCTGGGTGTGGACAGTCTTGGACAGGAGGCAGGTGGACAGAATGCAGTCAGTTTTGGTGACAGGACCCATCTGTCTAGAGGGGCAGGCCTGGAAGGAGGAAGGAGTACTCAGCTCACTTTGTACTTCTGAGCTTCCCAACACTCTCACCACATATATGTGTCTTCCCATGGCAAATACCGAGTCCCAAATCCAAAACATGTCGTCTCGGCCCAGACCTCACGCGCCACCTCACCCCTCCACAGAACGGCCTCATTCCTAAGGCTCTGCTCCTTTCCCCTCCCCGCCCGCAATGGCCCTCGTACCTAGGCACCTCGCTATCACAAACCCCAGAGCTGGGTCCCCAGCAGCGTTCTCAGATGTGTGTGCATAGGGATCCTTCCTCCTGCCCAGGTCTGGCCCAGATCCAGACCGCTCTCCAGCCTCAGCCCATCCTCCTGACTGCCTGACCATGTGGACTCTGGACCCCAGCCTTGAGGCAAGGCTGACCTGTGATCGCCATCAGGGGGGCAGGACACGTGCCAGCACCCCCAAGCACAGCTCTCACACGACTGAGCATCAGGGGGAGTCACGGGCTGCAGGTTTCCAGAAAACAAGACTACAACTAACACCAAGGGAGCTGGCTTCTGCTTCACCGGGGAGCTGGCTTCTACCGGTGCAGCACACCCTGCTAACCGCCCTCAGCGGTGGGTGAGGGCGGGCCTGACCACAGGAAACGCGTCTTACACACAGTCTCGTATCAGTATACAGGTATCGGCACCTCCAAGCCCATGAGGTAGTCTGGGACCAGAAATACACTTGCCTGCTGTGAGCTGCATTCTTTACCCACATCCAACAATGCAAGAGAAGCCACAGCTTTCAAGGTTCCCACCTTCAAACCTGCAGGAAGTTTCGGGGAATGAAAGATTTATAAAGTGGCCTTACCTGTCTCCCCACATTCTCCTGGAAGGCAGCCTGAGGAACAGAAAGAACAAACAAAGCAGGTGAGTGAGGTTTGCTTCTGCTAAACATCAGCAGATAAATTCAAAACAAACAGTGCGGTATAAATGACCCATGGCTTTATTTTTTAAATAAAAGTCTTCCTTGTTGGCTGAACATGCCCCAAGGGCGGTTTGTCACTGTTTTTACGTCCTGGTGCTCTCTAAAACCACAATTGAAGAATTCAATTTATAAAATCAGACACATCCTGAAAGTAGCCTATCACTGGGAAGACAGCTTCAGACCAGAGCCCCTGTGAAGGCCCCAGAAACACAAAATGGAGAATGCCAATAGGTCAGCTAAGTAAAGCCAACACCTGAAAGGCTCCTCCTTGTGGACTCTGACAGCTCTCAGGCGCCCTCAACAGCTTGGGGTGGCGGAGGAGGAGGAGGAGGAGGAAAGCCCTTGCTTGTCCAAACCTAGCAGCCCTAATCAGCTCTGAACAGGATGCCCAGGTCCTGCATGCCAGGCACAGAACAGAGGCTGACAACAAGATCCCCATCCCTGTAGATACCTCACCATTCCTCAGCGGCCTTCCTCCTGCCCCCACCTTGAACTGTGCGAGAATGCCACCAGGCAAGGCAGGCTGTCTAGTGAGGTGACAGTGACCCCTTACTCTACCAGCAGGCCCAGCCTCTCCCCAAAGCATCTAGGGATGATTTCTCTAACTATGGCTACAAGTAGGCACCACCTCACCTACGGCTAGAGCAGAGTGCAACCTGGCCATGCTGATTCACCTCAGCAGCAGAAGCAGGCTGAGAGGGGGCAGAGAGGAGGGTCTGGAGCATAGGCCAAAGGCCGGCGTTAGAACCCCGCCTGGCCTGGGCATACAGGCCAGGTGCTTCTGGAAAATACAGCAGATGCACTGAAAGAAAATGTACTAACAGGTTCAGGCCCCGGTGTCTATGCACCACCCTCAGCAGACAAAAGAGCACTGAGGGCCAGCGGCTTTCTCCATGGAGAGAACTCACTGGAAGGTGACCCACATAACCTTTACATTGAGGAAACACTTTTTGCAGCTTTTTCTTTCTTTCTTTCTTTTTTTTTTGCAATGAACTAATTAAGGAAAAAATGCAAAGGAAATAAAATTGTCAATTAAAATACAATGTAATATTTAGGAATATATTTACTCCTCTGGAGATATCATCAAAACCATACTCTAATGCCACCCTGAAAGCATAAAACGTGAATCTTGGAGAAGGGGGTTGGCGCGGCCCAGCATGAGGCTGACCTCGCCCGGAGCAGTCCTGACACAGGCAGAAAAGAGCTGCTAATGGTCAGGATGGAGAGTCAGGCTGGTGCCTGGCCTCAACACTGAAACCCCTTCTCACAGACAGGAGGGCAAAGAGACAGTGGAGCTACAGAGCTTCTGGAAGGGTGAAGAGGTGGGCAGGAGTATTTGCAAGCCACATATCTGGTCAAGGGTGACAACTATGATCTACAAAGAGCTCTCAAACTCAGTTTAATCCAGGCACTGGTGGCTTGCACCTGTAAGCCTAGTGACTCAGGAGGCTGAGGTTTGAGGGTCAAGTTTAGAAGTCAGCCCAGGAAGACAAACGCAAGAGCACCTTATCTCCAATTCACCAGCAAAAACTCCGAAAGAGGGCTGGGAAGGTGGCTCAGTGGCAGAGCGCTTGCCTTGCATGCATGAGGCCCTGGGTTCAATTCCTCAGCACCACATAAGCAAAAAGAAAAAAGCCGGAAGTGGCGCTGTGGCTCAAGTGGTAGAGCGCTAGCCTTGAGCTGAAGAGCTGATGGACAGCGCCCAGGCCCAGAGTTCAGGCCCCACGACCGGACCAAAAAAAAGTCCGAAAGAGAGGTTGTAACTCAATGGTACAACCCAGTCTTGAGCAGAATAAGCCAAGAAAGAGCAAGATGCCCTAAGTTCTAGTCCCAAAACCAGAACACAAAACAAAAACCTCAGTTCAAGCCCTTGTACCGGCATGCTCACACGCTCTCTCTCCCTCTTTCTCTCTCCTCTTCCTTTTCCTCCTCCTCTTCCTTCTTCTCTTTCCCTTCCCCCCTCTCTCAAAACTCAGTTAAAACAATCCAATCAGACCATAGACCAGATTGTTACAAACCCACATGACCCAAGAGGGCACACAGACAGTTAAGGCTCAAGGTAAAGTAACCATCAGCAAAATGGAAAGCCCACACACTCTGCAGCCAGTGGCAGGTCCATGAGGACAGGGGCATCAGGACCACACACACACACACACACACACACACACACACACACACACACACACACACACACACACACACACACACACACACACACACACACACACACACACACACACACACACACACACACGTGTCGCATCCCCCAGTGCCCCTCTCGCTATCTACTGTGGACACCGGGGCCAGTGTGCAGGTGTGCCAGGAAGACAGGGGCCATACACCTCACAGTGCACAGTCCAATCTCCACATCCAGGAAAGAAACATTTAAACAAGGAAACTTACAGATGCTGCTCTTCTGCAGTTCACGTTTCGGTCAAAAACTGTAACAATGAGTAGGGCACTATAAAAGAGAGAAAAATGATCAAGTAAAAGGAACTCTCCAAAGCAACAGACTTCATGACAGTGCTCACGCATGACCTGCTTGGCTCCCCACCATCTTAAGCACCAAGAGGCTCAAGACTCCCAAAGGCTGAGGCAGACTAGTGTGACCTCCCAGATATCAGGCAGCACAGGGCCTGAGGTGGCTGGCTCCAAGCAAGGGCTATGACGGAACAGACACAGCTCAGGGCCTTGGGCACCATGCTCTTCTCCTGCTATAGGGTGAGATGTAGACATCGCCTAGAACCAGTGGTTCATGCCTGTAATCCTAGCTACTCAGGAGAATGAGATCTGAAGATCGTGGTTCAAAACCAGCCCTGGCAAGAAAGTCTGTGAGACTCTTATTTCCAATTGAACACCAGAAAGCACAAGTGGCACTGCAGCTCAAAGTGGTAGAACCTTAGCCTTGAGCTGAAGAGCTCAGGGACAGCACCCAGTGTTCAAGCCAAGGAAGGAAGGAAGGGAAGGAAGGGAAGGAAGGGAATGGAGGGAGGGAGGGAGGGAAGGAGAGAGGAGAGAGGGAGGGAGGGGGGAAGGAGGGAGGAAGGGAGGGAGGGAGGGAGGGAGGGAGGAAGGAAGGGAGGAAGGGAGGAAGGAAGGAAGGAAGGGAAGAGAAGGGAGGGAAGGAGGGAGAGAAAGAGAGAAAGAAAGAAAGAAAAGAAAGAAAGAAAGAAAGAAAGAAAGAAAGAAAGAAAGAAAGAAAGAAAGAGAGAAAGAGAGAAAGAGAGAAAGAGAGAGGGAGAGAGGGAGAGAGGGAGGGAGGGAGGGAGGGAGGGAGGGAGGGAGGGAGGGAGGGAGGGAGGGAGGGAGGGAGGCAGACAGAAACAGGATGTGCCCAGAGGACAGGATCTGGTGGAGAGGTGGAGACGGGCCAGCGCTGGCAGGGCCTCAGCACCGCGCCTTCCAGAGCACAGGGAGCTGACCGGCTCAGGTAGTAGGAAGAAGCCTGCACACCCTGCAGGCGGCTCACCCAGGAAACAGCACCACGCCACAGCGTGAGTGTCCCTCACAGGTTGAAATCTACCCACGGTGAAGCCGAAGAGAAGGGAACGGGAGGTGCTGACTGTGGGTGTTTAGAACGGTAGGCCAGATACTGCGTCCTCCATTCCCAGCTTTCGGAGCTGCAGAGCAGGCACAGTTCCGGAGCTTTGGGCCACAGCCTGCCTCACCTCCCCGCAGGTGTCCACACATCATCCTCGGCAAGGGTCAGGATCCTATACGCAGGCACAGAAGCAGAAGGCACCCAAATACCACCTCATGGGAGGTGCCTGGACACTGGGAAGGGCTGAGGCCAGGATCGACAGACCAGGGTGAGTGCCAGGTCTTAGGGGGCCAGAAGTAAGAAAATGCTCAAGAGTAAGCAGGGTCAAGTGAGAGGACAGACAGCCAGCAGAGCCCCAGCTGGGAGGCCTCAGTCAACAAAAGGAATCCCAAGAGCCTTACTCTAAACCCCAAGATAGGAATACCGCTTCAACAAGAGGAGGAGGGGAGGAGGCATTCTTACAAAGGTCGTCTGGCCGACTCAAGTGGCCAGCCTGCAGGAGACATCCACGCTCCACCTGTCCTACACACACAATGGCTTCTGTGAACCGTCTTAGACTTTACAAAACCAACCACAACCTGCACAAAGCTATCCACCCGCTGCATTTGGTATTTAAAACTATTCTCATATAAACTGAAATTTTAAGTATTGCACTTACATGCGACTAAGAGCTTTGTGGGCCTGGGCACAGGTAGCTCACACCTGTAATCCTACCTCTGAGGATCACGGTTCAAAGCCAGCCCAAGCAGGAAAGCATGTGAGACTCTTAAAACTACAAAAAATCTGGAAGTGGACCAGTGGACCTGTGGCTCAAGTGGTAGAGTGCCAGCCTTGGGCACAAGAGCTCAGGGACAGCAGCCAGACTGAACGTAAGCCCTGGGACATGTACCAAAAGACAAAGAGCTCTGTGAGGGTGTGTGAGGGTGTGTGTGTGTGAGAGAGGGGGGGGGTGTGTGTGCATGAGGGTGTGTGTGTGCGTGTGTGTGAGGGTATGTGTGTGCACGCGTGTGTGAGGGTGTGTGTGTAAGGGTGTGTGTGCGTGTGCGTGTGCATGAGGGTGTGTGTGTGTGAGGGTATGTGTGTGTGCACGCACGTGTGTGAGGGTGTGTGTGTGCGTGAGGGTATGTGTGTATGAGGGTATTGGGTGAGGGTGTGTGTGCATGTGCGTGCGTGTGCATGAGGGTGTGTGTATGCGTGTGTGTGAGGGTATGTGTGTGAGTGGGTGGGTGGGTGAGGGTGTGTGAGGGTATGTGTGCACGTGCGTGTGTGCGTGTGCGTGAGGGTGTGTGTGTGTGAGGGTATGTGTGTGTGCGCGCACGTGTGTGAGGGTGTGTATGCATGTGTGTGTGTGAGGGTATGTGTGTATGAGGGTATGTGGGTGAGGGTGTGTGTGCATGTGCGTGCGTGTGCATGAGGGTGTGTGTGTGCGTGTGTGTGAGGGTATGTGTGTGAGTGGGTGGGTGGGTGGGTGAGGGTGTGTGAGGGTATGTGTGCACGTGCATGTGTGCGTGTGCGTGAGGGTGTGTGTGTGTGTGAGAGTATGTGTGTGTGCGCGCACGTGTGTGAGGGTGTGTGTGAGGGTGTGTGGGGGGTGGGTATGAGGGTGTGTGTATGTGAGAGAGAGGGTGTGTGCATGTGTGTGAGGGTGTGTGTGTGTGAGGGTGTGTGTGCACGTGCACGTGCGTGTGCGTGAGGGTGTGGGTGTGGGTGTGTGCGTGAGGGTGGGGGGTGTGCGTGAGGGGGGTGTGTGTGAGGGTGTGGGGGGGGTGGGTATGAGGGTGTATGTATGTGAGAGAGAGGGTGTGTGCGTGTGAGGTGTGTGTGTGAGGGTGTGTGTGCGCGTGCACATGTGTGTGTGAGGGTGTGTGGGGTGAGAGTGTGTGTGCGCGCGCGTGGGTGTGCATGTGTGTGTGTGTGTGTGTGTGTGTGTGTGAGAGAGAGAGAGAGAGAGAGAGAGAGAGAGAGAGAGAGAGAGAGAGAGAGAGAGAGAGAGAGAGAGAGGAGCTTATTAGGAAAAGAAAGCACTTTCAAGATTTTGAAAATGAGTCATCTGTAGGGAAAGAATGACAATGATTTTTACCCCAGCTCAAGTTTTTATAGAATAGTCTTGCTTTTAAAACCCATAAAATCATGTTTTCTAGGAAAAGGAATTAGCCAAGGACCTGTTTCCCTCTAACCAGGGAAATGTGGGCTCCTGTTTCCCTCTAACCAGGGAAATGTGGGCTCCTGTTTCCCTCTAACCAGGGAAATGTGGGCTCCCGTCCATAATACTGGAGGGTCACACTTCACCTTGAATTCTTAGAATTGCCGGTTGTGTGTACTGAATCACTATTTTAAACTAGAATACTGAGTAGTGAGAAGAGGATGAAACAAAGAAACAAAGTCAACAAGCCTGACAAGCCTGCTCTGCCCTCTCCAAGGACAAGACTCAGAGGTTCCAACCACCCAGCTGAGTCCCCGGGACAGGAGCCTTCTGCTTTACCCTGAGGCTGCGGACACTGGACCCCTGTCTAGACAAGTTGACCAGAGTCCTCTTCACCCAGGTGTCCTAGGGTGGCGTGGCCAATGGGAATACAGACCCCAGATGCCAAGTCATCTACCTGGGCATCAGGAGAGTCAGAGGACAAGGTAGGCTTGGCTTCAGCCTCTCAGAATGAAGAGTTCCCCACCGAACGGCATGTGCCCACGAAGCCAGACGGTGCAAGAGACTGTCACAGGCTGCTTTCCAGCTCCCTCCATGAGGCCCATCCCCAAGAGCACAGGACAGGGGTCCTGCCCAATTCATGCTTTCTCGTAAGGCTTTTCCCAAGTGACTGGGAAACTGGGCACACGCGACCTATGCGGGCAGGCAGAGCCTGGGTGGCTCCAGCCCCCCTCCTCGACAGGGAGCTGCACACCCGCCCGCAGGCATCCCTGCTGCGCTCAACCATCATCCCAGGGGCCCCAGGGGAAGCCCTTCCCACAGCTGTCAGTGGAAGAACCAGCAGGGCCCCTAATCACACAGTCATTCTAATAGATTTAGTCCCATCTGCTGAGAAGGAAAAGCAGTCTTTCACCTCTGGGCAGCAAGACCCACAAAGAACTCCCTGAAGGATAAGAAGCAGCTTGAGTGGTGGGCCACAGTAGCCCAGCACAGGGCTGTCCCCGAGCTCAGGGAACAAGGACCAGAGTGCCTCGGTGGAGCAAAAGCAGTAATGGCTTCTCTTAAACAGGTCAGCTGTTCCTCAACAAGCAACCATCTTAAAGCAGTTGCTATTTCATTCATATATTTTACCAAACACACTAGGACAAATCTAACAATGCTTAAAAAAACATTGCTTTGGGGCTGGGAAGGCGGCTCCGTGGTAGAGCGCTTGCCTGCACGCATGAGGCCCTGGGCTGGATTCCTCAGCACCACATAAGCAGAAAAGGCTGGAAGTGGTTCAAGTGGTAGAGCACTCACTCGCCTTGAGCTGAAGAGCTGAGGGACAGCGCCCAGGCCCAGAGTTCAGGCCCCACGACCAACCAAAAAAAAAAAAAATGCTTTTAACTAACCGTAGTCTTCCAAGTTAACAAGTGTGTAGGTGCCAGTGAATATAGTAGAATTTGAGGACTTTAAAGTTGGACTGAATGTTTTAAAACTACATTCTCATTTTCAGAACAAAACTGGCTTATCTAGAAACACTAGTATATTTCGAATGCAAACAGACTTCATGATACTGATGAATCTAAACAGGAAAGCACCTTCCTAGTCCACTGCTCCTCAGGTACCCACAGCAGACAAGCCACCCTACTCTGAGCATGAGTCACAACTCAGGAGCAGAAACCGCCGCTGCAGGTGTCTCCACCTGCTTGCTTTCGTCAAGATTTCCCAACACAGAGACCTGGCTGTGTCAGACAGAGCTCTTCCTTCTTGTGGGACCGAGTCGGGAGGAAGCTGCATGTCTCAACCTGCACCTCTCGGTAAGGTACCACACTTCCACAGGTCCAGTGAGAACAGAACTCATTGTTTTTTCTCATTTGTACGATATTATGTAGCACCCAAAAGCAAAATACACTGTTTCTACCCAAGTAATAATAACTACCATTATAAAGTTGTGTTTGGGAGAGATGATACTGAGGTTTGAACTCAGGACTCGGCACTTACCAGAGAGGCACGCTACCACTTGAGTCATGCCCCCAGTACCAGCTTTTTGCTGATTAATTAGAGATACGGGTCTCTCAAATGTGTCTCCTCAAGCCGGCTCTGAACTGCGATCCTCAGATCTCAGCCTCCAGAGTAGCTAGGATTACAGGCGTGAGCCACCAGTGCCCCCCTGCTTTGTGTTTTTTTTGTTTGTATGTTTTGTTTATCCCCATTGGTCATAGGGCTTGAATTCTGGGCCTGGGTGCTGACTCTTGAGGTTTTTTTGGGTTTTTTTTCCTCAAGGGTGGCGCTCTACCACTTGAGCCACAGCACCACTTCCAGCTTTTTCTGAGTAGTTTATTGGAGGTAAGAGTCTCACAGACTTTCCTGCGCAATCCTCACATCTCAATCTCCTGAGTAGCTAGGATTATAGGCGTGAACCACCAGTGCCCCACTTGCTTTGGTTCTTTTTAAGACAAGGTCTTGACTTTTTCCCAGGCAAGTCTAGACTCTGATCCTTCTATCCACATTTCCCATTGCAGCCAGGATGATACGTCACACCCAGCTTTTTCTGCTGGATGGAGTTTGTTTCACCCTGGCAAGCCTGGACCTACGATCTCTCCATCTCAGCCTTCCAAGTAGCTAGAATCCTAGCTACTTATAGGCATGAGTCACTCGGCTTGGTGGTGAGACCCCATTTCAGCCAATAAAAGCTGGACACAGTGATACCCACCTGTCATCCCAGCTACAGAGCAAGCATGATAGGAGCTTTTGCCATCCAGGCCAGCCTGGGCAAAAAGCAAGACCTTATTAGAAAAATAACTAACGCAAAAAGGGCCAGTATGTAGCTCCAATGGTAGAGTGCCTAGCTAGCAAATGCAAGACCCTAAATTCAAAATCCCGGTACCTATAAATATCAGAATAGTTCATTACCTGTAAATATTTTTCCAAGTTACCAATCACATTGAAAGGTTAGATTTATCTTTGTCTGACTTTCCCCAGCCCATAAACAGAAGCAAAGTTCACTCTGGGTAACATGGCGAACCTTCCAAGAGCTTCTGGGTCACCCCAGAGCCAGCAGGGATGGCTTCCCTCATCAGTGCTGAGCTGGGCTATTCCTGAAAACATTTTTCTCTCTGGAAGCTAGGCTATTTGGGAGGCTAGGCAAGAACAGGACATAGCTTTAAGCAACAGTTGCCATTTCCTGAGTTTTCAGGACAATCTTGCCCTCAAGGTAGAGATCTCAATGAGCCAATCCAATCCCAGCCCCTCACCGGCTCCCCACGCGGCCGAGCCGGTTTGGTTTGCTCCGTGAAGGCGAAGGCTGGGCGCTGCCCCTGGCGCGGGCAGGCCTGTGCCTGGGCAGGAGTGATCATCAACAGCTCAGCTTACAGAAGAGTTTCAGGTGAGGAAATCACTGGAAGGTGACAGGCAGAGCTGGCAGCACTGTGGAGTTCACTTTCTTTTCCTTCCTGCAAATTGGCTTTATTACTGATGGGAGGGAATGCTGTAGACACACAGGCTCTACCTCACATCGCGTCCCCACTCAGGCCACAGCCATTCCATCTCCAGCTGTCTGTGCACAAAGCTGGGAAAAAGTGGCCTTCCTACCGCAATTAGCACAACTTCAGAAGTGACTTAAACCACGCCTAAAAAGCTCCTTTTGTCATACTCCTAAAACAGAAAGGGACACTTCACAGGAGCAGTTAGTTAATCCAGCTTCATCATCTAGGAAAAGTGATGTGCTAGCCTGTGTGGGCTCTGAGACTGGAACACCGGGCAGTGGTAGAGGTGCCCCGGCCACTGCCCCAGCTTTCTGTCAGACATGTCTACTTCACTTTGACCTCAACTGTCCATTTGTATAGGATCTACCGAGAAGTTTGTGAAAGTAAGTCACCAAGATTTTATCATGTGCCAGAATTAATGGCCTTAAAAAGTGTCATTAGAACAGCCACTCAGGAAGAACCGGGCAACAGTGCTGAGGGCACGCCCGACAGACCGATACTGGGCGGTGCACAGCTCCAGGCTGGAGGCAAGTGCATGCTCCCGCTCACGGTGCACCTGATTCACCCCCAACATGCCTCCTCCCCCATCAGTCAGATGAGCCAGGAAGGACTGAGCACAGGCTCCCTCAGAACCTGTGGAACCGGAAACCTGCACAGCTCCACAGGGCACTGCTGCCCGTCGGGGCTGGCATGAGCAGCGGGGCCCGGGGCCTTCTCAGCGGAAACGCCACAGCAGCCCCTGCTGGGTCGCTGACTCCCGGCTTAGCAGAAATCCAGAGGCTGTGAGGGCCGGCAGCTCCGTCACCACACAGGCATGGCCTCTTTGTGCACTCGCAGCAGTTCCTCAGGCTTGGTCAGTAAATCAACAAACCCACCCTCCTCGAGCAAATGAGTCACGTGAGATTCCACAGACCGAGGCTAGACCCAGCCGTGTACCAACGCTTCTCTGACCAGGACTAAGTCATTCTCAAAGCCTCAAGTACTCACACTAACCTGTCAGCCTCCAGGCCACTTCCACACCAGCTACCAAGTCCTAGCAGAAGCCACCCCTGTAGCCTACAAGGTACTTCCTCCAAAGGCCCAGATCCCCTCCACAGGGGACCCGCAGGGAGGCTCAGTCCATACAAACTCCAGACAGACTACACCCAGCCCACATGCTGTGGTCACCACAGAAAGTAAAACCTCCTGGCCAGGAACCCATCCAGGGCCAGCTCCAAGAGCTCGGCTCTCTCTTTTCTCCACATGCCAAAGGTACCCAGTCCCTCAGCAACTAGAAACTTCACACACTCGGCTTGAGGCATGAGTGCAGCTGGGCCCTAAGAACACGCAGCCACCCAAAGGCCACCACAGCACCAACTAGAACCGGACCTCAGACCCAGCATACAAAGACCAGAGTCCATTCTATCAGCCAGTTTTCAGTTTTGCTTTTTTCAAAAACTGGTGTTTTTCTCTACAAAATCTGCACAGCGATTTAGCAGTGCAAGTTCTGGAACCGTGGAATGCAATTAAGCTCCCCAGCAGGAGTCTGTGGCCAAGGCTTTTCACTGTGGCCCAGCTGGCCCCTTGGATAGTTCGGATGGTTGAACTTGCACCTTTCCACTTCAAAGGTAGCAGCTCAGCCTTGTGATTCCATTGTTACTAAGAAAAAAACAGGGTAAGAGGTCCATGGCCCCCAGCCTGAGTGTGTGCCCACTCCACCCTCTTCCTCTCTCCTCCAGCCTTGCCTGGCCCCCTAGCTGTGCCAGAGACAGCACGAGGCGAGGCATAGCTTCCTAGATTTTACCTCCAGGCCGAATCTGTCACAACTGCTTTCACTTACAAGTGGGAAGCAGCTGCACATCTGAGCCAAGGGCTCTCCAAAGTCTCCTGGTCAGCCACGTGCCTGACCCCAGACCTGCAGACCTGGAGGGTCAGCACCATGCCATCGTGCCTGACCCCGGACCTGGAGGGTCAGCACCATGCCACCATGCCTGACCCCAGACCTGGAGGGTCAGCACCATGCCACCATGCCTGACCCCGGACCTGCAGACCTGGAGGGTCAGCACCATGCCACCATGCCTGACCCCAGACCTGGAGGGTCAGCACCATGCCACCATGCCTGACCCCAGACCTGGAGGGTCAGCACCATGCCACCATGCCTGACCCTGGACCTGCAGACCTGGAGGGTCAGCACCATGCCACCATGCCTGACCCTGGACCTACAGACCTGGAGGGTCAGCACCATGCCACCATGCCTGACCCCAGACCTGACTCTGGACCTGCAGTTCCCAACCTCTGCACCAAGAGGTTGCCAAAGAACAAGACGCCATAGACTAACCGAGTTTCCCGGCTCAATGACAGCTGACATGAACATGAGAAAAATTGTTTTTGCTCATGCTCCCTAGTTATAGATCAGCTTCCAAAACACTGGGAATAAGAAAGCAGCAGAAATCCAGGCGCCAGCAGCTCATGTCTGTAACCCTAGCTACTCAAGAGGCTGGTATCTGAGAATTGTGGTTCAGAGCTAGTCAAACAGATCAAAAGACTGATCTCCAACTCACCAAAAATGGCCAAAAGTGGAGGCATGCTCAAGTGACGGAGCACCAGCTATGAGCAGAAAAAGATGAAAGCAAAAGGCCCTGAGTTCAAGCTCCAATATGTGTGTACACACATACACCAAAAAAAAGGAATGGAAGCAGCAGAAAGGTCCCTGCCCAAAGCCATATGAACGGCGAACCGCGCAGAATGGATGGCGGAAGGGAGCCGCCGGCTGCAGCTGGTCCAAACGTCCAGCAAAACCCCCAACCAGGAGCATGCCAAATTGGCTGTCAGGCACCTTGATGGGCAGAGATGCAGTCTACCTGCTGTGGGCCACCTCTGGGTCTCCCCAGACTCAGATAAGCCATTATCTACAGCCACCCGCCAACACCGACCCTGCAGCTCCACCACTCCCTTCCAAGGGGTGGACAAGAAAGAACAGACAGACGTGTTTATAACTTCCTCAGAAGCACCTTATCTCCCAGAATGGGGCAGGCTCCTCCTCTAGCTAGATCAGGAGATACAGACCTCCAGGAAGCAAACAGATGCAAAGTCCCTTTCGGAACCCCGTGCACCGCACCATGGGCGAGAAGACATTCCTGAGAACACAGGTGAGCTCCAGTCGCTGAAACCCTTGCCTGGGAGCCCACGCTGGCTTGACTGGTTGCCAGCAGCATCTGTCCCATGGCATCTAATGGCAAACAGGCCACAGCCTCCAACAGGTGTCCGTCGGCACGCTGAGGCTGAGGGCCCTGTGAAGACCTCACACAGTGACCTCTCCCTGGGCTCCTTAGGAAACAAGTGGCAAACCACTGCCGGCTTCTTCAGCCTAACTTCATGAAGCAGACTGGTGCACAAAATAAACTAAGAAGTTGCTTAACTTTTGTAAATATAACCTCTTTTTACATAACCTTTTTAATAACAATTAAAAAATTAAATATATATATGTATATATATATATATATATATATATATATATATATATATATATACACATATGTACTCTTTATCTGGCTTTTAACCCTGTGTACATCACCTTTATAACAACAATTAAAAATTAAGTTTTAAAAAGAGTTACTGCCAGCCGGGCGCTGGTGGCTCACGCCTGTAATCCTAGCTACTCAGGAGGCTGAGATCTGAGGATCGCGGTTCAAAGCCAGCCCTGGCAGGAGAGACCGTGAGACTCCTATCTCCAATAAAACCACCAGAAAACCGGAAGTGGCGCTGTAGCTCAAGTGGTAGAGCGCTTGCCTTGAGCTGAAGAGCTGAGGGACAACGCCCAGGCCCAGAGTTCAAGCCCCACGACCGACCAAAAAAAAAAAAAAAAGAGTTACTGCCAGGCACCAATGGCTCATACCTGTAATCCTAGCTACAGGAGGCTGAGATTTGAGGACTGCAGTTCAAAGCCAGTCCTAGAAGGAATCTCCAGGACTCTTATCTCCAATTAATCACAGAAAAACAGCAGTGGAGATGTGGCCAAAATGGTAAAGCACCAGCCTTGAGCTAGATAGAGCTCAGGGACAGCACCTAGGCCTGAGTTCAAGCCCCACAACCACCAACAACAACAAAAAAAAAAGGGCTCAGGGGCAGTGCCTAGACCCAGAATACAAACTCTAGAACTGACACAAAAAGAAGTTGCTGAATTAAGGGTGTGGCTGTTTTGTAATTTCCAAGCAAAAAAAAAAAAGACTAACTGCTGAAAATGCGGCAGGGCACTGGTACCAGCCGGTAAGGGGCCCTGGCAGGCCCCCAGCCCAGCCGCCTCGGGCCCCCTCCTCGTCAGGACGCAGAGGGCTGGACTTGGGGCACAACAACCTGCCAGGTCCACTTCTTTCCCCAGGACACTTCCCTCCTCAAAGAGCTCCCCAGATACTGTTTGCATTTCACACTGCTGGACTGAAGTGTGACCCAGGAGTTCTGTGAGTAATCCAAGCCACAAACTATTAGAATGTCAGGGCGGCAGCAGCAGCAGCAGCCTCATAACAGGCTGCAGGTGCTAAGTTTCCAGGACTGCTAGGGCCAGCCTCAATACCACCTGCCCCCACACACACCCCGCCAGTGCCAGCACTAACCACCTCACCAAGAGCCTGCCCACAGGAGGGAGCCATTCTGGGGCTGCTTCATGTTACAGAGCAGAAAACAAACATTCTCAATACAGCAACATCGAAGGAGTAACATACATATCCACCATACAGCAACATCAAGGGAGTAACATGCGTACCCACCATACAGTAACATCGAGGGAGTAACATATGTACCCACCATTCAGCAACATCAAGGGAGTAACATGCGTACCCACCATTCAGCAACATCAAGGGAGTAACATACGTACCCACCATTCAGCAACATCAAGGGAGTAACATACATATCCACCATTCAGCAACATCAAGGGAGTAACATACGTATCCACCATACAGCAACATCGAGGGAGTAACATACGTACCCACCATTCAGCAACATCAAGGGAGTAACATACGTACCCACCATTCAGCACACGAACAACAGGTTTTACCTGGAAATGGAAGTGACAAAGGGTCGCAGCTCCTGCGGATCATAGGCACGTGCAAAGGCCCAGCACACATAGCAGGCGGCATCCCTGACATTGGCACCCACGCTGCAGGTACCGCATTTCTTGTCGTAGGTCAGTGCCTTCAGGATCACGGTGACCACTGGCAGGAGACAGAGAAAGTGAGCAGCTGGCAGAAGCTGGAGGGAGGGGCACAGAGAGGTGGCACACACGGTCACAACCTGGTTAGAAAACAAACATCTGAGGAGAAAACAAATTCACCGATTCAGATCAGGAGGACAAGTATTTTAAAGGTTCCTGGAGAACCACATGAAGCCGGGCGCTGGTGGCTCATGCCTGTAATCCTAGCTGCTCAGTAGGCCGAGACCCTTAGATCGTGGCTCAAAGACGGTCCGGGAAGGGAAGTGTCTCCAGTTAACCACACAAAAAAGCTGAAGTGACCTACGACTTAAGGGGTAGAGTGCTAATCTTGAGCAAAAAGAGCCCAGGACAGTTCCCAAGTCCTGAGTTCAAGCCCCAAGACCAGCACCAAAACAGAGCCACATGAGGAAAGGACAGTTGGTTCGGGAAAGCGTGGCAGTGCTGCAGCCACCAAGGCCGACACCCGTGCTGGGACGTGAGGACTCCTGCCGCGTCAGGACAGAGGCCACGTCTCCTCATCACAGGACTCAGCCCCTCCAGGGAGGGAAGAGGACCCCATGATGCCTGGATCAGTTACTCAGGGTCTGGGGCCTCCAGGACTGAGGACACAGACACAGTGGCTCAGGCTTCAGCAGCCCTGGGTCAACTCAGGGGTCACCTGCACGCTTTATTATCTCCACCTCCACAGCCTGCAGCGGCTGAGAGAAGAAAGGGCCTGGGGTTTCTCCTCCAGGACCTGCCCACACACATGACTGGCGATACATGGGGAGAGACGCTAAGACACTCTGGAAGAGTGCTGGAACACTTCAAGTTTTACTCTATCTGTTCAGGTCATTAGGTTCATTTTTCTCAAGTGCTTGGGAAGGGTTCCCTTATAAATGCTTAACAAGTTCACTACTTAAAAATAATACACATTACATTGATTAAAATACTAAAGGAAGCTGGGCGCCAGTGGCTCACGCCTGTCATCCTAGCTGCTCAGGAGGCTGAGATCTGAGGATAACGGTTCAAAGCCAGCCCGGGCATGAAAGTCCATGAGACTCTTATAAACCACTAGAAAACTGAAGTGGCACTGTGGCTCAAGCGGTAGAGCACTGGCCTTGAGCTGAAGAGCGCAGGACAGCACCCAGGCCCGGAGATCAGGCCCCACAACCCGACCCCCCCGACCCCCCCCCAAAAAAAAAAAAACAGTCTCACAGATGTTCTTGCCCGGGCTGGCTTTGAATCGTGATCTTCAGATCTCAGCCTCCTGAGATTACAGGTAGGATTACAGGTGCGAGCCACTGGTGCCTGGCTTGATTTTTTTTTTTTTTTCCTTTGATCAGTCATGGGGCTTGAACTCTGTGCCTGGGCGCTGTCCCTCAGCTCTTCAGCTCAAGGCTAGCGCTCTACCACTTGAGCCACAGCGCCACTTCTGGTTTTCTGGTGGTTTATTGGAGATAAGAATCTCTAGCGTCCAGCTTGATTTTTTTTTTTAAATAATCACAGCAAAATGAATTTTCTGAAAGATCCTGCTAAAAGTCTCAATTTCTAGGTCCAAGATAGACAACTATACTTCCATAAAAACTACTAAATAGCTGGGTGCTGGTGGCTCATGCCTGTAATCCTAGCTACTCAGGAGACTGAGATCTGAGGATCACAGTTCAAAGCCAGCCCAGGCAGGAAAGTCCATGAGACTCTTTATCTCCAATTAACCACCAGAAAGCCAGAAGTGGGGCTGTGGCTCAAGCAATAAAGTGCTTGTCTTGAACTAAAGAGCTGAGAGACAGCACCCAGGCCCAGAATTCAAGCCCCACGACCAACCAAAAAAAACAGAACAAAACACTAAATAGCTCACATGGTATCTACAAATTTATTAAGAAGAAAGGTAACCACGTGGCTCACACCTGAAATTCTAGATATTCAGGAGGTTGAGACTTGAAAATAGTAGTTTGAAGCCAGCCCAAGCTTGAAAGTCAGCAAGACTCATCTCCAATTAACAAGCAAGAAAAGCTGAGCTGGCAATGTGGCTCAAGTGGTAAAGCACCAGCTGAACAAGCAATCTGAGTGAAAACGTAAGGCCTTGAGTTCAAGCCTCAGGGCGGGAGTAGGAATAATAATGAAGTAAGCCACACATGACATCCTAGCTCCTTCCAAGGCTGAGATGGCGAGGATGGCAGTTCTAGGCCAGCCAGGGCAGAAAAGTTCACAAGGCTATTTCAGCTAATAAGCTTGGGTGGAGGTAGGTGCCTGTCAGTCAGCTGTAACAGGAAACATAAGGCAGAAGGACCGCGGGCAGCAAGCAAGGTCCTGTCTCAAAAACAACCAGTACAGCAAAGGGTTAGCGGTGTGGTAGGGTGCCTGCCTGGCAAAAGCAAGCCCCTCAGGTTAAACTCTAATACCACTGAACAGAAGGCAGAGTAAAAATGTGTAATCGTCTGCCCATGGAGGAAATGGAGCTGGCCTTTCTGCTCCTCATACAGCAGGATCCTTGTGACCAACCGACCCCACGTGGCAGGCATGGAAAGGGTGGCAGATCCCCAGGTCCACACACCAAAAGTCATAAGCACAGGCAGGGCCACAGAGCTCGCTGCTGACCAACAGCTCCAGCAGTGCCCACAGCAGGTGGCCCAGGGCCATCCCCACTGGTTAGGCGTCGGCTGCAGACAACTGCCATGGAGCTCAAACGCACTAGAAGGTCGCCCAGAACAACCCACACTTGGAGTCAGCGCTGACAGAGAAACCAGACAACATAGATCAAAGCCAGCAAGGGCCACAATGTGCCATGCAGCCCCCAGCAGCCCTAGGAGCGACGCACCAGACTGAGGCCACGCTGCCGTGCCCGCCAACAGCCCCGGCCCCGTGGCCCGCCAGCTGCTGGGGGAGCGGCCCTCCCGTGTGGATGCACAGGCACTGACCGCTTGTGTATGCCACCGCCACACACAACAGAGCCGGGAGTGTGACGTGAGTGGTACAAGGCCCTCTATTCAATCCTCAGTACAGGAGCAAAACACACGCGCGCGCGCGCGCACACTCACACAACTATAGTCCTATGTGTACTACAAATTTCCTTCTGCCTTTTTGCTTCTAAGGATTTTTAACAGCAACAAATAATATGTTTTTCAGATGGCCTTTTTTAATTTACTTGAAACTACATAAAATGATTTTTTTTTAAACTTGACACCATCTGGATGGGTGCCCACTAAGGTGTCATCCTAACACCGCTTCAGAAAATTGTGAAAATTACATCTGAATGCCTTTTGCACAAAGAAAAAAAAAAAACTAACAAAAAACTTGTAGCTACTGTGGCATCGGCCAAATCCACTCCCAGCAGGACTACGCCCGAGGCAGTGTGCGCATGCAGGATGAGCGTGAGGAGGCGCCGGAGGGGGGGTCCCCACACCGCAGTGTGAAGGACCTCAGTTGAGATCTAGCACTCTGCCAAGTCTCATTTCCTGAACCCAGCGACGAGACACCCCGCTTGGGACATACTGTAGCCCCTAAACATCCGAGACAACAGACTGACTCCCAAGCAGCTACTCTTGCTAATGACCACTCTGCTCGCTGGGGCCCAGCACAGCACTCCTGTTACCTGCCTCTTGAGAGCCCTGCAACTCCTACAGATCCCCACCAGCCTCCAAGTGTCTGACTCCTACTGCAGAGCACCTCCCAGAGCCCCTCTCCTGAAGAGGCTGGGACTGACACCACCAGGCAGACTGGAGCCACAGAGCAGACATAGAACCTGCCACCAGGTCCAGGGGGCCTGTATGAAAACACAAGCCTGGCAAGGGGCACCGCCGTGCTCCTGCAGATTGTACACACAACCACCTCAACCTGAGCCACACAGAACCTGCAACACTTAAATGCCCTCAGCTGTTCTGAAACAACCTGAAACAACCCTAGAATTGTTCTGTTCGCTGGTATGGCTCAAACTCACCACTGTGCTAATAGAGCTGCCCACTCAGGGCCAAACGACGTCAAGATAATTGGCCACGGCACCTGTGGGAGGGTGAGTGTGGTCTTGCCGCCGGCTGGGCTCCCCGGGCTCCCGTGGGTCCGGTGGCCCAGATGCTCTGGGCCAGGCCGGCCAGCAGGCCCATGGCCTCGGGGAAACCCAGATGCTCTCTCCAAGTGTCAATTTATCACTCACAGGACAAAATCAATTTCTAAGCAGACAACTAGGTGTGCGGTGTCAGCACTCCTGGGCCCACTCCATGCCTCCCGTGCGACCGGTCCCACACCAGCACGGGCTGCTCAGTGGACGTGGGCTGGCACCCAGCACACCAGAGAGCTGTGGAATGTGAGCCCAGCTTGGAGACCATTTTCTGCACCCAAGCTGAAGAAAGATGGTTTTGGAAAATAACCCTCTAAATGCCTAGTGACAAACTAGCCACAACTCAAGATGACAGGTCTTCCTCTACCCGCAGCAGCATCCCGATCCACAGACCTCTCAGGCATGACAGGCTCTCTGCCGGGAGAGCTGACAGCGTCATCCTGACACGCGGGCCTTTCAGGCATGACCTGTCCACCGCAGAGAGAACTGACAGTATCCAGACCTCTCAGGCATGACCTGCTCACTCCAAGGAGCACTGGCTGCCTCAGAGGTAGCTGAGCGGCTCCCATCACCTGGCCGGTAAGGTTAGGGGGCGCTAGGGGCCACAGGAGCCCATGCACACCTTGCCTTTTCTGCTGTGTTCTGGGGTAGCTGCCTGGCCTTCCAGTGTCACAAAGGAACTATTCCCCACACACTCCTATGTCTTAGAGCTAAGACAGAAAAGCCCAGCATTCAGCCTGCTGGGGCTCCACAGCAGAGATCCAGCCAGCTCTCTTCTACCTGAGCCCCCAGCCTGGTCTTCAGAGACTATACCCCACCATAATCCTGTTGAAAAGACCCAAAGATCCTCCACAAACCCACAGTAAACCGCAGAGGCCAGTGTGCAGATGGCCTCCAGTACCCTTCAAAACCTCACTGCCCAGCAGTGGCCAACTCGAGTGAACATTCCACCCATAGGTCTTGAGAACAAATGATTTGTACAGCTCACAAGAAAGAGCAAAATGTCAGTTCCTGTAGCAAGAAACAGGGGCCTATGCTTCATCTCAAGACAATGAGAGTACAACCTGCCATGAGAAGACAGGCCAGGCCTGGCCTCCTAGCCCAGGTCTAGCCTCTACCACATGAGCTCAGCTGTTCAGAGACCCAGGAGACAGGTCAGGCCTGGCCTCCTAGCCCAGGTCTAGCCTCTACCACATGAGCTCAGCTGTTCAGAGACCCAGGAGACAGTGCACTGGGCACTCACGGAGCTGCAGAGGAGAGGAGGACCTGGAAAGTCTCTGCCTGAACTTTTATATAGTCATCACAGAGAAAATTCAGAAACAGCTCTTTCCAGATGCAACAGGTTTTAAATAAGGAAGCTGTTCAATAGCTTTGAACAAAAACCTTTCTCATGGTTCCAATTACATGCTGCAAGTGCATGTCAAATATATATCATACCCCAGAGGGCTTCCTTTTGGCAACCGGAGTCCGAGTGTAATTTAAATACCCTTCTCTCTAGACAGCATGTCGTTTGTTAAATGCCAACTGCATAAGGAAAAGGCAGCCTCCAGGTGAGAGACGCAGTCAACCCAGCGCCCCACACTCCTCCTGCAGGGTCTGTGGAGCCCGCAAGTCCAGGAGACAACGGGGTCCTGGCAGAAACAGTCCACCCATAAAGATCATCACACAGTTAGGTCTCCCAACAACCACTAGCTGCACTAATTTAAAACAAGTCATCGCAATGGGCATTCATGGGTTGTATGGGTTCCTGAAGCATAACTGGTGCAAACCCCGGGCCTTGTTTGACTTTCCCAATTCAAACAGGGTAAGGAACATGCAGAGCTAATGATGTGACAGGATGATATGGTCCCAAGACCACAGGCAGGGCCCTGGCCAGGACCTAACGACCTGGGGCAGGGTCTCCCAGGCTGTGCCTGAGTCACCGCATCCCAAGAGGGGGCAGCGTGGGGGGCTGCATTCAGTGCCTGAGCCCAGATCGCCTAGTTCCAGGGGCAGGTGTGGCTGCAAGACCTGCCTCCCATCCCAACAGCCATCAGACCTTCCTCAAGAATGTAGTCCAACTTGCTCAGGAAAAATGTCCACGTTCAATTTTCTGGGGACAAGAGAAACTGGCAGCAAATAGGGCTTCTCAGACCTGTGGGCTCTCAGTTCCCACGGGAGGTGGCAGGACGTGCCCCGGGGCCCTTGCTGGGCTACAGGAGCAGCAGACAGCCCCAGGGCTCGACACCCATGCCACCCGGCAGGACGCGGACACCAGTGGCCTCCACCCACTCTGGAAGGGACAGGAGCCATCTTCCAAGAGCACACCTTCGCATGCTTGGAGCTGCTGCTGCACAGCCTCCAGTGCCACAGGCACTCGCCAGACGGAGTGAGGTCACACACACCAAGCCCTCGCTCGCTCTGCCGCAAAGATCCCATGACCACAAAGGCCTGGCCACTCAGCCACCGCACAGCCGCTAAGAACCACGGCCCATCTGGCAAGGTGGCCTGGGATCACAGGCAGGAAACACCACCACCGGCTGGGCACGGCCTTCATCATGGCACACATCAGACAAAGAAAAGACGTTCCCCAGAGAAAAGACACGTCTGCATTAGGTCAGGTCTCCAGGAGGGGCCTTTAGGATGTTAAGACAATTACAAAGCAAGACAGAAGCAAAAGACAAGACGTATCTACAGCCTGCCTGTGACCACACTCCCCACTGGCACTGAGGACCAGTGGGTCCTGCCACACCACATCTGACACACCAGGCCACGGAGCCCAGCCAGGCCTGCTCACTGACTCCTAGATGGCGCACCAGGTCCTCCAGTGTTTCCTGAAATGGGAAATGTAACAGTGAGATGCTCAAGTCGACCTCCAAACTAAATAGCTGGAGATCCAGCCCAGAGGAGATCAGAAGCCTGGGCACCATGTACTAACTTTTCTAATAGATGCGGTCACAGATAGAAGAGAGACAGGACAGGGCATGGCACTGGGGGAACATGTGAGTCTTGTGATTGTGCTACATTAGAATCTCTACCATAAAGGTGGTGTAAGCAGAGCTGTACCTGGAGTCAATGGCAGGCAGGCAGGCACGATCACACGCACGCGCGCACACACACACACACACGCGCACACACACACACATGTAAGCAGAGCTGTACCTGGAGTCAATGGCAGGCAGGCAGGCACAATCACACGCACGCGCGCGCGCACACACACACGCACGCGCACACACGCATGTAAGCAGAGCTGTACCTGGAGTCAATGGCAGGCAGGCAGGCACGATCACACGCACGCGCACGCGCACACACACACGCACGCACACATGTAAGCAGAGCTGTACCTGGAGTCAATGGCAGGCAGGCAGGCAGGCACGATCACACGCACGTGCACGCGCACACACACACGCACGCGCACACACACACACATGTAAGCAGAGCTGTACCTGGAGTCAATGGCAGGCAGACAGGCACGATCACACGCACGCGCGCGCACACACACACGCACACACGCATGTAAGCAGAGCTGTACCTGGAATCAATGGCAGGCAGGCAGGCAGGCAGGCACGATCACACGCACGCATACACGCATACACGCATACACGCATGTAAGCAAAGCTGTACCTGGAGTCAATGGCAGGCAGGCAGGCACGATCACACGCACGCACACACACACGCACACGCACACACACACGCACACACACGCACACACGCATGTGCACGCACACACATGCACACACGCACACACGCACACATGCACACACGCACGCACACACGCACACACGCACACACGCGTGCGTGCACATGCTCACACGCGCGTGCACACGTGCATGCACACACATGCACGTGCGCACACACGCGTGCGCGCACACACACACACACACCTGGAAATCTCTGCCAGCTACAGACTACACCCAGACCAGCATCCCAACTTAGATGCTGTGGTTCTATGTGACATACAAGGGAAGGACACGAGAACTCAGCACCGCTTTATAACGTTGTATGACTCTATTACTACTTCAAAATGAAAAAAAAAAGAATAAATAATAAACTTGTGATTTGGATATAAAGTACCCTCTCAGAAAGGCTCTTGTGTCATAGGCTTGGTCCCCAGCTGCTGGGAAAATCGAGAGGTAGTTGGATCCTGAGGCCTCTGACCCAATCAATTGGCTAATCCACAGAAGAGTTCATATTGAAGACTACACGAAAGTGAGGTCTGGTAGTAGGTCACTGGGGATGTGGCTGGAGGGCACATCTTGTAACTAGACCCTTCCTGCGTCCCTTTCCACTTCTCAGCCACTACGCTCTCCTAAGCCGGTTCTACCACGATATTCTGCCTCACCACAGGGCGAAGCAATAAATTCAACCAAACACTGACTGAAGCCACCCTCCAAACAGATAACTCTTGAGTTGTTCTCTCCAGTGTTCTGTCCGTGGCAGCTTTCACACAGCCTCACGGGCCCCGTTCCCCACAGGTCCCACCCACCCCTCCAGACGCTATCCAGCGCTATCCCCAACAGCATGCACACAGCCCTCTGGACCCTGTGTTGTATGGGTTCCAAGCAAAGGCGGTATGGCCTCCCCAGGGAGCAAAGCTCAGACTCCTCCGTGGGAGGTGAAAGCAAGTGCTTCTCACAAAGGCCCAGGCCCAGGGTGACAAAGCGGCACCCTGGGATGTGGGGGTCCCCCAGTGCCCTGCAGTGTCCCTGAGGCCCCGAAAACAAAAGAAGGCCTCCCACACCTGCACCCCTACCCACCGCCACCAGTGCCCCTGCCGGCCCCGCAGGCCAGCCCTGCCGAGGTTCATAGAGAGGGCCAAACTAGTTCTATTCCAGCAATCCTAGTTATTCTTTGCCAATAAAATGCCATCTCTTTTAAGGAGACACGGAAATAGCTTCCTTCATCTTTGCCATACAGTCTCCTTCTCCTTGGTATCACAGACTAGTAGCCATTACAGGGGCAAAATCCTGTCTGTTCCTGTCCACTGCTGTGCCACAGGCTACCAAGGGGAAGAATGTGAACACAGCAAAACCAGGGGCGGGAGGCTCCTCCAGGAGCAAGGGTGTGCTCCCGCACAGCTAATGACAGAGCGACAAGAACAACAGCTTGAAAGAAGTAAAAGCAGCGTCCAGGAGGATTAAAGGCTTGGCCAGGAAGTCCAGACCAGTTCTACACTGGCTTACGGCCAGGATCCTGAGCCCCCAGGGTCCAGACCTCCAGCGCCCCAGGACAGAGTCTCTGGCCCGGGCTTTGTGGTATGTTTCACAGCCAGGAGGACCCTAGAGGCCCTGGTGCTCAACCTCTGCAGGTCAGCAGCCCCGATGCACAGGAAGGGGCAAGCGTCCCCTCACGTTGGGGGTACACCTGACACGGTGACACATTCTCTGTGTGGTACTAATGACAAGCCTGATACCTGTCTTTAAGTGGCTGCTGAGGTTCTCTCCCAAACACAGTGTGTGTCTATCATCTTGGGTCACTCGTGGTCATGGACAGGTGGCACAGCAATCCCTAAATCGCCTTCCTAGTGTGTCTGACACGGCTCCCGGTAGGCCTCAGACTCTCTCCACCACCAACGTCCTGGAGGTCAGCCCTGGCCACCAGTTCTGAATGACATTTAGTTGCCTATTCACAATCCTGAACTTCTATCACTGTACTTCCAGTGAGATTCACACCTGGACTCCAGCCCATGCTCACAGCACAACGCAGCTCCTCCCCCCGTGCAGTCGCCTGCGTGCTGCTCAGGGCAGCGCTTCCCATGAGACTGCGGAGGGGCACCCCTCTCCAAAATGCTTCCATGGTGAAGTCTTGGTCCCCAGACAGCGACCCAACCAAGACCATGAGAGCTCTGACTCCAACAATGTAATAACCAAATAATTAATTAACCTAATACATTCGTTGTGGGTCAAAGTCTTTGCTTCATTTTTGCTTTTTTGAGATAAAGTCTTGCTGTGTAGCCCAGGTTGGCCTCAAACTCACAATCCTCTAGCCTCAGACTCCTGAGGACCCCTGACTTGCACCCCCCACTCCCCCGTGTTTCATAATTTGAGACTATTATTGGGGTAGAGGAAAGGGTAGGAAGCAGAACCCAGCTGGCGGACCCAGCCCAGTGGGGCAGGTCCTTGGGGGACTGCATCTTATCTGGCCACACACAGCCACTTCTTGGCCACAATGGTTCAGTCATATGCTCCTACAAAACATATCCCCGCTGCAGGGACACAGCAGTAAAACCCCCTCGCCATCCAGAGTCCCATTCCAATGAACTGCAGATGGAGGCAGGGGTGAGGACATGGCTGGGGCTGTGCAGGAGCCTCTGCACAGCGGGACCTGGACCCCAGCCCCATAAGGCATAACAGAAGCTAGTCCGTGGCTCATCCCTGCAACTATAGCTATTCAGGAGGCTGGGATCTGGAGAATCATGGTTTCAGGAGAACTGGGGTAGAAAAGTTCACTGAACTCCACATCCCAAACACCAGCAAAACGCAAATCTAGGGGCATGGCTCAAGTGCAAAGCCAAGTACACAAACCAAGGGAGCTGAATTTAAACCCTAATACTAGGGAGGGAGGGAGGAAGAACACAAGGGATTATAAAGATGTTGTCAAGGGAATAAGAAGCCCAACAGGAGAATAGAAAATATTTTCAGATCATTTACCCAGCTAGAATTATCTAGCTAGAGTTATCCATGCTACACATTAAGAACTTTTACAATTTTGGGAGCATGGTGGCACACACCTGTAATCTCAGCATTCAGGAGGAGAAGAAATACTTCTGCAATGCAACAATAAAAGGACTAAGTATAAATGCCTTTAAATAACTATTTTTTGCTTGATTTTTTTTTTTTTTTTTTTTTGGTCATGGGGCTTGAACTCTGGGCCTGGGCGCTGTCCCTCAGCTCTTCAGCTCAAGGCTAGTGCTCTACCACTTGAGCTACAGCGTCACTTCCAGTTTTCTGGTGGTTTATCGGAGATAAAGAGTTTCACAGCATTTCCTGCCCAGGCTGGCTTTGAACCGCGATCCTCAGATCTCAGCTTCCAGAGTAGCTAGGATGACAGGCATGAGCCACCGGCATCCGGCTGTTTGATGTTTTTTTTGTTTTTGTTTTTGTTTTTTAAAGAAAAGTCTCAATATCTAATACAGGCTGCTAGTCTGAAACTCATGATCTTCCTGTATCAGCCTCCTGAGTGCTGAGATTACAGGTGTGCCCTATCACAACCAGTCTAAAAAAAAAAAAAAAAAAATCTCTTGAAGAGACATCTTTCCAAAGAGATATACAAATGGCCAATAAGTACATGCAAAGATACTCAACAGTATTAGTCATTAAGGGAAACACAAATCAAACATACATCCATCAAGATGCTCTTTCACACACTGAGATTCCACTTCACCCCAGTTAGAATGGCCATTATCAAGAAAACAACAAATGCTGGTAAGGATGCAGCCAGAAGACCTTAAACACACTGCTGGTGAGAATGTACACTTGTTCAGCCGTTCTGAAAAGCAGTATGAAGGTTCCTCAAAACCTAGCCATAAACTGTAACTGCCTCAATGAGCCAGCAATTCCTCTCCTGGGCCTTTATTTAATAGAATACAAACAAGGCTACAGTAAAGCCACCAGCACAACCCATGTTCACTGGAGCATTATTCACCATACCCAAAAATGGAGGCAGCTCAGATGAATGGACCAAGAAAATACGACATAAATGCACAAG
Source organism: Dipodomys merriami (assembly GCF_024711535.1). Taxonomy (NCBI): domain Eukaryota; kingdom Metazoa; phylum Chordata; class Mammalia; order Rodentia; family Heteromyidae; genus Dipodomys; species Dipodomys merriami. The sequence continues at coordinate 2,165,450 of NW_027203405.1, read as the reverse complement.
GGAATTTTACTCATCCATTAGAAATAATATTGTACCATTTGTAAGGAAGTGGAAAGACTTGTGAAAAATTATATTAAGTGAAGCCAGACCCAGAGAAACAGAAGTTGCATGGTTTCCCTGATTGTGTAGACAGAATGTGCCTATAAATCTGTAAGTAAGGGCTGGGAAGGTGGCTCAGTGATAGAGCGCTTGCCTCGCATGCATGAAGCCCTGAATTCCATTCCTCAGCACCACATAAGCAGAAAAAGCCAGAAGTGGCGCTGTGGCTCAAGTGGTAGAGTGCTAGCCTTGAGCTGAAGAGCTGAGGGACAGCGCCCAGGCCCAGAGTTCAGGTCCCAAGACCAACAACAAACAAAAAAAAAATCTGTAAGTAAACAGGTTAAGTGGAATGCAAGTGGTTACAAATGAATTAACTTAAGTATAATAGACTCTATGGAGAGATCAAATAGTATAACTTTTTAGAAAGACTAGGTTAAAACCCAACAAAATAAGCAGTAGGAAATGGCTATATGCAAGAAGGTGGTAGGGCTATGGGGAGGGGTAGATGAATGAAAGTAGATGGGAAGGTAAGGAAAATGCAGTCAGGAATTCATGGAATACTGCACAGAATCAAGACAAACAAGGGACGGAGTACACAGAAGTGGGGTCAGAATGACCAGGATGCTTTGTTAAACGGCACCTCCTTTGCACAACTACTTAAAGATAGTATTTTTTAATATTTGTAAAGAGATTCCCTCATGTCCACTAGGCTGGCACAATGTTTTAGAAATGGAAACCAACATGGAAGGATGCAGCCCAGTCCGCTGCTGCTGGGAGACGGTGCGGTAGAACGCAGCCTGAGGGCTCCTCCAGGTGGACAGAGGACTGCCACGTGACCTCACAAGACTGGAAGCAAACGTCCACCGCAGCCAAAGATGAGATGAATCCAAACGTACTATGCAATCTATATATACATCTGTACAAGGCAATGGTATTTATTCTTAAGAAGGAATGAAGTTCTGAAACATGGGTGCACTTTGAAATCATCACGCTCAGTGAAAGAAGCCAGAGCCAAAAGGTCACTAAGAAAAAGGAAAGATCACATAGTAAAGATTCCACTTGTAGGAAATTTCCAGAATAAGTGAATTTATAGAGACAAAAAACAGACTGGTCGTTGTCAGTGTGAAGGAAGGACAAGCAGGGTCTTCTTGTGGATGGGACAAACTGTGCATGTCCCTGTGTCACCGAATTCTTCACTTTAAAGTGACTAGTGGTTAAATGTGTGAAATTTCACATCAGTTTTTAAAGGGCACAATAAGGAATGGTTCTTTAAGAGCAAACTCCTTTCCCTGCCCTGTCTGACAACTCAGCCCTGAGGACTCAGCAGGCACAAGCAAGGTCAGCAGCTACAGTGCCGGCAGGGTGGGCGTGCGGGGGTGTCCAGGATGCAGACAGCCAGCAAAGGTGTAAGGAAGGTGAGTGACAGTCAGAACCAGGCAGGATAAATAAGGAAGTATAAATAACTGTGTCCCCCTCCCCAAGAACTCACATAGAAATCCTACCCCGTGAGGCGGGGCTTCCTACCCCTTCTAAGGCATTAGTAGGTGGGACCTCTGAGAGAGTGTTTGGGAAGGGCATGAATGCCCAGAGCAACCACAAAGAACTCCTTCTTCTTGATACAAGAGGACTCATGAGAAAAAGCTCCCGTGGTGCCGTGCTTTGCCATGGTCCTGTACTCGTTTGGACCGAGGGATCAGTGTCTTGTTTTGTTGTTGTTGTTTTCTTTTTGGGTCCAGTTGTGGGGCCTGAACTCTGGGCCTGGGCGCTGTCCCTCAGCTCTTCAGCTCAAGGCTAGAGCTCTACCACTTGAGCCACAGTGCCACTTCCAGCTTTTTTCATTTTGCTTACGTGGTGCTGAGGAATCGAACCCAGGGCCTCAGGCATGCAAGGCAGGCGCTCTACCACTGAGCCACCTTCCCAGCCCTCAGTGTCTGTTTTGAGCCACCAGCCAGGGGAATTCTGTTAACCAAGACAGAAATGTTCCCAACTTGAGTATCATGCCATGTCGGTCAAAAAGACCGCATGGAACAAGGTGGCAGGGGAATCAGAAAACAAACCCATTAAGTCCTGATTTAACTGAACAAGGGGCTCAGCAATTTGGTAAAAATCTACATGAATGTTTTTTGTTTTTTGTTGTTTTTTGGGGGGTCCGGTCGTGGGGCCTGAACTCTGGGCCTGGGCACTGCCCCTCAGCTCTTCAGCTCAAGGCTAGCACTCTACCACTTGAGCCACAGCGCCACTTCTGGCTTTTTTTCTTTTTGCTTATGTGGTGCTGAGGAATCGAACCCAGGGCCTCATGCATGCAAGGCAAGCACTCTACCACTGAGCCACCTTCCCAGCCCCAAATCTACCTAAATGTTTTAACCAATTAAAGATAAAAGTTAAATTAAGTTACAAATGAGATACTAGAAATGACTACATAATTTTTAAGTATATTTAAATATCCATAAAATACCTAGTATATATAAGTCTGATATATAATACACATATACATAATTATTTACATTTAAAACACAATGTCTGGCTTTGACAGAAGAAAGAAAACCTGGTGAAGACAAAGAAACTGAAGAAATTGTAGAAAATGCAAGTCCAAAGGGAAAGAATGTGAAAGGAAAAGGCCTAAAAGTACAAGGCTGACAAAGGCTTAAGTCAGGTCCCAGGAGAGAAAACAGAAAAAAAGAGACCTCCAAAGAGTTAATTATGGAGAATTTTATAGAAAGATATGTGAGATACAGGAAACATAGGTATATAAAGCAAGACACAGAAAAGGAAACCCACATCTCAACACGTTAAGTCAAACTGCAAAATTCCAAAAGCATGAGAAAAACCCTAGCATGGTCCCAGAGAAGCAACAGCTCCCATCCTGAACAAGTACACCAACAGCACATGCCCCTTGTGCAGAAACAGGGCCAAGAGATAGCTGCCCCCAAGAACAAGGCCAAAAAGAATGTCCAAATAAGGACAGAGCTGGCTTGCTACCAACACACCTTAACTAAAAAGCCAACAGAAACAAGTTCTGAGAGTCAAAACAGAAGTGAATGAAAGAAATGCTGCATGCATAAAGTCTAAACACTGACTCAGAAATAATGTCTAAGAATAATGATGTCTTGTGTTCGGCAAAAAGAACTCTAAAATTTGACCAACATAATTATTCAGGTACACAGTGCATGATCTTCAGGGTCCACGAAAAAGCTTATTTCTGAGCTATTTTTAAACCAATAAACTGCCAATTCCAAACCAATCATTTTTCAAATGAATTTTCATGCTTTACCTGTTAAAGGTATTGCTTTGTGGTCTGAGGACATGCCTACTCAATTTCTCAAGACTTGTTTTATGTCTATGAACGCACAATCTTTTTAAGATTCCTTTGTGTCTAAGAAAATATAGGGTTCCATATAAATCCATGGAATCAAACCTGTAGTTCTGCTGTTCAAATATAAAACATCGTATTAATTGTATATTTGTATTATATATTTGACTGTTACATTATATTTGTGTGCATATACACATTATATAGAATACCGTATGTGTATGTGTATATCCAGTGTTTTGTAAATTAGCTGATCAGTAATGGCAAGAGGTATTTCAGCTCTCAGGAGAACACCAGATCTGTCCATTTATCTCTGTAGCCTTATTAACTTTGGTTTTTATAGTCTCTGGCACCTGCATCTGTCAGTCAGGGGTGGCCTCCAGCACCACATATACGTTGCACAGAGATGACAAGGTCATGGCTGAGCGACCAGTCCATACCAAGGACGGTGTGGGCACTGCAGTGAGCTGGCAAGATCCTCCCCACAACTTCCTCAGCAGCTGCTGATTCACGCCGACCTCTAATTGTGTGCAAACCTCTTCCTGGACCAGGCAGGGATGTCCCCACAGGGCTAAGCTGACAAGAGGCAAAGTGCCCTGGGCACTGGTGCACATCTGGTGCACCCTGTTAAGTGCAGAGAGGAGGCGGCTGGGAGTGCTGACCCTGAGCCTGTGGCTCCCTTCTCTTCTCTGGGGTAACCAGAGGAGTCACAGTGGATCCGAATGCTCACAGTAATGCCCAGACCTAGCATGTGTTCAATAAAACATGATTCGTATTTTCAGAACCCGACATGAACTTAGGGTAAGAAGGGAAAAGGAAACAGACCAAAATGAGTATCTGGAACCATAAGACTAAAAGACACCTGTTACAATTGAATAGAAATTGATGGGCTCAAAACACAGCCAAAAAGAAAGCATGGCCTTGAAGATCAAGCTGCGTAAAGACCAAGTAAATGACAAGCAGTGAAGAAGCCGCAATCAGGTGTTGAGAAAAGGACTTAGCAGCAATCATTAAATTCTTGACTCCTTTCCCATATGTTTCTGTCTATTCACGGTTATTCTTATCATGTTTCTCATCACTGGTGTTATTGGTAGCATAAGGGGAAAAACAAAAAATCTAAATGCCAACATTTACCTTGTCCCTGTTCAGTTTAAGTTCATCAGTGGGGCCAAGAGCTGAAACTGCTTCTGGAGGAAACTCTAAGCAAGACAAAGGCCCTGCTGCCCAGTGTCCACGGCTATGCCAGACAGGAGGCAGGCAGGGAAAACAGTGGGGATGCTCACGACTTGGCCCAAGTTCCCAAACCTGAACTGATTTTCCCACCAAAAGACAAAGTAGACTGCTCCTCCAGGCTCCAGGTTTCCCTTCGGACACAGAGCAGAGGTGGCAAGCAGCAGCGGGAGCGATGGGAAGAACCTGGGCCTAGCTACACAAGCAGAAGCAAAAAGCCTCCACCCACTCTCACCCTGAGGACTCAAACCACTACCACGCCAGAACTTTCTTCAACTGTCAGAAAAGCATGTACCTTGCAAAGGCTGCCCACAGAGCAGGCTCTGGTTGCAGCCACCAAGCCATCACACCAGCCACCCCAAGACAGACAGACTGGGAGAGACCCTGGCAGGAAAAAGGAACATCCAGCAGAATATTATTAGCTCCAGAGTCACAGGAACTCAAACAGCTCATCATCTGAATGGATGCATACACACATACTTCAGTAATGGCCTTACACATGAAGTCCTTCATAAATGTCCACTAATAAAACTTTCCCCAAATTTTCTCACACACTTTGCTCTTATCCTACTAGAACTGCCAAGGTAACTCCAGTTTTACTTTTATGAATCACTAAACTAGCTGACAAAACAAAACATGAGTCCACTAGTTAGTCTCAGACTTTGTTTAAAACGAGAAACCAGGCTAGACAGCGCCCAGGACTCTGTCTGGCAAGGGAGGACCCCAAGGGCGGAAGGGCAGGATGCAGGCCTCCCTGGCCTGGACAAGCCTGGGGCCAGCTAGCTGGCTCCTGCAGGAGTTCTAAGGCAAAGCGTGCAGGTTGGGAGGGACGTGGCCTGCCTCTGTCTTGGCCAGCAGCCCGCTGGGCCTGCAGAGGCTCTGGGCAGGTGTGTCTGCAGAACAGCAGGACTTGCCCCTGGGCTGCTGCTCCGGGCCTGGCTGGCAGCTGCAAGTGAAGCAAGAGTAGCACCTAGGGCCAGATCCTGGTCTAAAGGAAGTCTCCAGACCACGGAGAAGAGCTGTCCTCAGTGCAGACAGGGCTCCAACCATACAGATTTGTGGCCTCCAGCAAGCGCACCCTCAATACCAGAATTCAGCAAAGGGTAAAATCAGGCAGGGAAGGAAAAGTGGGGTCACAGAAGTTCCTAAGAGACGATGTAATCAGAGGAAAAGAGGCAAGGGAAGAAAGGGGCCCCTGGACCCAACCGAGAATGTCATGGGGAACTCAGGGAAATAACTCACTATCCTAAGTCTTCCACTACAACCATTCCCAGTAGAAAGAAATTAAGAGCCCATGGCCCTCGGAGTAGCACTGCCAGGCCAGACACAGAACTCCGGTCTGGGTCAGATTCTCAGGCCTTTTATTTTTTTGGTGAGACGAATTTGTATTCAGGGCTCGTACTTGCCAGACAGGCTCTATGCCTTGTACTCAGGGCCTCACGTTTCCTGGCCAGGCTCTCTACCACCTGACCACTACACAAACTCTTTTTGTGCTGGTTATGTGTTTGGTTATGTAGGGGGTGGAGGTGGGTGTTTGTTGTTGTTTTGTTGGTCATGGGACTTGAACTCTGGGCCTGGGCGCTGTCCCCCAGCTCTTCAGCTCAATGCGAGAGCTCTACCACTTGAGCCACAGCGCCACTTCTGGTTTTCTGGTGGTTAATTGGAGATAAGAGTCTCACAGACTTTCCTGCCAGGGCTGGCTTTGAACCGTGATCCTCAGATCTCAGCCTCCTGAGTAGCTAGGATTACAGGCATGAACCACCAGCACCCAGCTAGTGTTGGTTATGTTTTTGAGATAGGGTTTCACTTTCCCTTTATGCCCAGGCTGCCCTGGGCTATTTGTATAGTCATTCCACTTTGGGATGATAAGACACACACCACCATGCCCAGCCACTGGTTGAGATGAAGTCTCTTTATTAAAAGGTTTCTAGGTAAAGTGTCTGATCTTACATGAAAGAAAAGCATTCTCTGGCCTCTCATAGATGGAAAGATGGCCACGAAGCACAGAAACAAAACACTAAGCACACAAAACAGGTAAAAGAGTGCTGCTGCTGAAGAGACTGGAGAAACAGAGCGAGTCATGAAATGGAGAAGTACCTGTAGCCAAGTCTGGCCACACTGCTGACCCTCCGCCCCCTCTAGTATGGGAGCGTCCTGCAGACAGATTCAGGTCTGGCCACACTGCTGACCCTCCGCCCCCTCTAGTATGGGAGCGTCCTGCAGACAGATTCAGGTCTGGCCACACTGCTGACCCTCCGCCCCCTCTAGTATGGGAGCGTCCTGCAGACAGATTCAGGTCTGGCCCGGGAAGCAACGTCCTGATGCAGCCGGTGGGCTAACACTGCCATGCAAACCCAGCAGCACCCTGTCCCAGGTCAACGAGAAGCTGCCAAACAAAGGATGACCACTGCCTCAAAGCTCCTCGAGTCAGCACCTTCAGGCATCTCTGTATTACAGGACAGATGAGACAGTCACCCTCCAGACTCGGTTCTATCCAGTTTATTTCTCTGTGCTTTTCTGAGTCTGCATGACCTGTTCTGTGAGCAGGGGACCAATGTAGCTGGCACTAGACAGGGTCCCTGACCAAAAGAGGTTCAGTGAATAATGGTTACTACTCCCATTTCTCCTCCTAAGATTTGACCTTCCTTGCCAGAAACTTCATTACAAGACTTCTAGGTAGGGGCTGGGAACGTGGCTCAGTGGTAGAGCTCTTGCCTTGCATGCATGAGGCCCTGGGTTTGATTCCTCAGCACCACATAAGCAAAAAGAAAAAAGCCGGAAGTGGCACTGTGGCTCAAGTGGTAGAGCGCTAGCCTTGAGCTGAAGAGCTGAGGGACAGCGCCCAGGCCCAGAGTTCAGGCCCCACGACCGGACCCAAAAAAAAAAAAAAAAAAAAAAAAGTTCTAGGTAATACAGAAGACTGAACACCAACCTAAGGGATGGAACTTCACACTTGAAACAACAAAAAAAACTTGCCTTCATATGACATAAGCTACAGGGTGAAGAACAGGGAAGCATCATCAGGAATGATTAGGAAGCTTGAAGTTTGTGAAAACTGCCCCAAACTCTCTTAAACAACACAGTCTCCAAAAGGCCCAAGAACTCAGGATCTACAAAGGAACACCACAGAGAAGCCCCCTTGGGAGACATAGTTGGCCCCCTAGATGTGGCCCCAGATGAGGTCGGAATGGCGGGCAGGGCTCGGTGGAAACAGGAAAGTGCCACAAGCAATGCAACGGGTTCAATACCTACCCTGCCCCAGCCAAAAACTATCATTATCTAAGAGAGACAAGAATCAGATATCAAAACAAGACCACTCAGAACTCTGGGAAATGAGAGCTGCTGACTATGAAAAGGAGCCACTTAACAGAAGTGCCTGAAAACAAAGCTAAGGAAACAGAATGCAGAGGAGAAAGAAAAGCATATGCAGACAAGAACGAGTTACACATCAAGAACCAGGGATCGTCATTCACAGCCTATCCTGAATCCGCGTTGGAATCCATCAGGCTGCGCCGGATGGCTCTGGGCTGGGGCAGGTGGCAAGGCGGTGCCCTGTGAACAGTCAGGGCTCGAGTCGCTGAGGAAGCACCGTAAACTAACAGCATTACCGTTGACAGCGCTCGAGTGCTGGGTGTATGATGTCCACATTGGCTGTAGGGTGGGAGGACCGAGGAAGGTCCTCTGAGCAAGGGCGAGAGGGCAGCGTGGCACCCTATGAAACAACAAAGCAAGGCCTAAACCAGGGAGAAGGGAGCAGGGCTCCAAACCAACAGAAAACACCTGAGACGGGAGTGCAGCGTGGGGAGGGGGTGAGACCTGGAGACTGACTAAGACTCCCTGGAATCCAATGGCAAATACCAAATCCTCAGCTGAGAAAAGGTCATGAAGTGCGTGGGAGCACACCGTGGGACTGGGACACAGATACCCGGGCTCTCCAGCTAGCTGTGGCTGCTCAGCAAAGCACGAACAAAATGGCCTGTCCTTTCAGAGACCAGAACCTTCCACTCTGCTCTCTAGGAGTCTCGAGCTGTCCTAAGTCAGCCCGCTCTTGGGGGTGTCCTCTGATACAAGCCACACTGGAGCAGCGTGCAGGTAGGGGGTGACTATCTGTACCCTTGATTAGCCACATGCGAGGGGAAAGCGCATCACCCATGGAGCTCTGCCACAACCCCTGCCCCAAGACCACAGCGACCTGAAACGAACAGCAGACGTCTCAAGCCACGGAGCCGAAGGCAGATAAGAGGAATCGCACAGCAACGCTGTCCTTGTGAAAGGACTATGGAACTATTTTTTACTTTTTAAATTATATAGATATCTGATTGAAACAAAAGTTAACTGAAAAAAAGTAAGAATTAAATATAAAGGTAAAGCCAAGTTAAAATCTTAAGTCTTAAATGAAGGGGAGAAAAGAAAGAACAGCATGTCTGCTATATGGAGCCTGTCCTTGTGCTAGCACCTCCTCACCTCCTTCTCCCGTCCCCAAACCGACACTACACACCAGGTCAGGGCCTCAGAATAAATGAGCAAGCAGTCGGAGAGAGAACAAAATGACCCCAAGTGAAGTATCTGAATTATTTTTTAAAGAGGGTGTGTGGTGGTGTGCAGTGTAACCGTCCTGACAGCGCGCGCGCGCGCGCGGGCGCACACGCGCCCCGGCCCCACAGCCGACGCAGGCCCCAGCACGCAGGAACAGGCTCCTGTGACAGGCGAGAGGCTGGCTCCCGCCCTGCCAGCTCAGCTCTCAGGGGACCTCAGCAGAGACGCTTGCGAGCCATGGTAAGATCGAAAGGCACACAGGTGGAAAGACGTCTGGCTGCCCCTCACAATGAAGACACCATGAGGGACGCTGTCAGAGTGGAGGGGAAGAAACTTACTTCAGAATAAGCCTGTTTGCCTGCCACGGGGCATCCACCCTAGGCTCGCTCACCGGAGTCTACCCTGTGTCAGCTATCCGAGCAGGACCCTCGCCGGGACCTGCACCCTGGCGAGGACACACCTGGCCCTTTAACCCTTTCCTGTCCGGACGGCACCAACATGGCTCTCACACAGCCACAGCGCTGGCGCCCAGATCACCAGGTCCCGTCTCCGTGAGGCTGCACCGAGCTCAGTGGGTGCAAACACATGAATCGTAGCTGCGGGCGGAGGAATATCAGGTGCATCTCTACGCCCTGAGGGCTCAACTCCTACACTTAAATCCCTCCCACTGGAACAGCCGGCTCCAGTTTCACCCAGCCAGTGAGCCGGCGTGAGAACACCTCCTGCTCCTCAGCCTCGGCAGCCAGCCCCAGACGCTGTAGCCCGCACTACCCACCTCTGGTAAGTGCTTACAATTTCTTCTTAGATTTGAGTTTTGTTTCAAAACTACACTGGTAATATTTTAAAGTATCTAGCTTGATGAATGCTTGCTGGTGTGTCTCTCTGCCCTGCTCTGTGCTCTGAGGATTACTCAGGACCTAGCAGGTGCACTGTGGGGATACAGACCACGATTACAAAACTCCTAATGGAGCTGACACTTAAATACTAAGAATACGAATAAGCCTATTTAGAAATTGAGTTCTTCCTTCTGCCATAAAATTCATGAAAGGTAAATCAAAATAGATTTTCATTACTGCTTAATTGTTCCCTGCTGGCTTAACTTCTAATCTAATTTTTTAAACTTTGAAGTTTAAGTACAATTTTGACATCTTTCAAAAGCAAAATTTTTACCAACAAGGTTTTCATTTAATTGCTAAGGCCAATACAATCAAAGGGTGGTTTTCCTTTCTATGAAAGTTCTCATAACTCTGTGTGAAAGTAATTATTGACCCGATCATTGGCAAAGTCTGACCAGGTCAGATTTCACTTAGGTAGAATTGTCTACACTGTTTTGTTGGCATCCGTGTCACTCACATGAACCAAGGCACTCCAGGGTTTAAGGCTGGTCTATGAAGAACAAATGAGGCAAGCTGGGATCAGGGGCAACAGGCCAAGCCGGGCACTCAGACCCTCCAGCACTGTGTGTGTACTGGGCTGACACGGCAGAGCACCTGGCTGTTTTCTGGATCCTTTCTTCCAAACTTACTACAGAAGATACCTCCTGGCTAGGTCATGTCTGTCCTGAAGTCTACCTTCATCTTAAAGAACAGAAAGTCTGGGAGGGAGTGGCGGCCGTCGCTCAGAAGCTCAACTGGAGTAAAACTCACAAATCTTGTTCTTGCGACAGCCGGTGGGTAGAGGACCGTGGCATGCCCTCGAATGGCGCAATAACGCCACATCACAGTGTGGTAATTATACCATGCCCTTCAAGATGTTCCACCTGCCAGGCTCGGTGCCAGACAGCTGGACACACAGCACTGCACTGCCCTAGCTTGCAGGTGGATACGCAGGACAGGCTTAGATACCTGGCCTGCCAGGGCTGCCCCACAAAGCCAAGCTGTAATTACCCCCATGGCGTACTGTCAGAGGTCTCGTAAAATACTGTCTTTCTTGTCTTCTTTCCCAAGTTCAAACTCCTCAGGAACTTTTTAAACACGCCAAGTACTCACTGTTGCCCAAACAACTGGCAGCTACCTGCAGTGTCCACAATCAGGGACCTGCAGCAGACAAGACAAACAGACCTTGTAGCCAACTGAAACCACAGGCTGCTCACGGCACTGTGGGCAGGGAGAGAGCTCTAGGCCCAGGGCCCTTTCCACAGGCAAAGTCAAGCAGCTTGACGAGATACTAAAGCCACATAGGCGGCCTCTGTGTGTCAGCAGGGAAATGGGGCAGAAGCTCAATGACCCTGTGCACCCCACTGATCACATGCGCTTTGTTCAGACCTTGTCTACACTGTAGTCCAAGGGTTCAGAGAGGAAGGTCAGAGCTGAGCCACCAAGGGAGGTGTACATGGGAAAAGAGCTGCCCTTGGCAGGCAGAAGAAACACAGACAGGCCACATCAGCTCACGCCCAAGTAAGGAGCTGTGAGGGGAAGAGGGGAAGGCTGGACGCACCTGCTACAGGACCTGCTGGGGTCCCTCTCCTAACACACTGGCACTGCCATTCTCACAGAAGCGCTCATGGAAGGGACTCCAGCACTCAACGCTCCCACAGCTCTCCAGGAGTGCACTCACAATCCCACCCCTAGGAAAGGGACCCTCAGCCACACCCCTTCCTCACTTTACCTCTGAATGCAAATCCAAACCTACTGTAAGCAAAGTTCTAGGTTTCATTGTTTTGGCAACAATGTGCTCTTTCTGGAATATTTTACACCCGTAACTGCCAAAGAGTACAAAGTCCAGCAGTTATAAACTGACCAAACAGGACTGCTTCAAGCCTCTGCTCACAAATGTATTCACCTAGCTGCTGTATGGCTGTAGGTGGGTTTCTCCATCCTTGTAAACCTCTGGAGTAGGACGGAGAGCTCAACAGCTGACATCATCATTTAAAAGCTTACAAAAGCATCCATTTTATCCCACTTCACCACCACAGCAGCCGTTTTATAGACAAGTAAGCTACACCGCCTAACACCTGCCTCACAGCAGCTGATTTCCTGGCTTTAATTGGCAATTGTGCAATTGGGAGAGGTCAATTTACCCCAAGTTACTAAAACTGCTGCATCCAGGACTCCCATTTTTATGACATTCCTTTCAAGCAATAAATCCTAGAGCAAAACTCTCACCTAAGGACCCGGGCACAGGAAGCACAGAGGGTGCCCTACCCAGACTGCCCAAAGTCTTGCAGCCAGAAACACACACGCCAAGAGCTCAGATCAAGGCTTCAGCTAGCCACATCTGACTGAAAGCAGCGTGGGCTGCTAAAGAACAGTTATTCCCAAGATTCATCTTTGGCAACTGCATTCTGCATGTTTTCAAGCTTGGAGGCTCCAGTGTGTGTCGGTGGCCACTGTGGCATGCTAATTTCTTTAGTCCAAAAGCACCAGCAGCATTCAGCAGTGTTGCTCGGAAGCCCCATCATCTTCTTGCTTCCTGAGGGACTTTCTGAGCCTTTCAGTGTGTGTGGTTCGATGTCTGCTTCCACCCTCGGTATCACCAGGACACAGCTCTGTCATCATTTTGATCAGAGTGCTTCCAGCGAGTGATGAAATCACCACTCTCAGATCTGTGCCATGACATACCCTACACAGCCATGGGAACCTGACTTGCAGAGGTTCTCACGCCTTCAGAATCAGGAGTATAAGGAGCATGCCCGCACAAGCCCAACTGACTTACCCAGCCACCCTCATAGACTAGAACCAGGCTCTCCTGGTTCCCTGACAGGCGGAGAGACTGCACACTCACCACCCAGGGCAGATACGCCCCTCGGCACAGGCTGAGCCTGCACAGAATTACCTCACGTCTTTTGTTTTAGGAAGAAAGGGAAAGAGAGTCATAAAGCTATGATCACACATTTACTTTGCCCCCTTGGACAGGGTACCTTACAGCTTCCATAGCAGGACACAGCAGGAGTCCGGGCAGACCACCCCCGCCCCACACCCCAAAGAAAGCTCAGGGCCCGGCCTCTCCCACCATGGGGCAACCGAAACTGGTGTGTGTGTGTGTGTGTGTGTGTGTGTGTGCGTGTGTGTGTGTGTGTGTGTGTGTGTGTGTGTGCGTGTGTGTGTGTGCGTGTGTGTGTGTGCACGTGGGGGGGACTTGAACTCAGGGCCTGGTGTGTGTGCGCACACGTGGGGGGGGGGCTTGAACTCAGGGCCTGGGTGCTGTCCCTGAATTGTTGAATTTGTTTTGTTTTGTTTTTTGCTCAGCTCCATTTCCAGCGTTTTGCTTCTCATCCAAAATCCCTGCTTCACTCTTAGTGCTCTGCTGAGCCTCTCAGCGGATAGCTTTAGGGATCAGTCCTTGAACCCTCTGCTCTACTAGCTTAAGGAAGGCATCATAGCTCCTCTGGGTTCCTTGTTGTTTGGAACAGGGTCCTTCGATGCAGCCTTGAACTCTCGATTACCCCTCAGCCTCCCAAGTGCTTGCTGGGATGGCAGTGTGCATGGTTGTCTGGAGTTGGTCTGGGCAGTCCTGAGGGCCAGGCCTCTCACCCACCAGGCAGGAACAGTTCCTGGGTCACGCCTCCAGCCCCTCTGTGCCGCCACTGTGTTCAAGGCTGGCTCTGGCTTTACTCCCCTGCGCCATTTCTCTCCTACGTGGGCCTCCCTGTGCTGCTAGGGATAGCAACATGCCACTGTGCCCAACCACTGGTTGAGATGGGGTCTCAAACCTTTATGCCCAGGCTAGCCTCAAATCACAATCCCTGACCTCCACCTCCCAAGCAGCTAAGATCACAGGCTTGAGCCACCGCCCGGCTAATGTTTTCAAGAAACAATCGATCAGGAGAGAAACCAAATCAAATCAATTTTCTAACAACTGGAGGAACGTTCCTTCAGCCGGCGTGTACTGCGCCCACTGCTGTGATACCTGAGACTCCCATGCCATTTCTGTTCCTAAAGAGCTGGTTTCCAGGTAGACATCTGACCACCCCAAGTAAAGTGCTGCTTTACACTACATCTCACATGCTCAGTTTTACAGCTGCAAACACTTTTCCTAAATCATTTCCACTGACCTTTGACTGTTAAAAGCGGTTAATTTTTTTTAAGTATTTGCAACACAAATCAAGATGTCTGGCCTGGATTCCTCACCGGTGGGCCAGGCCCCACCCACTCCGTCACTTGGGCTTCTAGGCCAGTAGCTGCTGTATGTGCTGGTTAGGAGGCAGTGTGTGAGAGGAGGCTGGCAGCCTCTAAGGGACACTTGGGGTTGGGGAGAAAACATGAGCGCTCCTCTACCCAGGCATCATTCCCTCTGGCCCCCAGAGCACAGAGGCTACACAGGCTTAACTTGGCTGCATAGGGGCATATCCAGGAAAGGGCAGGGCAGGCCTGTGAGCTTATCCCAACTCACAGATGAGACAGGTGGTGGACAAGACAGAAAGTCACTCAGGGACTTGTACTGCAAACTGTGTTAAGTCATCTGAACACAGCATTTTTATTTATACTGAGCCCACATAAACGCTCCTTACTAGGCCTAGGTGAGTGGCTCGGTGGTAGAGAACTTGCCTAGTATGCATAAAACCCGAGGTTGCATCCCCAACACAAAATGGCAAACAAGAAATAAAAAAAACAACTTAGTGATAAAAGTTAGCTTTTTATTTTTGGTTTAGAAAGTGGTAGGATACGGTCCCACATCTAAACATTCCTGATTTTTAAGTATCACATAAGAATATACCAGCAACAAGGTTAAGAAGGCAGAGCTGCCACACTCACACACACACTTTACAAGGGGTGAAACCTCGCAACTCCTATGAAGGTCCCCCCAGAGAAGTTAGCTGATGGCCCCAAGACAGGACCCTGCCCAGAAACCCCATAGAAACAGATACAGAGAGGGCTGGGAAGGTGGCTCAGTGGTAGAGTGCTTGCCTTGCATGCATGAGACCCTGGGTTCGATTCCTCAGCACCACATAAGCAGAAAAAGTCTGAAGTGGGCGCTGTGGCTCAAGTCTAGTCTTGAGCTGAAGAGCTGAGGGACAGCGCCCAGGCCTGGAGTTCAAACCCATGACTGACAAAAAAAGAAAAAGAAAAAAGAAACAGATACAGGGAAGGTCCAGATTCGGGCCCCCAAAACTTGAAGAATTTCAGATATTCTCAGAATTGACACTAAACTTTCATACATCACTACACCCTTAGCCCCAGGGAATTCTTGAGAAAGCAGAAAACATTTCAGGATGTTGGCAGCTGGTAGAGCAAACCAGAGAGGTTGCAGGCATCACCTGCTCTGATGCTCTACTACAACTGTCCCTGCGGGGAAGGCGCAACCCTCTCACCCACTCACCTAACACCCACCTCCCTCTGTCCACCTTTGCAGCCCTGGGCAGCACAAGAGGGGGCCCTCCTCAGACGGCTTCAAAGCAAAGGACTCAGAAACAGAGGGAAGACAGAGTGAACTTCCTCAGAAGTCACCACATCTCGCTGAAGAGCCAGCAGTCGCCACCCTAGTGAACAGACCAGAGTCCAAACACAGAGGGCAATGAGTCTCCTGAAGGAACGAAAACCAAAAAAGCCACACTACATCCCTCGACCCCCAGGAAAACCTTTCAAGTACAAATGCTTCCAGTGTCCCTTCACATGCAATGAGAAGTCACACCTCTTCAATCACATGAAGTATGGTCTCTGTAAGAACTCCATCACTTTAGTGTCAGAGCAAGATCGTGTGCCCAAGTGCCCCAAGTCTAACTCGCTGGACCCTAAGCAGACCCACCAGCCAGAGCCCACTACAAAGCTGGCCTCTAACAAGTCCCTCACAAACGGACTCTCCAGCTTGGAGCCAAAGCCCCCACAGGGCTTCAGCAAGGAAGACACCAAGGAGAATCTGGAACTTGGGGCTCGGGGAGCACACAAGTGTCTGCAGAAGCCAGTCCTCCAGAAGGAAAAGGCTCCTGACACTGTCCTCGGCACCCAGCCCAGCCTGGACAGTGGGGCTCGGCCTTCAGCGTTTGTTCCAGTTGGAGAACACAGACTTAGGGGGCCAGAAGACACAGAGGCTCCCGAAGTGCTGGCACTAACCAATCCTACCACCAAAGCCAGCTCTTTCCACACCAAGTCTGCGTTTCACACGCCTAGCTACCCCTGGAAAGCTGGCTCCCCCTTCCTCCCACCCGAGTTCCCACATAAAATCCCATCTACAAAGGGGTTCAGTGCCATCCCCCCCTATGTGCACCCAGCAATCCCAGAATACCCCCCTCCCTTCTACACAGAGCACGGGCTGGCTGCCATCTACTCCCCCTACCTGCTAGCTGGGAACACACCTGAGTGTGACACTGCCCTGCTCCCTGTCTACGGGCCCCATGACCAGAGACGCTTCCTGCCTCACCCAGGGCCCATCCCCAAACACTTGAATCCCCCTCCATCAACCTATGAGCACTACAGGCTGCTCCAGCAGTACCACTCCAACCTACCGATTCCTTACGGATTTTATAGGCCAGAGTCTGCATTTTCCTCCTATGGTCTCAGGCTCCCACCTGTCACTGGCATCACACGAGATCAGAGCGCTCGTCTCTTTGAAGAACCTACGCTGGCCTACCCATCTTCAAGTCCTTCTGAGTTAAACCTTTCAAATCCACACAAAAAGCCCACAGACTTTGAGAAGGAAAGTTCCATTTCCAAGGCGAAAGACACTTCCAAAGATGGGCAGAGGGACACGGAAGGGGAAGGGGCCAAAATGAGCCCCCGTGCAGGTAGTGCAGCCACAGGTTCCCCAGGAAGGCCAAGCCCCACCAACTTCACACAGACAAGTCAGACGTGCGAGGGGCTGTGGGACCTCTCCGCCAAAGCCCCCCCTACAGGGACCCCGGGGGGGCTTGCACAGCCAGAGCCGTGCCCCACAGCCTTCAGACCCGTCCTGAAGAGTGAAGAACATCCTCCTTCCCGGCCTCCTACACACGAGGCAGAGTCTCCAAAAAGGTAAGAGTGGGTCATTTTCTAAACCTCTGCTGTATTGTTTTAGGCTTGGGGCATCTAGCCACGTTCACACTTACTCGGAGTGCTTTATGTGGCTGCTTCCCAAGTCCTCACTAAAGCTTTTTCTGACTTCTTCCAGCCTCCTCCAAGCCACGGACAGGGACTCTCCGACTCAAACGGGCAGCACCTCTCCCCATGCAGAGGCCCCGCCCAGCAGCCCAGAGGATAGTTCCAGGATAAGCCCCCTCAACCTCTCCAAAAAGTCAGAAGCAACAACACCGATAGCCTCTCACGGACCCATGTACACAGGCAGTGCCCAGGCAGACCACCTGGGCTTCTCAGCACTGCAGGACCTGCCCCTCAATCTCTCCGTGAAGGACCCCTGCAACACATGGGCTCCGAGGCCTGCCCTCTGCAGCCCACCGCAAGGGACAGCAGCTGCTGCCACTGCCGCTCTTCCAAAGACTGAGGAAAAGGGGTCTGAGGATGACCCAAGCCAGGCAGAGACCCAGCACGAGGAGGCCCCCAGCGAGATGACCCCGGGTGCACGTGTAGTAGACAGCAGTGAGGAGCAGAAGCAAACTGCAGCCGTGGCCCTCTGTCAACTGGCGGCCTACAGCCCAGGGAATATCGGGGTGGGCTGTGGGGAGGCCACAGCCCAGGAGTCTGCCTGCCAAGACATGCCCACTCTGAGTTCCACAGAGAGCCAGGGGACTCAGTGTGAGCCCAAGCCCAAAGGTCAAAAGAGGACAAGTCAAAGGGATACAGGAAAAGCCCAGGCAGGAGCTAAGAAGCCCAAGCCAAATGACGCAGCCCCAAGAGTGCTCACTCTGCGCAGAAGGACCCGGGTGTCCTGAGGCTGCCCACGAACACCCTCACCCCGGGGCTCAAGCAGCACCTTCTCCTTGTATTTTTGTCAGACAGGGTCTTGCTGTGCTGCCCAACCTGGCCCCAAACTCAAAAGCACTAGAAGAGGTATGTGCCTAACTGAACCTTCGCTTTTCACCCAATTCTTACAAGTGCAGTTAGGAAGGAAGGAAGAAGGAAGGAGAGAGGGAGGGAGAAGGGAAGGTGGACGGGAGGGAGGGAGGAAAAGGACAGGGTGGGCAAAAGAAAAAGCGTAATCGAGTAATTCAATTCCATTTTTGTAAATGTTAAACATGAATGTTAAAAGGTGTTTTCCAGTTATAAAAGCGTAAGAAGGGCTCACAAGAGATAAGTGAAAAGCCTGGCTTCCATATTTGTGAAATGTACAAAACCAGCAGGCGGCTCTGCTCTGCACGCTACCTTACAAGAGGGTCTTTTAATACTTTAACTGTATAACAAACCATTTTAACTGTGTCAACTGTTTTTCTATTAAGTCTAGCTACACGTTTTGAAATAAATAACAATTACTGGGGAAATACCAGAAACATCACTTTCAACATTATCAAGTATTGTGATTGTTCTGACTAAACAAGCATCAGTAGACTGCTTATAGAAGTAATTTATTTCCACCAAGGAAAAAATGTGGTAAAGGTATGAGCAACTTACTCCATTTGCTTATGATGTCACAGTGAATTTTCTGATTCACCTGGCCTCATCCCTACAATGATGTACATGTTGCTAATTTTCCAATAAACTCATGTGAATTTTAATGACACACAAGATGAAGACAAATATAAATTTGCGGGATCCTTTAGAGTATTTTGCCATAAAACTCACTGAAAAACAGTGAACTGCTAAGACAGCAGCAATTAAACTAAGAAAGTACATATGTATGTGAGTTTCTATCTGTGAGTGTGAAGAATCAAGAACAGGTGCATACAAACCTTTGCCCCCAGGGTCCCTCAAAGACCATTCAGGGGTCCTGAGCCTTGGAGGTTTCAGAGAAAAGTCTCAAGAACCCTGCCTTGCTAGATCTCGGGAGCGGGGATACTCTCCATTCTCATCTCCTACAGTTCATGGCCAGTCACCCGAGACCCTACATTACAACCAAGTTGTAGGCACTGCGCAGGGGAATTCTGTGTGATTACATGATAAATCTTGTCCTGCCAACAGCTCTCAGTTCCTCAGTAGCTGCAATACAGAGGAGGTCCCAATGAAGTTGTCTGCTAACAGCAGATGACAATCTGGAGTAAACATGCAAAAGTACCTGCAATGACCATTGCTAAAACAAAACTGCTGCCATCCCCAGTTGCTTATTTAATATGAACAGGCATCTTACCACTAAGAGCTGAAGATGAAAATGAAAGAAAGTAGGGCTGATACAAACCTCACCTTTGCAAGTAAAAGCAGCACTCACCAGCGTGTTCCCAGTAAAACCAGTCTTGTTGAGCAATTCATTTTTCAAATTCTATCTAGGCAAACTTAAGTAGGCTGCACCTTGTTGCTATGGGATTTGAGAAGTGAAGTCTCCACTCTCAAGCACTACTTTGTGAAGATACAAACAGGGAATAGTTAAGAGATCCCTACACACAGAGTAGGTCACGCCCAGACCAAAATTCTCTGGGAAATGTAGCAAAAAGATGGATTCAGGAAGAACAAAGGTCAAACTGCTGTGAGGGGAAAAATGTCTGTGAAAATTTTGATGGAGGGTAGTGAACAAGGACCCTGTGATCCCTGTGTCCCCTCACCATTACAAAAAGGCAACCTAAGAGTTCTAATCCTAGAGTTGTAACAGAGACAGCACAACACACTTTGAAACTGGTAGAATTTACTTAAAATTCAAATGCCAGGGCTGGGAAGGTAGCTCAGTGGTAGAGCGCTTGCCTTGCATGCATGAGGACCTGAGTTCGATTCCTCAGCACCACATAAGCAGAAAAAAACAGAAGGGGCGCTGTGGCTCAAGTGGTAGAGCGATAGCTTTAAGCTGAAGAGCTGAAGGACAGTGCCCAGGCCCAGAGTTCAGGCCCCACAACTGGAAAAAAAAAAAAAAAAATTCAAATGAGGGATGTAGTGCTTGTCACAACTCTTTTAAGGAACACCTGAAATGCCACTGCTGCAAACTACACCCAAAGATGAGTCTTGGAGAACCAGGCAGTCTGTGGTGCCTTTCAAACCACCACTTACCACTCACCCAAACTTCACAAGTCCATGATGCAAATCTCAACAAGTACACAATAGTTGCTGACCTGCCTTGAATTTTTTATAAGCACCAATGCTTTTTATATGCACCAATATGTGATACCACATTCTTCCCCCACACACAGACACTTCCTAATAATAAGTACCTACAGAAAGTAGAACAAGGAGCTGGGAAGGTGGCTCGGTGGCAGAGCGCTTGCCTTGCATGCATGAGGCCCTGGGTTCGATTCCTCAGCACCACATAAGCAAAAAGAAAAAAGCCGGAAGTGGCGCTGTGGCTCAAGTGGTAGAGCGCTCTCCTTGAGCTGAAGAGCTGAGGGACAGCGCCAGGCCCACAGTTCAGGCCCCACAAGCAGACCCAAAAAAATAAATTAATTTAATTAAATTAAAAAAAAAAAAAAAGTAGAACAATTCTTCAAGCACCATGCTCCATATCAGGACCCAAAGTCTCACACGGGAAGAAAAGGGTCATCACTATGCACTCAATACTCTGTCAGCTCCCGGCACTCCGAGGACCAGGGGGAAGCTCACCGAGTGTCACCAGAGGGACCTCAGCAGCTAGCATCTCTTGCCTGGCAGAGCATGCAGCGCTGCCCCACCACCCAGGGCGTACTCAGCCTGCAGTTAGGGTCAGAGTTTGTGCTCAATCTGGCCCTCCTCTCCCATGCATGCACAACTTTGGCCAGACAGGGCTCTCCAGCCTTCTTGCTCCTCTCCCCATCTTTCTCACAGGCTGCTTCTTCACAAAACCCTTCCACATTTAATCTTGGCATCTGCTCCTCAAAGACCCAAACAGATGCCACATCACACAAATGTTCGTTGTTGGTTGCTATCACAGAACGTAGCAAAGTGGGCACTCTGAAAATCTCCCTCTACCAAAAAACCACTAAGCTGGCCAAAACCGACAGGGTCAGCTTTTGCAGTACTGACTTACAGCAACCAAGGGATGTTCAACAAAGAATGAGATATATCAGCCAAACTCCCATCAGGTCATATCTGGGATACAGAACAGATGTAAGTGACCAAATACAAAACATGGTCAGTACACAGTCTGGAAAACCGAGAGACAGTGGGCAACACAGGCCTCAGCATGCCACCAAAGCAAATGCCCAGGGGGTCTGGTTTCTGGAGCTCCCCACAATAATGCTCAAAATGCTCCACTTTCAACCAATAGAAAGTTACAATGTATTCAAAGAAACAGAAAAGTACAGTCTGAGGCAGTCTAGACATTAGACTTACTACATTAAGTCAACTGCCTTAAACAGTGCTTTTATAGCTAAAGAAAACCAAGAGAGTACCATCTGAGCAAGTTCAGAATATCAATAATATATGGTTGAAAGCCAGCCCAGGCAGGAAAGTCCATGAGACTCTTATCTCTAATAAACCACCAGAAAACCAGAAGTGGCACTGTGGCTCAAGTGGTAGAGCGCTCGCCTTGAGCTGAAGAGCTGAGGGACAGTGTTCAGACCCCAGAATTCAAGACCCAGAACCGGCAAAAAAAAAAAAAAATCACAAAAGTCATGATGGCACATAGTTGTAATTCTAACACTTGGAAAGCAGAGGCAAGACAAAGTTAGCAAAGACCCTCTTTCAAAAACAGAAGGGCCAGGCTGGGAAGGTGGCTCAGTGGTAGAGTGCTTGCCCCTCATGCATGAGGCCCTGGGTTCGATTCCTCAGCACCACATAAGTAGAAAAAAGCCGGAATTGGTGCTGTGTCTCACCTTGAGCTGAAGAGCTGAGGGACAGCCCTAGACCCAGAGTTCAGCTCCCACAATCGACAAAAAAAAAAAAGGGCCAAGGAAGGAAATCTATTTGTCATAGTTCTGAAATGCCATCATTTGCTCTCCTCTTCTACTCCTTGACACCCTGTCTTAAAAATTAAAATACTGGGCTGGGAAGGTGGCTCAGTGGTGGAGCGCTTGCCCTGCATGCTCGAGGTCCTGGGTTCGATTCCTCAGCACCACATAAGCAAAAAGAAAAAAAAGCCGGAAGTGGCGCTGTGGCTCAAGTGGTAGAGCGCTAGCCTTGAGCTGAAGAGCTGAGGGACAGCGCCCAGGCCCAGAGTTCAGGCCCCACGACCGGACCCAAAAAAAAAAAGAAAAAATTAAAATACTTTCAAATGAACTATGGGAAAAAAGGGGGAGGAAGAGGCTGGGGTATATGCAGCTCAGAGGGCAGTGTACTTCCTAGCAAATACAAGGCTCTGGGCTCACTCTCCAGTACAAGGGAGGGGGAACCCTCTAAAACGAGAGCTTGAGACCAGACTTGCTCAGGCACAAGAAATAGTCAGTGAAGCCGGGCACCGGTGGCTCACACCTGTCATCTTAGCTACTCTGAGGAGCCTGAGATCTGAGGATCATGGTTCAAAGCCAGCCTGGGCAGGAAAGTCCATGAAACTCTTATCTCCAATGAACCACCAGAAAACCGGTGGCTCAGCCGGGAGAACATCGCTCACCTTGAGCTGAAGGGCTCAGCAACAGCACCCAGGCCCACAGGAAAGAAAGAATCAGGGAGCTGAAGGACAGAATAATTGAAATCACTCTATCTGAGAAGCAGGGGAGAGGATAAATAAATGAACCAGAACCACAGCTCAAATGGTAGAGCACCATGAGCACAAAAGCCAAGAGCAGAAAGCCCTGAGTTCAAGCCTCAGTACAGGCACAAAAGACTGGGGAAGGGGGCTGAGAGTGTATGGGGGAGGGGAGGGGAGTGTTGGGTTCAACCTAAGAGACCTGAGAGATACAACCAAGTAACCAACACACCTACAATGGCATCTCAGAGCAAGAGAAGGGTAAGACGCAGGGGAAATGCCTTCAGAAGTTAATAGCAGTATATACCTCAAATTGGATGAAAGATATGAGTCTACACACCCAAGATGCTCAAAACAACACTGATTACTAGTTTTTATTCAAACCAATGTGCAAAATTCTCCATTAAATAAGAATTGCGAGGGAGAAAATAAGAGCCACACTAAATATCCAAATAGATCAGAATGCTTGACTTCAAAAAGCCAAACACTTGCTGGGCACCAGCAGCTCACACCTGTCATCCTAGCTACTCAGGAGGCTGAGATCTGAGGATCACAGTTCAAAGCCAGCCCTGGCAAGAAAACCCAGGACACTCTTATCTCCAATTAACCACCAAAAGAAGTGAAGCTGTGGCTCAAGTGGTAACGCACTATCCTTGAGAACAAAACCTCAAGGACCTTGCCTATCAAGGCCCATAACCAGCACCAAAACAAAAACCTCAAAACACTGGAAAAAATACATAAAATGCAAAACTAGGCACACACATTTTGTCATAATGGTAACAGTAATGAAATACAGTACACCTATTCTTGAATTTAACAGAGGAAATCCTGATGGCCTGCTACCCTACATTAGCTCCTTCAAACCCAGCAGGAGCCCTCCATGACTCACATTCACACTGAAGAAGGATCAAAAACTCTGAAAAAGCTAAAAGGATCAAAAGTAGGACTCGTGAAGATAAGCCCTGGCATCTGAGACACCTGAAGTACCGAAGACCAAGTGGTCTTCAATGAGGTCCTCCAGGAAACAGAGAACACA
This sequence comes from Dipodomys merriami, assembly GCF_024711535.1. Classification (NCBI taxonomy): domain Eukaryota; kingdom Metazoa; phylum Chordata; class Mammalia; order Rodentia; family Heteromyidae; genus Dipodomys; species Dipodomys merriami. The sequence goes on along the minus strand of NW_027203405.1, from coordinate 2,141,820 downwards.
GACACTTGTTCATTGAAGTAAAGGTCAAGACATAGGCTTACAACACATGCGGGGATGTGGGGAGAGAGAGCACGCGTGTGTGTGTGTGTGTGTGTACACATGCATGCATGCATGTATGCAAGAAGAGGAACTGGCAGAACTCCCTAGAAAGCCATCCAAAGAAAGCACCCCCCTTCAGAACCTTTGCCCCGTGGTAAAGCTGGCCTCCTCAAGGCCATTGCCTTGAAGGTAGATAGAGTAGGAACCTTTGCCTTCCAATCTAACTTCCCCAGGGCCACTTCTTCCTTTTCAGCATGCAACCATGAAGGTTTCCCTGTCCTCTACAACACAAACACAAGTTCTATGTAACAACATGCTCATCTGAATCCCGTCCCCTAGACAATGTCTTTCCAAAGTGTCTGCTTTTGCTTCTCAACTAAATAGAATGCCATATAGGGGACACAACAGCTCAGAGGAGACCACAAAATAGCAGGACTGCTCAACCATGTGCCTTCAACTACAGTTTTATAAAGATAAGACTTTTCTCAGAGGAACGGTGTAAGATCTAAAATAAACACATGCCCAGGTAGTCCACACCTGTAATCTGGCTAACTAGAGGTAGAAGTTCAAGATTTAAAATTAAATTTAAGGGCTGGGAAGGTGGCTCAGTGGTAGAGCGCTTGCCTTGCATGCATGAGGCCCTGGGTTCGATTCCTCAGCACCACATAAGCAAAAAAGAAAAATTTCGGAAGTGGCGCTGTGGCTCAAGTGGTAGAGCACTGGCCTTGAGCTGAAGAGCTGAGGGACAGGGTCCAGGCCCAGAGTTCAGGCCCCACAACCGAACCAAAAAAAAAAACAAACAATAAAATTAAATTTAAGGGCTGGGAAGATAAGAGTGTTTGCCTTTTATGCATGAGGCCCTGGGATCCATTCCTCAGCACCACATAAGGAAAAAGGCCGGAAGTGGCGCTGTGGCTCAAGTGGTAGAGCGCTAGCCTTGAGCTGAAGAGCTGAGGGACAGCGCCCAGGCCCAGAGGTCAGGCACCAGGACTAACAAAAATAAATAAATAAATACATAAATAAAAACATTTTTTAAGTGAAAACGTAAAAAGCATGCTGCACAGATGCTCAGTAAGCGTTAAGACCTACCATCCCCGTGCCTGCCCTGTGCCTGCCGGACGGACCTCTGCTGATACAACGCTTCACAAGACAGGCCCTACCAGGCACAGGAAAAGCCTACAGCAACTTTCAGTTCCCAAGAAAGGTAGCACCAGGCAGAAGGCCGACTATGAACATGAGCAGTTCATTGACTCTACACCGTGTTTCAAAGCTGCAACAACAGTGTGACACTTTATGGTACCTATGCCTTCCCCTTACTCTAGGGCAGGGGATCAGTTCAATGTGTGATGTCCTGTGACACAAACAAGTGCCAAGGAAGAAGGGACGGGAAGAGCGACAATGGTTGGGCTCCACAGCACGATGGAGTCCGAGACCCTGCTCAACCAAGTCTCAGGCACATCCAGTGCTCAACAGTGGAACTCATCTCTACCGATGCGCCTGGGGACCCGCTGACTCTTGAAGAGGGCCAGACTGCAGCATCCGTGTGAAGTTCACCAACCACCTCTGTATTCAATAGTGAATCACCACCACCCCGTTCCCAGGGGACTGGGCCGACCCTTCCTCACAAGACAGTTTGCCTCTGCTGTACCGATCACAATTCCTCACAAATTCAAGGTAGGAAGAAATGTGATAAACAATCCATTCAGTCTAGGCTATAGAAACAGCTGCTACCTATACTAATACCTGGGAGCTAAGCTCAAGCTGTTCCTCAGTCAGCAGGGACACAAACCAACCCACAATGAGATGACATTCCATACTCATAGGGTGGCTTTTTTTTTCTGGTCATAGGGCTTGGGCACTGCCCCTCAGCTCTTCACTTGAGCCACAGCGCCACTTCCGGTTTTCTAGTGGTTTATTGGAGATAAGAGTCTCATGGAGTTTCCTGCCTGGGCTCACTTTGAACCACAATCCTCAGATCTCAGCCTCTCGTGTAACATTGCTTTTTTTTTTATTTTGGTCATGGGGCTTGAACTCTGGGCCTGGGCACTGTCCTTGTGCTCTTCAGCTCAAGGCGAGTGCTCTACCGCTTATGCCACAGCGCCACTTCCCGTTTTCTAGTGGTTTATTGGAGATAAAAGAGTCTCACGGACTTTCCTGCCCGGGCAGGCTTTGAACCGTGATCCTCAGATCTCAGCCTCCTGAGTAGCTAAGATTACAGGTGTGAGCCACCAACGCCTGGCTACATTGCTATTATTTTTAAATAAAGAGAAACAAAAAGCAATGGCGGTGAGGTTGTAGAGAAACTGGAATCCTTGTATATAGATGATAAGAATGTAAAATGGTACAGCCATTAGAAAAGTTTGGCAGTATCTTAAACTGACTTAGCAGTCTCTCTTACAAAACCTTGTACACAAATGCTCACAGGAGTATTATTCACTATAGCCAAAAGGCGAGAACAACTTAAATGTTTGCCAGATGATGAAAGAATAAAATGTAGTAAATGAATACAATAGAATACTATTCAGCTGTAAAAACATCTGGCCTGCTACAAAGTGGATGAACATCAAAAACAATGCCCTAAGTGAAAGAATTTAGACATAAAAGAGCACATATCACAGAGTGCTTATGTGAAATGTCTAGAAAAGGCAAAACAGAGCAGTAGAGAGGGGATCCATTTTGCCCAGGAGTTGGGGAGTTAGGGTGAGTGTCTGCACTCAGGATCAGGGTTTCTACCTGAAGCTATGAAAATGGTAAGTTAAGTTACAGTGCCATTACACAACCCTGAGTGTACTAAAGACCACCTAACTGCACACCTTTCGTGAGTAATAGTTATCCAGTAATGCTGGTTTTGGAAAAACAGAAGACTACACAAACAGAAGTGGTAACCACAGCGGATCTGCACACTCACTTGTAGCGCTTGGGGTAGACAACTTAACTCAGTGCTGGTGAAACAGGACACATGGTCCAGCATCTTTGTTCTGGACAAAAGCCACCTCTGGTGCATCGACTGTGGGATTCACTCAGACAGGTCCTTGAGGCCTCTTCAGACTTCTTTACCTCCCACTCAGAGAGCATCTGCAGCCACCCCAGGGGCTTTCCCCATCAACTCTACGGCAGCAGGCCCCTACCGCCCCATCTTCTGCCTCTGGCTGAGAGCCAGCCTGGCCCGTGGGTCCTTCTGCTTATCCACCACACTGTGCTCCACGGAGGCTGCTGGAGAGCTCTCCAAGCTTTCTACTCTACTCCAGCAGCCTCATCCCAGGGCACCACTGTCACGCAGGCAACACAGGATGTTGCAGGAGCACTGGGTTCAACAGGTGACAGCAAGAGAGTGGAAATCAGCTCTCAAGGTAAGAAAACCAGACGACACAACAGCCCATAGCCCTCCAGACCCAGAATGCAGGGCATCTGCTTAGGGAAGTTCCACAGCTTATCCAAGAGGTCATCAGGAAATTATCAAGCCTGGTATGAGGAAGGAGTCTGGAAGGTACATCTAATGCACTTTGCTACACTAACACTAGGTCTACAACTGGCCGTGCCAGGGATACAGCTCAGCAGAGCAACGCCATCATGCCACAAAAGGCCTAAGGACAGATTTACGTGTTTCAATTACTTACCCTCTGAGAGTCGCAATGGGAGTAACAGGCCTCGTCTACCAAGTTCAGCAAGTGCCAGACATCCACCATGCCATGCCTTGTCCATCTCCTGAAAACTGAGTTCAGAGTTCTATGGTCAGCTCTCAGTTCAAAGCCCACAGTTTAGCACATAACATAGGCTACCCATGATGCTCTTTTTGAAATAAGACATAGCATGAAGATAAATGTCACACCCAGTACACCTCTCTTCAGAGCTCTCAAAAACAAATCAAAGTCCTGGGTCAGCCCAAGTTCCAACTCAGAGCATCTACCACTGTACCATATGGACCAACACCAAATAAACACCAGCCTCAGAGGGTCTTCCCAAGTCAGCCGTGAGGCTCCAGCTATTCTGCATACCCAACCTCAGCCCGGGGATCCCAGACAATTCAGATGTCATTGATTAAACACAATAAAATGATTCCCATTGTTTACTCATGTGATCAAATTCAAGATTTAAACATCAGAATGAAACCATTTGCCAGGGCTCACAACTGCAATCCTAGCTACTCAATAGACAAATCTGAGGATTATGGTTCAAAGCCAACCAGAGCAGGAAAGTCTGTGAGACTCTTCGCTCCAATTAGCCACCAAAAAGTCAGAAGTGGAGTGGTGGCTCAAGTGGTAGAGCACCAGACTTGAGCAAAAAAGCTAAAGGTCAGCACCAAGACCTGAGTTCAGTACTGGCACACAAAAAAATTTATTTTCTAATTAGAATAAAATGGCATTTAGAGATTTTATTCTTGCACTAATGGGGACTGGCACATGGATGTTTTTCTTTTGAGCTACACCTTGCTACGTTACCTGGCTGGCCTAGAGCTTCTGTCTCAGCCTCCCAAGTAGCTGGGCCCACGGCAGACCACATGGCCACCTGAGATAAGGCCTTGCTCTTAGAATTCACAAACTGTATAGACCACGGTAATGACGATTTGCCTTGTGAAGGTTAAAATGTGTTTGTGACTTTAACTAAGTATCACTGTTCCACAATACTGTGAAATACGTGACATTTATGTAATCATCTAATCTCAATTTTTTTATCACAGTGAGGGAAGGGGTGGGTGAGGAGCGATGGGTGACAGTGTTGTCTGACACCTTGTATTCATATGCTGTTTTATAGAATGGGAACTTCTTTATATAACTACTTAAAGATAACAATAAAATGTAAAAAAAAAAAAAAGAATGTCCCTTTAATAGCTCAGAAGCTCTCTTCAGGATGTGGCCTGTTATGATTATTAGTATGAGTGATTATGCTCAGACTGGTCAAGGCTGCTCTGAAATTTCCATTTTTGCTACCAACATAAATATAGAAATACATCTGGCAAAAAGCAAAACAACTGGGGGGCGGGGGGAGGATGGGAAGGGATGGGAAGGGGAAACAAAGGAGGAGGCTACAAAGCTTGATAAGAAATGTACTCATTATCTTGCCCATGTAATTGTAACCCCTCTGTACAGTATTTTCACAATAAAAATAAAAAAATTTTTAAAAAGCAAAACAATTTATAACACCTTTATTAATTTTTGGGGGGGTCAGTCATGGGGCTTGAATTTTGAACATGGGCACTGTCCCTGAGCTCTTCAGCTCAAGGCTAGCACTCTATCACTTGAGCCACGGCACCGCTTCTGGTTTTCTGGTGGAGATAGGAGTCTCATGGACTTTCCTCCCTGGGCTGGCTTTGAACCTCAATGCTCAGATCTCAGCCTCCTGAGCAGCTAGGATGATAGGTGTGAGCCACTGGCGCCCAGCCCATTTCTAAATCTTAATGTCAGCATTTGTAGCCTTTAGAACTTTATTAGAAAGAGAGGCTTGTCCATGAACCTTAATAACATCTGAATAAACATATCCATATGATAACCCAAATACAATACAAGTAATGTCTTTTCTAAAGGGAAAGTGTGTCGCTGTGGCTCCTGCCAGGCAAGGCTGGCAGGAAGGGCGCCTGGTCCTCAATGACAGGAAGACAGGGAGAACCTTCAATCAGGAACTAAAAGCAAGCTCCAGCCCTCAAACTCAATCCAAGAAGCATCCAGAAACACAAAATCCATTGACATAAAAGGCACACAATGATGGGAGCCAAGAGAAGCAGGAAGAAGGGGCCAGGAGGCTCAGGCTCGACTCACCACGGTCCTTCCTCCAACATGCCGCACTGCTATTTTGGCTGAGGATTCAAGAGCAGTAAGATCACTTCTGCCCTCTAAAACTCAGCTATATAAATGATATGTACAAGCTGGTGCTAGTAATCCTCATGCCTACTACTCCGGAAGCTGAGATCAAAACTGCAGTTCAAAGCCAGCCTGAGCAGGGAAGTCTATGACTCTTATCTCCAATTAAGCACTAAAAAAAGCCAGAAGTGTAGCTGTGGCTAAAGTGGCAGAGTGCTAATCGTGAACAAAGATTCTAGGGGGGAGGGGGAGTTTAGTTGTGGAGATGGGAGGGGAGGGATGATAGGGGAAAAACAAAGGAGGAGGCAACAATGCTTGATAAGAAATGTACTTATTACCTTGGCTCATGTAATTGTAACCCCTCTGTATGGTATTTTCACAATAAAAAAAAAAAACTTAAAAAAAAAAAGCTCAAAGCCAGGCACTGGTGGCTCACGCCTGTAATCCTAGCTACTCAGGAGGCTGAGATCTGAGGATCGCGGTTCAAAGCCAGCCCGGGCAGGAAAGACCGTGAGACTCCTATCTCCAATAAACCACCAGAAAACCGGAAGTGGCGCTGTAGCTCAAGTGGTAGAGCGCTCGCCTTGAGCTGAAGAGCTGAAGGACAGTGCTCAGGCCCAGAGTTCAAGCCCCACAACCGACAAAAAAAAAAAAAAAAAAAAAAAAAAGCTCAGGGACAATGCACAGGCCCTGAGTTCAAGCCTCAAAATTGGCACCAAAAAAAAAAAAAAATGTAGAGATGCACAAATAGCATAAATAACAGAAACAATGCAAGATTAAACTAGTCAGGATGACTGACACTAGGCCAAGACTACAAGCCAAGAGAAAGGAGTAAAATCTGGAGGAATGGCTCACACCAGGGCCCCACAAAGCCCATGGAGACGAGTAACACCCAAGGGCAGAGAAAGATGCAAAGGAAAACTCCAGAAGAATTTAGATAAAAAGCTCCAGCTAGGCTGGGAATGTGGCTTAGTGGTAGAGTGCTTACCTAGCATGCATGAAGCCCTGGGTTCTATTCCTTAGCACCACATACACAGAAAAAGCCAGGAGTGGTGCTGTGGCTCAAGTGGTAGAGTGCTAGCCTTGAGCAAAAAAAGCTCAGGCCCTGAGTTCAAGCTCCACCACTGGCAAAGATTAGATAGATAGATAGATAGATAGATAGATAGATAGATAGATAGATAGATAGATAGATAGACAGACAGACAGATGCTCTAGCTAAGAACACGTGATCATGCCTAAAATCCCAGCTATGCAGGAGATCATAAGTAGGAGGCTAACAGTCTGAGGCCAGCCCAACAAGAATACAAAACTCTACCTAAAACTGACTAAAGCCAAAAAGAAATGGAGAGATAGCTATAGCAGAAGACACCTGTGGAGGCCCAATCCTAATATGGTCACCAAAAAAACCACTAAATGACCAGTGAGTACGTACAGCAATACCATAGGGAAAAAAAGAAAAAGAAGCCACTTCAGGAAAACCACTGCCCCAAGGAGATGGGTGTGATCCCAGCCTTGCCACCCACCAAGGCCAGCTTCTGAGAACCCTCTGAGAGAGCAGGGCGGGCTAGCTGCCTTGACCACTGCCCAGGCAGACAGGGAGAGGGACAGCAGCAGCACAGCACCTGTCCAGACCCTCCAGAAAGAGGCTCCAGGATCACAAGCCCATAGAACCCCAACAGAGAATCTGTATTTGCTCCACAAGCAGCCCCAATTAGGAGAGTACTTTCTGCTAGGAATATTTCTACTACACATAACATTACTTCAACATAGATGCCCAATGTGACATACTGTTTCCTGCACTTGGTAACTGTCACTGAACAGCCCTGAGGCTACACAAGGCAGAGAGACCTGCTACAGAAGGAAACCGACGGGGTTGCTGGCAAGCCTGTCCCTAGAGACACAGGTAGCACACCTGGAATATCCAAAGTGCTGACAGTGCACTTCTGCAGCCAGTCATAGCCACAGAGCATGACAGAACACCGCAGCACCAGCTCCTGAAGTGCCAAGGCAAAGCAGCGTCCTGAACAAGGCCAGAGTCCTGTCACACATAATGTAACAATCCTCAGGGAGGCAGGGGACCAGTCCCCTGCCTGGGAATGGTCCCAGGTCAAATTCATCACCCCACACACACACACACACACACACACACACACACACACACACACACACACACGCCATGCACACACACACACACACACACACCATGCACACACACACACACACACGCCACGCACACACACACACGCCATGCACACACACACACACACGCCATGCACACACACACACACACGCCACGCACACACACACACACACGCCATGCACACACACACACACACACACGCCATGCACACACACACACACACACACACACACCATGAACTCTCAGATCAGAATGCCCTTTTAAAACACTAAAACAGGTGGCTCAGTGGTAGCACGCTTGCCTTGCATGCCTGAGGCCCTGGGTTCTATTCCTCAGCACCACATAAGCAAAAAGAAAAATGCCGGAAGTGGCGCTGTGGCTCAAGTGGTAGAGCGCTAGACTTGAGCTGAAGAGCTGAGGGATAGCGCCCAGGCCCAGAGTTCAAGCCCCACGACCGGACCCAAAAAAACAAAAAACAAAAAAAAAAAAAAAACACTAAAACATGGGCTGGGAAGGTGGCTCAATGGTATAGAGCTTGCTTTGCATGCATGAGGCCCTGGGTTTGATTCCTCAGCACCACATAAGCAGAAAAAGCCAGAAGTGGCGCTGTGGCTCAAGTGGTAGAGCGCTAGCCTTGAGCTGAAGAGCTGAGGGACAGCGCCCAGGCCCAAGAGTTCAGGCCCCAAGACCAGCATAAATAAATAAATGAACAAACAAATAAATAAAACTTGAGCTGGGCACTGGTGGCTGTAATCCTAGCTACTCAGAAGGCTGAGATCTGAGGATCTTGGTTCAAAGCAAGCCTGGGAAGGAAAGTCCATGAGACTCTTATCTCCAATAAACCACCAGAAAACCAGAAGTGGTGCTGTGGCTCAAGTGATAGAGCACTCGCCTTGAGCTGAAGAGCGCAGGGTCAGTGCCCAAGCCCAGGGTTCAAGCCCCACGACCAATCAAAAAAAAAAAAAAAACACTAAAATTTGCAGGGCACCAGTGGTTCACGCCTGTAATCCTAACTACTCAGGAAGCTGAGATCTGAGGCTCACGGTTCAAAGCCAGCCCAAGCAGGAAAGTCCATGAGACTTTGATTAATCTCCAATTAACCACCAGAAAACGAAGTGGTGCTGTGGCTCAAGTGGTCGAGCACTAGCCTTGAGCTGAAGAGCTGAGGGACAGTGCCCAGGTCCTCGCAACCGACAAAGAAAAACAAAATAGAAGTGTACAAGAGAAGGTGGCTCAGTGGTAGAGCACTTGCCTTGCATGCCTGAGGCCCTGGATTCCATTTCTCAGCACCACATAAGCAGAAAAAGCCTGAAGTGGCGCTGTGGCTCAAGTGGTAGAGCGCTAGCCTTGAGCTGAAGAGCTGAGGGACAGTGCCCAGGCCCAGAGTTCAAGCCCCACGACTGACACACACAAAAAAAAAACCTAAACTAAAATTCCAGTGAACATTGACTCCAGGCCTCTGTCACAAGTGCCCCCCTCGACAGCTGCAGCACCACAGGCTTGTGGCCATACTACAGATGGAGCACCCTTTCATCACAGAAAGCTCTGTCTACAATGCAGACCCAAGTTCACACCGAAGAATGAAAATCCTGTGTACACAGGTTCCACACTAGCTTCACTTCTTCCTAAAGTTTAAATATAACCATGTTGACAATAGCAACACACAAGATGACCAAAATTGCCAAGTTTAACTTCAAAAGGTAAGAATAGGTTTGGGGTTTTGAAGAACAGCTCGACTGAAAGGGGATGTAACAGGACCAAGAGCAATGCTGCAGCTGTGCCCGAGTGTGAGAACGAACCTGAAGCAGTCCAGCACAGACCCCACCACGTCGTCTGCCAGCTCTTTGGGAAGCCTTCCAGCCATCCTGCCAATTCTGGAAAGAAAAGCAACAGTTCATCAGACACACATGCTCATTCCAGCCAGCCCTGCCCAGCAACCACTCTATGTGTCAGGGAGGAGCAGGCAGCATCGTACCCCACAGTAATGTGGGCATTGAGTCCATTACTAATGGTTACGAGCCACCAGCACAGGAGCACCAGGTGCTTGCTATAAGCTCCAATTCCGGCTGTTCACCTGGCGGGGGGGGGGGGGGGCCCACAACCCCCCTTCCACAAGAAACACTTTTGGCTCTCAATGATGTCGGGGGGTGGGGAGCCCACACAGGGCAGAGAGAGTCCTGAAGTCAAACTCACAGGAAAGGCCCTCTCAACCTAATCTCATACCAAGCCACACTGATTACGGGCTGAAACTTAGCACTGCTGATTTGAATGCCCTTTGGCCCGTGGGGAGCTCCAAAATTATGCGGTCCCAGTGGAACCTATAGATAGAAAAGCCCCCGCTGACCCGTACTTGCCAGCCCTTTCCACAATGGAGCCTCACAGACAACTTAAAACTATACATCTATACCTGCAGAACTCACAATCGCACTAGAACCTAAAACTCACATCTTAAAATTAAGTTATAAAAGAAGAAATATGACCTAAAAAACAGTCATTCTATCTTTTGAGAACCTGTAAGGAGTATGAAGCTCTCAAACCCCATGTGAAGTATTTTTGTGGGTTTTTTTGGGGTCCGGTCGTGGGGCCTGAACTCTGGGCCTGGGCGCTGTCCATCAGCTCTTCAGCTTAAGGCACGCTCTACCACTTGAGCCACACTCACCACTTCCGGCTTTTTTCTTTTTGCTTATGTGGTGCTGAGGAATGGAACCCAGGGCCTCAGGCATGCAAGGCCAGCGCTCTACTGAGCCCCCTCCCCAGCCCTGTGTGAAGTTTTTAAGGACACTGAGATACAGGCCTGTCCCTCTCCTAGGACGTCACTTTGCTCCTCGCAAGGCACCAGCACTTACCCTTTGGCTGCAGACCACCGCACCACCGTGTCATTGTCCTTCAACCCAACCAGAAGCTGTTCTGTAACAACCAGAACATGAGCTATCAGCCTCAGTAAATTCTTTCTTTCTTTTTTTGGTTGGTCATGGGACTTGAACTCTGGGCCTGGGCGCTGTCCCTCAGCTCTTCAGCTCAAGGCCAGTGCTCTACCACTTGAGCCATAGCACCACTTCCAGTTTTCCAGTGGTTTATTGGGGATAATAGTTTCATGGTCTTTCCTGCCCAGGCTGGCTTTGAACCGCGATCCTCAGATTTCAGCCTCCTGAGTAGTTAGGATTACAGGCATGAGCCACCGGCGCCCAGCTTCCTCTATTTTTTTTTTTTTTGGGGGGGGGGGTCCGGTCGTAGGGCCTGAACACTGTCCCTCAGCTCTTCAGCTCAAGGCTAGCGCTCTACCACTTGAGCCACAGCGCCACTTCTGGCTTTTTCTGTTTATGTGGTGCTGAGGAATCGAACCCAGGGCCTCAGGCATGCAAGGCAAGCGCTCTACCACTGAGCCACCTTCCCAGCCCAGCTTCCTCTATTTTTAAATGAACCCAGGAAACCCATTTTTGTTACTGTTCCTAATGGAATCCCATCAGAGAAGTCAACCAGGTGAAGAAGGCCCAGTGCAAGATGAAGGCTAAGGGCAAAGCAAAGGCTCAGAACAAGGGTCTGCCCCAGCACATTGGAAGGGAGGCTGAGGACAGCTGAAGCAGCTGGGGACCTCCAGGCAGCGTCTGAGCCTGCTCCTGCAGGATGGGCCCTCAAAACCCAGTAACCCTCAAAACACCTTGGCCATAGGACACCAGAAGCCCCAGAAAACCTGGGAGAAAAAGAAGGGGAGTAGGATTTGAGACAAGCCAACAAAAGGGCAATGACGAAATATGCCTGCAGTGATGATCAGAGAGCAACAAGGAGGAGGCCAAGGGGCTCCGTATGGGATGGTGGCGTTCTGAACGGCCTTGAGCAACCCAGGGAGGGCACCAGATGTCACATCACAGCAACAAGGAAAGGGGAACCTGGGCAGCACATGAGGGCGATCTGTAGTCTAGGTGGAAACCTGCCCTGAAGGAGCAGATAGGTCAGCCTGGCCCAGCCCTCTCAGCCAGGGTCCCCATAGGAAAGAAGCATTAGGGAGTAGCAGAAGGATACAGAGCGGAAGGTGGGCAGAAGTCTCCATTGTGTGACTAGAGTACTGGGTCAACCTCCCCACGGTAGGAGCTTCAGGAGTTGAGATGCCACTGGGGGAAACATGAAAGTGCTACAGATTCAAGAACCAAGTGCCCACCTCAACTACCCTGAGAGCCCTAGCTCCCCAGAGGTGTGCAGAAAGAAGTGTGACACAGCTGAGAGCTAGGGGGAGCCTAAGGCTACTAGGGAGCAACCCGTCCACGGAGAGGACAGGCCACTGGCCATATGTTCAGTGAGGGTACCAATATGGGAGGGAAACGGAGGAACAGCCCAGGCAGGGTCCCAAGCCCCACCTACCTATCACACTCTCCACCCCTTCTGGGATGTCATAGTCCTCCTCAGCATCAGAAGCCACGCTGTCAGTCGGTGCCTTCTGCTCACTTTGATCCTGGGTGCAGAGCTTCAGATTGGCAGCCAAAGACCGGCTGCCACGCTGATACCTATGTAAAACAAAGCACACTCAGGTAAGCTAGTACAGCCTGAACCTACAATCAAATTTCTTGGTGATTCAAGTCATCAGTTTGGCTGAGGATCTGGCTTAATAGTAGAGTGCTTGCCTTGAATGCATGAGGCCCTGGGTTTGAATCCTCAGCACCACATAAGCAGAAAAAAAGCCAGAAGTGGCCCTGTGGCTCAAGTAGTAGAGTGCTAGCTTTGAGATGAAGAGCTGAGGGACAGTGCCCAGGCCCAGAGTGCAGACCCCACAACTGACCAAAAGAAAGAAAGAAAGTAAAACCTAAGTATATTACCAATTATAGAATTGGTAAGTACTATTATAGAATTGTATGATCAGTTATAGAACTGTATTGCCAATTATGTGTAAGGACTTTAAATTATAATCCGTCCCCCATGAATGTCCCCAGTACTTATGAGCATGAATGTGACATGTCTAGGTAGATCTGGATGCTTCCAGGTGGCCCTCCCAAGTATGAGTTAGCCTCATCCAAACAACTTAGCTCAACAGAATAAAACACTGTCCTTCCTGTCTGTCTGTCAGCTTGACTAGAGTACCAGTTCCTCTGTGTCCCCAGCCTGCTTCCTACCCCTGCAGACCTCGGATCTCACCAAGCTGCCTAACTGTGTGTACTGATTCCTTAGGCTGACTGTGGGAATGGATACATCACTCACAGCTGGCACTCTACCATCTGAGCCATACCTCCCGTTCTGGCTTTTTGATGGTTACTTGCAGGTAAGAGTCTCTAAGGTTTTTCTGCCCAAGCTGGCTTCAATCTGTGATCCTCAGATTTCAGCCTCCTAGATAGGTAGGATTATAGGCATGAGCTACTGGAGCCTACCCAATAAGCTCTTAGAGTGAACTGTATACTAAATACCCAAGAAGTATCTGAACCACAACATATTTCTGTAAAATTTGCTGCCATTTGCAACAAAGTTTAACCAACTGAACTTAAAATATGGCTTCCTAAATCATACTTCAAATATAGCTTCCCAAATCATATTTCAAGTTACACTTGAAATAAACAGAACTGAAGGTTACTAAAAACACACATCCTAAGAACATTGCCAGAGTCTGTGCCACAGAGCCAGCGATTCAAAACCACTGATCACACCCAGCACCATCTTTACCACAAGCAAAGACATTCTACATCCGGCTTTCAGACCCATCACAAATCAAAAAGGAGCTTCCGGCTAGGACTGTGGCCTCGCGGTAGAGCGCTCGCCTAGCATGCATGAAGCCCTGGGTTCCATTCCTCAGCACCACAGACACAGAAAAGGCCGAAAGAGGCGCTGTGGCTCAAGTGGTAGAGTGCTATCTTTGAGCAAAAGAAGCTCAGGGACAGCGCCCAGGCCCTGAGTTCAAGCTCTAGGACTGGCAAAAAAAAAAGAAGCTCCCCCAGTGACCACATCCTGCACATGAGCAACAGGGAAGACCAAAGCAGACTTCTCTCGTCACCACTCCAGCTTCAGCTAGTATAACTGTAAGACCTATATATAACCAAAAGGAAAATCACTCCTTTCACAATGAGAAACACTTCAGAAACTAAAGAAAAATTAACTCAGAAGACAGGTTTTCCCATCAGCCCATGCGGCCGTCCCCACCTGGGTAAGAGCCTGCCCCCTGACCCTGACTCACCTCCACGTTGCCACCTTCGGCTTCAGGAAGGTGAGCCCAAGACGCTGCACAAGCTTCACGCCCAGCTTCCGCAGCCGGGTCTGGCTGCACTCGGGGAGTCTGCATCTGTCAAGGCACTGGAGCACAGTGCTGGCTGCAAACAAGAGCGTGTGACTCAGCAGAGACCAAACTCACCCCGTATCCAATACAACCAAGTCCACAGGCAGGTGATGGCTAAGAAATACTGAGCACCAGAGCCCTGACCTACAAAACCCCCTTTTTCCAGGGTTTCTATCAAAAGCAGGATGGTAGAACCCACTGAGTCACTCAGCACAATGCAGGAACGGTGACAATGACAGAAAAGGAGGCTGGGCCCAGGTGGGGAGTATGGTGGAAAGGTCTCACATAGGCAGCAGCCTGTCAGGACCCTGTGCTACACAGGCCAGTCAGACCTGGGAGTAGCCAAGGCCAAGAGAGCACAAGGACGGCATTCTATGGACAGCCATAAAGGCCCAGGACAGAAACATAGGCCTAGCTCTCAGAAATGGGCTTGAGGTAAAACAGACCGTACAAGGGAGAGGAGGACACAGAGAAGTCAGGATGGAACCAACAGAGCAGATGAGAGGACAGGGACCCGGTGGCAGGGGAAAAAGGAGGCGGAGCACAGAAGGAGGGAGGGAGGACTAGAGGTTAATGGGGATGGGAGGGGAGAGGAGGTGGCAGGAGGGGACGGGGAGACAGGGAGTAAAGTCAACGGGGAAGTGGCCGCTACAGGACCCCAGCAGGCCAGTGGCAACTGTGAACAAGACACAGCAATAAGGCGCTAAGAGCCTGGATCTCCAGTACAGAAACGTCAGCAATTTCCTGTATTTCAAATAACTAATAAAGTTTGCCAAAAGTCCCACTTACCAAGACACACAAAACAAAAAAACCTAAGGGCTATGAGAGCATCTAAATACACCAAATTAGATTCCTACACTACGGATCAATGTTCAGGGACCATATGCAGAACATACTGACATCATACCAGAAAACTGACATCACTAATTCACCTTACCATAAGGTAGACAGTCTTCACGTTTTCCATGCTTAAATATTTGAGCCTGAAAAAGAAGGTGAACATCAAAATGTTATAAATACAAATGTACAGTTTTTTTTTTGTTTTTTTTTTTTTTTTTTATTTATAAAGGTGCTCATATGTTATATACCATATATGTGATCAGCAGCATGGGGATATTTAGTAGTGGTTCAACCAGATGAGTGGGAGTTCTTTGTTTCTTAAGTCCTGTTAGTTTTGTCATATCACCTAACATTTTGGATTCATCATCCACTTATCAGGGAGTTTTAAAAAAAATAAACTATCACGCCAGGCACTGCTGGCTCACGCCTGTCATGCTAGCTACTCAGGACGCTGAGATCTGAGGATCGCCGTTCAAAGCCAGCCCGGGCAGAAAAGTCTGTGAAACTCTTATCTCCAATAAACCACTAGAAAACCAGAAGTGGTGCTATGGCTCAAGTGGTAGAGCGCTAGCCTTGAGCTGAAGAGCTGAGGGACAGCGCCCAGACCCAGAGTTCAAGCCCCACAACCAACAAAAAATAAACTATCACAACAGCTTATTGCATCCTATAGAATTTACTGTGAACACACATCTCCTAACAGCAAGAGGACTACTAGAGATTGGAGAAGGAACTTTCCCACAAGTCCCTTAGAACAAGGGTACAACTGATGGAGTCAAACCCTCTGAGGGAAATCTGCTCCAAACATGCAGTGTGTAGACTGAGCTAGGCATCAAGGAGGAAGCAAGAGAGCCTCAGAGAGGTCCGAGTTATCTGTGCAAAAGTAAAAATGCCAAGGACTAAACTACCCACACAACAAACAGCAAGGAGACAAAGGACTCCTTCCTCAAGAGCACTAGTCAACACGGAAGAACATCTGTCCCACCCTCACAAGCACAAGCAACAAGCACAGGCCGCAGTCTCTGACAGGGTCGCCCTCCCTGAAACCACAGCTGTTTGCGCATGTGCACCACTCACTGCTCTGCAAGAACCTGCTGGCTACCACCAAAGAGTGTCCCAGTCTCACTGGGACACTGGCTCTCACTGGGACAGTGACTCCAGTGGACACTGATTCTCACTGGGTAACTGCAACACTGGGTCTTGCTGGCACACTGGCTCTCACTGGGTCACTGGGTCTCACTGGACACCAATTCTTACTTTCTGAGTTCTCAGTTGGGAAATTTATTTCCAGTTTGATGCCTGGTAGACAAGCGTAATTCTGAGTCTCCAAAACACTTAACCAAAAATTCCTAAGACTTAGTTCATCTACAAAACAGCAAATACATTTTTCCTCTGGGGGACAGTAACTTGAAGCAGAAAAGTCCTTAAGAGCCAGGCGCTGGTGGTTCACGCCTATAATCCTAGCTACTCAGGAGGCTGCAATCTGAGGATCTCGGTTCAAAGCCAGCCCGGGCAGGGAAGTCTGTGAGACTTCTTTTTTTTTTTTTTTTTTTTTTTTTGTCGGTCGTGGGGCTTGAACTCTGGGCCTGGGCGCTATCCCTCAGCTCTTCAGCTCAAGGCAAGCGCTCTACCACTTGAGCTATAGCGCCACTTCCGGTTTTCTGGTGGTTTATTGGAGATAGGAGTCTCACGGTCTCTTCTGCCCGGGTTGGCTTTGAACCGCGATCCTCAGATCTCAGCCTCCTGAGTAGCTAGGATTACAGGCGTGAGCCACCAGCGCCCGGCTGTCTGTGAGACTCTTATCTCCAATAAACCACAAGAAAACCGGAAGTGGCGCTGTAGCTCAAGTGGTAGAGCACTCACCTTGAGCTGAAGAGCTGAGGGACAGTGCTCAGGCCCAGAGTTCAGGCCCCATGACTGACAAAAAGAAAAAAGAAAAAGAAAGAAACAAAGAAACGGAAGAAAGAAAGAAACAAAGAAAGAAAGGAAGGAAGGAAGGAAGGTCCTTAAGATTCCATTATCGAAATAATCATCAAAAAGCTGTGCTGGAGGCACAACTTAAATGGTAATTCACCAGCCAAGCAAGCTAGCTGAGCAAGTAAGCCTCAGTACAACACAAAAATAATTACTAAGCCGGGCGCCAGTGGCTCACGCCTGTAATCCTAGCTACTCAGGAGGCTGACATCTGAGGATCGAGGTTCAAAACCAGCCCGGACAGGAAAGTCCGTGAGACTCTTATCTCCAATAAACCACTCAGAAAACGGGAAGTGGCGCTGTGGCTCAAGCAGTAGAGTGTTCACCTTGAGTTGAAGAGCACAGGGACAGTGCCCAGGCCCAGAGTTCAAGCCCCATGACTGACAAAAAAAAAAAAAGATAGAGTGGAGAAAATTTTGAAAAACAATCTGGCCAGCTAAGAAAAAGTTTAAAGCTGTGAACAAGAAAGACACAGTGGGGGCTGGGAAGGTGGCTCAGTGGCAGAGTGCTTGCCTTGCATTCATGAAGCCCTGGGTTCAGTAACTCAGTACCACGTAAGCAGTAAAAGCCGGAAGTGGCGCTGTGGCTTAAGTGACAGAGCGCTAGCCTTGAGCTGAAGAGCTGAGGGACAGTGCCCAGGCCGAGTTCAGGCCCCACAACTTGTTTCCCCCCCCAAAAAAAGGACACAGTGGCTAAAGTAATTAGTGTCATTTATATACTTAGTGCCATTATACTTAGAGGAGGAGTCCAATGGTGTCATAAGTTCTTCAAAAAACTAACAAGCCACTTAATAAAATGAATGCTAGGAAGATGAAACATTCTAAGGGAGAGGGCAAAAGCCAAGGGAAGAAGACACTAATGGAGGAAGAAAGGGTGCGCAAACATAGTCATTATATTCATTGTACATTGTGTAAAAATGGAACTACATAGCTTGGGGGTAGGGATGAGATGGGGAAAGGCAAAGGAAAACAATGCAAGGGTGGCACTGATCTCATAATCTGACTTCTGGAATCAAAACCCCTTTATACAACTATAATTTAAAAATGTATTTTTGCCAGGCACCGGTGGCTCATGCCTATAATCCTAGCTACTCAGGAGGCTGAGATCTGAGGACTGTGGTTCAAAGCCAGCCAGGGCAGGAAAGTCTATGAGCCTCTTATCTCCAGCTAACCGCCAGAAAACCAGCATTGTGGCTCCAGTGGTAGAGGGAGCACTAGCCTTGAGGTGAGAAGCTCAAGAACAGTGCCCATGGAAGTGGCGCTGTGGCTCCAATGGTAGCACTCGCCTTGAGCTGAAGAGCTGAGGGACAGCGCCCAGGCCCAGAGTTCAAGCCCCACAACCAACAAAAAACAAAACAAAGCACAGTCTCTCACTTTGCCAGGCGCCAGTGGCTCGTGCCTGTAATCCTAGCTACTGAGGAGGCTGAGATCTGAGGATCACGGTTCAAAGCCAGCCCAGGCAAAAAAGTCCGTGAGACTCTTATCTCCAATTAACCCAGCCTTGAGCTGAATTGCTGAGGGACAGCACCTAAGTCCAGAGTTCAAGCCCCAGGACTGGGGGGAAAAAAGTATAAGCTTATTTGTAAGATTCTCCTTTGAGAGCCTTAGGGAGTATCCCGCTCACACAGGGCCACCTAGGGCAGCACTTTCCTAGGTTCAGCTACCTTGCACTCCAATGTAGCAATAGTCCAAGAGAGCCAAGCACTTGTAAAGATGATGGCAGAACTTAGATCATCCTAAGAGTTGTGGGGACATGGAAGCATTCAAATGAAGACCAGGAACCTAGGCGAAGTGTGGCAGTCAGGACCCCTACAGCCAGCCCGAGTCGGGCAATGTAAGAAGATGCAGTGAAGACCCCAGGATGCTGAAAAAGTCAGGACTGAGAAACACCTATCCAGGAAAAATGCAGGCAGAGAGGAACTAGTCTGAGAGAGGTCACGTGGGTTACAGAAGGCAAAACCACTGGGTGGAGCTTCCCAAGCCCTTGGCGATCAGAGCAGGCCAACTCATGTCCTGGATTCCAGATTTCATATGTGTCTTGCTTTGGTCTTATTCCTCCTTTTCTTCCCTTTGGGAATAGGAATATTTCATCTGTGTCTTGGTATATTAGAGGCAGGATCTCATAGCGAGGAGTTTTTCTTTAGAAGAGATTTTGAATTTGGACTTTTGAACAATGTTGGAACTGTTAAAATGTTAAAATGAGTGTATTTCCATTCTGAGATGCCCTTAAGCCTTTGGGACAGGAGGTAAACGCCGCAGCTGAATATGAAATGTCCCCCAGGCTCACATTTAATGAAATGTCCCCCAGGCTCACATTTACAACCTCTGGTCCTCAGCATTTGGTACATTTTGAGAACTGAGGCTTGGCTAGAGGGAATACGACAGTGGAGGTGGGTCCTTAGGCTTGGCTAGAGGGAATACGACAGTGGAGGTGGGTCCTTAGGCTTGGCTAGAGGGAATACGACAGTGGAGGTGGGTCCTTAGGAGTATCTTGTCCTTGGCCCTTTCCTGCCTCACTGTTTCTGAGAACGTAAACTGCTCTCCCGCCCCCCAAGATGGACCGAATGCTCTCATACTCTAAGCTAAAATATGTCTTCCTTCTTCAAGTTGTCTCTGTCAGGTATTTGGCCACAATGACATTAGATGTAACTATGTCAGAGGCCAAGTGCTCAAGGATCACTGCAAAGCTGGAGGTGGCAGGAGTGGTGTGAAGGGAGCTAAATCAGCAAGCATGGGGCTAGCAAACTAACAGAAGAGACTAACCAAAGCTGGGCGCCGGTGGCTCACACCTGTCATCCCAGCTACTCAGGAAGCTGAGATCTGAGGATCACGGTTCAAAGCCAGCCTGGGCAGAAAAGTCCGTGAGACTCTGATCTCCAATAAACCACTAGAAAACCAGAAGTGGCACTGTGGCTCAAGTGGTAGAGCGCTCGCCTTGAACTGAAGAGCCTAGGGACAGCGCCCAGGACCAGAGTTCAGGCCCCAGGACCAACAAAAAAAAAAAGCAGAAGAAACTGACCAGCATGACAAAGAGGCGGGTCATGGCGGGGAGGGGGGAGGGGAACACCCTCAAACCGGCACCATGTAGGCCCTCTCTGGAAGGAAGGTCACATTGGGAAAAACTAATCTTTTAATTGGGACAGAATAAAAAAATGTCACTTTAGCCAGGCACCAGTGGCTTACACCTGTAATCCTAGCTACTCAAGAAGCTGAGATCCGAGGATCTCAGTTCAAAGCCAACCTAGGCAGTAAAGTCACTGAGACTCTTATCTCCAGCAAACTACTAAAAAGAAGCCAGGGGCTGGGAAGGTGGCTCAGTGGTAGAGTGCTTGCCTTGCATGCATGAGGCCCTGGATTCCATTCCTCAGCACCACATAAGCAGAAAAAGCCAGAAGTGGCGCTGTGGCTCAAGTGGTAGGGCGCTAGCCTTGAGCTGAAGAGCTGAGGGACAGCGCCCAGACCCAAAGTTCAGGTCCCATGACCAACACAAAAATAAATAAATAAAAAATGACAAGAAGCCAGAAGTGGAACAAGTAATACAGCATTAGCCATGAACAGGGATACGGACAGCACCTAGGCCCTGAGTTAAAGCCTAGGATGAGCACCAAAAAAAGCCTTTCTAGAGGCTGGGAATATGGCAGACCCTGAATGCATGCCTAGTATACACAAAGATCCTGGTTTGAGCTCCAATACCTCCAAAAAGAAATTAAAAAAAAAAAAGGAGGTATGAACTAGTGACAGACTGTGTGACCTAGGTTCATCCCAAGAATTGTGAAATAAAATTTAAAACTAAGTAGAAAAGTGAGCAAACTTCCTCGTACTCAGCCCAACTGCTAGACAGAGGAGGCAGAACCAGCCAGCCTTGTAGCCACTCAGGCTACTACTGCCTCCCCTAGTCTGTGAAGACAGGACGATGGAAATGCCTACGTCACAGAGCCACTCTGATACCTGACACATGCCTCCTCTGCTTCCACTTTTAAATATATTCACCAGAGACCAGAACACAGAATCTCTCTCTCTCTCTCTCTCTCTCTCTCTCTCTCTCTCTCTCTCTCTCTCTCTCTCTCTCTCTCTCTCTCTCTCACTCTCTCTCTCTGGGTCATAAGGCTGAAACTCTGGGCCTGGGCGCTGTCCCTCAGCTCTTCAGCTCAAGGCTAGCGCTCTACCACTTAAGCCACAGTGCCATTTCCGGTTTCCTGGTGGTTAGCTGAAGATAGGAGTCTCGTGCACAGACTTTCCTGCCTGGGCTCGCTTTGAACCTCAATCCTCAGATCTCAGCCCCCTGAGTAGTTAGGGTAGGCCCCTGGCTTTTGTTTTTTTTGGGGGGGCGGGGATACTGGGGTTTTAACTCAGGACCTGACAGTCCCTGAGCTTCTTTTGCTCAAGGCTAGCATTCTACACCACTTGAGCCACAGTATCGGGGCTTCATGCATGCTAGACAAGCACTCTATCACTGAGCCACATTCCCAGCCCTACCAAGTCAACTTGGACATACTCTTTTTTTGTTCAAGAACTATGCTTCACTAGAGTTGGTCTATGTGAAATACAAATTAAAAGTTAACTTACTTTATATAAATTCAAACATAACCAATACATTTATTTTACAAGTGTTATCTATTTAAAGTGCAAATACCTCTTGAGCAGAAATACTGGGATATTCACATTAGGGTCAGAAAACACCAAAACCCACACAGTTCTCGAACCACTAGGATAAGGAAGTCCACATTATGAGTGAGGAGAAGCTAATTATTCTTGAAGAATGCAAGAGAAAAGGACACCCTGGCCACGGCTACCTCCTCCAGGTGCTAGATGTCCCACTGAGGTAAAGCTGGGACACAGGCTGTTGGAATGTCGGCCTGGGAGGCAGTGACAGGCACCCAGGCATCTTGAAAGGGGAAAAGATGGGTGTGATCATACAGGTGCTAAGCCAGGCCATGCTGGTAATGCCCACTTCCTGATTAGCAGGTTACTCTTGCAAATAGACAGTTCAAATGGCAACCACAAAGTTACCCTAATCAGCACATTTCCTAGCACTCCTGCAGAGTCCCGCCCCTACCCTAGCAGGTTTCCAGCTTCAGCCACGTAAGTGGCTCCCAAGCCCTTGCACCCTCAAGCCAGGATCTCTGGGTCACTGGCTCTCCAGATGTTACGCCAACAGGATCAGCTGCCACACCATGAGAAACAAGCCGGCTATGATCGAAGTCCCAGCTAGCCCTGCCTTGGAGGTGGCTACCACGTGACATTCCACCAGGACTCAGTATCAGAGGGGCACAGCCATTCCCATACCTGGCTCTCTAAGGACCTGCAGAATCCCAGGCACAGGTCATTCATGGCACAGGCTTTGGAGTGGGTTGTTCCATGAAAAGAAGAAAACCCTCCTAAGGAAGCAGGGGAAGCAATGGAATTTCACCTAGTAGACAAGCAATACTAGGACATCTTCTGGGACAAAAGCAAGACAATTAGGGCCAGCTTGATAAACACTACCCTGACAGCAATGTGGAAAACATAGGGAAGGAGATGAAAATTGAAAATAAAAGTTGTAGGAAAGCCAAGCACTGTGGCTCACACCTATATTCCAGTTTGAAGCCAGCCCAGACAGTAAAGTCCATGAGACTTTTATCTCCAATAAACCACTCAGAAAAACTACTCAGAAGTAGCACTGTGTCTCAAGTGGTAGAGCACTAGCCTTAAGAGAAAAAAAAGAAAAGAAAAAAAGCCCAGGGACAGTGCCCAGGCCCTGAGTTCAAGCCCCAGGACTGGCATCCAAAGACTAGGTGGGGAGGGCGAGACAACAGCACTCTAGTCTTCTAGTCTTATTCACTAAATAAAAGAATTTGAGCTGGGCACCAGGGGCTCATGCCTGTAATCCTAACTTTTTAAGAGGCTGAGATCTGAGGGTCATGTTCAAAGCCAGACTGAGCGGGAAAGTTCCTAAGACTCTTATTTCCAATTAACCACCAGAAATCTGGAAGTGGCACTGTGGCTCAAAGTAGTAGAGCACTAGCCTTGAGAAGAAAACATCAGAGACAGTGCCCAGGCTCTTGAGTTCAAGTCCCACAACCACCAAAAAAAAAAAAATCTAAATAAAAGATTATAATTCAGGTAGTGGCAAGTTGTCAGGAGAACATTTCTTAAAACTGGTCACTGGTGCCCTGGCACAGTACACTTGTAACAGTCTCCGCACTGTGGGGACACCAGCCCCTACAGACCTGCATGTGTGCGTGCATCATGTGTACGTGCATGTATCCGTGTACCCATGCATGCATGCATGCACGCGCCCGCCCTCCCCCACACATACACACTGGCAGCAGAGTCCAGCTGCCCACCACTGCCCAGAGTAAGGGAATCCAACACTGCATAGCTTCATGGTAGAGAACTGCTCTGGAAGTTTCCAGCTGCATCCCCAAGAGGACAGGGTGCACACTCTCAGCACAGTCATCCCTCGCTGTATCACAGTTCACTTATTGTGGCTTCATAAGGCACACTTTTTAAATATGCAAATAGTCCTCCCTCACCTATCGCAGGTGTTACATGCCAAAGACCCTCACTGGGGGTGCAAACATGCCAAGCAGCCATAAGTGAACCACAGTATAGTAAGGGAGGACTATCCAACACTGCTACCTCACAGATTCTCCCTGTTGCAGGGGTCTCTGGAACGTAACCCTGCTAGGTAAGGGATCACTGTATATTCTCAGTATACTCTCTGACATGCAGAGAAAGTCATAAAGTTAGTGATTCTCTATGAAGGAGCCAGGAGAAAAGAGGGGCAATCAATAGGACAAGGACTTTGTGTATTCCTGTCTTCTCACATAAAGTAAAGAATCGTCCCACACTCAGGAGGCTGAGGGGAGAATGGCAAGTTCCAGGCCCACCCAGGCTACAATGCAATGCAAGGACCACCCACCAATCCCTCAGTGCCTGTCAGTGCATGTGCCAGAGAGCAGTGAAACCCCAGACTAATCAAGCAGAAGATGCTCATCGTTAGGTTGTCTTAAGAATGCATAGCGAGGGGCTGGGGGTTTAGCCCAGCGGAAGGGCGCCCGCCTGGCGCGCGCAAGGCCCTGGGTTCGGTTCTCAGCCCTGGGGAAAAAAAAAAAAAAAAAAAGAATGCATAGTGAGCCATAAAATGGGAGGTGCACTGATTTTCATGGAAGCATTAAAGCAGGAACCAACCTAGCCACCTGCTGAAAAGCACAGGCTACACCAAAGCAATTACACCACCAACAGTTTAGAGAAAATCACCACTCAGGGGAAGCAACCACAAGGTCTGCTTCTGTTGTTCTAGAAACTAGCACAAGGCAAGATATAAACAAAAGAGTTTCTTAGTAATCACCCTAAACCACCACACCTTTAGATTGCTACCCGCCCAAGCTGGCTTTTCTGCGCTGTGCAAATCAGCTTCCCCTCCCCAGGGCATGCTCTCTAAACCTGGCAAATCATAGGCTGTCAGCCACTCAGGAGCAAGTTCACCCTGCTGCCAAGCAAGAGGTGCTGGTTTGAGGTTCCCTGAAGGCACTCCCAAACCCAGGCCAAGAAAAGCAACTCCACCCCAGGCCCCTGGAGAAAGGTCCCGCACTCCCGGCCCAGGAGTGACTCACTGGCAGTGCGAAGCCTCTTAGTCCACCTGTCCTCCCCTTGTAGGTAGGCACTGGCCACCCCTAGCGCAGACCCACAGAGGTTCTACAACAGCAGCTCATCCACGGAAAGCCCTGTTCTGGACTCTCAGAAAGACCTTACCATACCTATGCCAACCCACAGCAAGAACAAGACATAAGGCAAGCAAGGCTTGCCTGCGTGTCCCAGAGGAAAGCAGCAGTCCCACCCCACCAAGACAGGCTCAGCAACAGCACTCATCGGCATGGTACACACGAGGGACACGGTTACGCAGAAAAAAATCAACACCCACACGGCCAACTCCAGGCCAGCTCCACCCAAAACACAATGGGTTCTCGCCAGGCCAGGGAGCTCCTCGTGTTGGTGAGGCCAAAGCCTCACGCTGCCATCTCAGAATGAAGTACTGCACACAGGCCCTCATGCTTGCCTGCAAGGCCTCTCCCCACAGCACTATAGGAAAGAACTTCCTCTCACAACTGGGAGCCCAGGAGATCACAACTCGCAGCACATCTACTGGCTTGCAAAATTAAGCATCTGGAAGGGCCCACAACCCTAAGCTGAAGCTGGGCAGGGAGTGTGACAGCACAGGGGTGGAGACACCACGCTGCCCTCAGGACCACCTCAGGAAGTCGGAGCCAGAGACATCACCTACCAAGAGACAGAAGGAAAGGAATCTCCAGAAATGTGAAACTTAAGCCAGCGCTGGTGGCCTGTAATCCTAGCTACTCAGGAGACTAAGATCTGAGGATCAGTTCAAAGCCAGCCCACGCACAAATGTTCATAACTCTTATCTCCAATAAACCACTCAGGAAACCGGAAGTGGCGCTGTGGCTCAAACGGTTGAGAGCTAGCCTTGAGCTGAAGAACTGAGGGACAGCACCCAGGCCCAGAGTTCAAGACCCAAGACCAACCAAAACAACAAACACAAAACAAAAGAAGTGAAACTTAATTGCTGAAGTTATCAATGGCTGGGATAAGTGGGTAAATGATTAGAATCAGCAAAGTCTTGCCGGGTGCCAGTGGCTCACACCTGAAATCCCAGCTACTCAGGAGGTTGAGATCTAAGGACTGCAATTTGAAGTCAGCTCAGGCCGAGAAGTTGCCATGAGACTCACATCCAATTAACCACTCAAAACCAAGAAGTGGAGCTGTAGTTCAAAATGGTGGAGCACTAGCCTTGAGCAAAAGAGGTCAGGGATAGCATCCAGGCCCTGAGGTCAAGCCCACAACCAACAACAACAAAAATAATCAGTAAGATCCCACAATGAAAAATGTATTTTTCTTCCCCAGCTGGGGCTGAGACTCACTAATACTGTGCTTGCCTAGTTGCACAAGACCCTGGGTTTAATCCCCAGCACTGCAAAACTGAATGAATACATACATATATACAAATACACATATACATATGCTAGGTAAGGGCCCCAACTAGAATCGACTATTAACAGCAACAAAATCATATGAAATGAGGTCCAAGACCTGGAAGGAAAACCCACCAGCAGAAAAGACTCTGGGCAACAGGGCAAGGAGAGGGCCAGCCCCGGGGGCACAGCGTTCCAGCCCTTCTCAAGTGTACCGGTGTGATTAATACAGTTCAGTTTCAAATGATTTTTAGGTATAAATAACCATTTCCCAATCACCTGACGTATGCCCAGAACACTGGTGGTCTCTTCCCACCCACCAGGACCCTGAGCAGGGGTCGGAGACACACTCCGCTCAGAAATGGATCCTCTACCTGTGCCTGCAGAGCCAGGCACTGGGACATGGAGGGGAAAGCAGGCAGGCTGGCTCTGGCCCTGAAACCTGACTATGAGAACACACAGATACAAGCCCTGTGTGGAACTAGAGAAAGGAGGTACCCACAGCAAGAAAAAAGTGAGCGGGGAAGGGCTGAAGCCATGCAACACTACGATACACTGAGAAGCACCAGGGCTCCCAGAGACCCAACAACCATGTAGAACATGCCTCACGGAAACCCACAAGCCCTAGTCTGAATAGCCATACTTCTGCTGTGACATGAGACAGCAAAAGTAGCTGGGATGAGCCGGGCGCCGGCGGCCCACGCCTGTCATCCTAACTATTCAGGAGGCTGAGATCTGAGGATCGTGGTTCAAAGCCAGCCCGGGCAGGAACATCTGTGAGACTCTTGTCTCCAATAAACCACTAGAAAACCGGAAGTGGTGCTATGGCTCAAGCAGTAGAGTGCTTGCCTTGAGCTGAAGAGCACAGGGACAGCGCCCAAGCCCAGAGTTCAAGCCCCGTGACCGACAAAAAGAAAAAAAAGGTAGCTGGGATATAGGATATACCTGGCAGAACCTAGCATTCCACAGTGGAGCCCTGCACCACCTACCAGAAGGAACTGGTCAGACACATGGCTCAGCACACAGACCTGTAGCTCACAGACCTGTGAGAGGAGCTGACTTTCAGAACAAAGTATCAGCTACCCCAAGTTCTTCAAGAAAGAACAGAGAACAATTCCCAGGAGCCAGTTCCCAGGCAATTCTATGATACAGTGAGCAAGCAGCCAAAGGGCTGCCAATGAACCAACTACTGCTAAAGACCAGCTTCTCTGATGAGTGTACCAGTCACAGCTGTACAGGTGCTCACAGGTCCCTCAGCAGTGCTCCTGATGGACAGGAGCGTGAAGACAGTTGCCAGTCACAGAGCATCCCCATCCCCCTGGTATTTAGGTTGCCAGCCCCCTGGCCTTGCTCACAGGGGCAGGAAGAACCCCTGCCTGTCTTTCCTGAGCCAATGCCTCAGCATATTCTCTCTGTGGCTCTTTTCCACTCCTTGTCCCTGGATGGTCAGCCCAGGCAGGTCCAGGGAACCTGCCTGATGACCACAGACGAAGGAGCAGAGGGCCACCCTGGCAGACAAGTGCCATGGACCCAACAGGCGAGGAGGGCATGCAGCTGAGGGGTAGATCCACTGCTCCAGAGTGGGCCGGCTCCCTGTCCGGTCCAGAGAAGGGTTAGGCAGAGGGGACAGGCAAGGGCAGAGTGGAACAAGGAGCCAGGCTGCAGGAGACGGCCTGCAGGGGAGGAGGAAGACGACTCTGTGAGGCTGACAGGCTCTGGTCAGGACAGGGGACCTGAGAGCCAATCCACCAGACAGTGGCATACAAGCACCTCAGTCACACTGCTGGACCCAGGTACAGGTGGCTGAGAGGAACAATTATGGGAATTATCATGGGTTTGGAGGTGTCCTGGTGGACCCACCCAGTCCACAGAACACGGACAGAGATCAAGAAACAAAGGCCAAAGAAGAATTAGGGATGAGAGGTCAACAGCAAAGACAAAGGGGTGTGTGTAAGAGTGTGGGCAGCCACCCATCACACACCAATGAACCAGGATGGGCAAGGGAGAGGGAGGGCAGCGCAGGGCTGTGGCTCCTGGCCACGTGCAGAAGCCACGGAACAGGGCCAGTAGGGAACACTGGCCACCACAGCCAGCAGCGCCACCGCGTCCCACACCGGCAGGCAGGATGAGGAGGAGGAAGCCTGACCTGCCGGGCACCAGGGGCTCACACCTGTGATCCTAGCTACTCACGAGGCTGTGATCTGAGGACTAAGGTTCCAAGCCAGACCCCGCAGGAAAATCTGAGACTAATATCTCCAACTAATAGCCAAAAAAAAATAAAAAATGAAAGTGGCCAGGCACCAGTGGTTCACACCTGTGATCCAAACTCCAAACTACTCAAGAGGCTGAGATCTGAGGATTGCAGTTCGAAGCCAGACCAGGCAGGAAAAGTCTATAAGACACTTACCTCCAATTAATCACAGAAAAGGCCAGAAGTGGTGCTGTGGCTCAAGTGGTAGAATGCTAGCCTTGTGGAAAAGGAGCCCAGGGACAGTGCCTAAGCCCAGAGTTCAAGACCTAGGACTAGCCAAAAAAAAAAAGGGGGAAAAAGCCAGAAATGGAGCTATGGCTCAAAGTGGTAGAGCACTAGCCTTGGGCACAAAAAAGCTCAAGGACAGAGCCCAGGCCCTGAGTTCAAGACCCAGGACTAACACACATAAAAAATAATACAGTAGGGCTGGGAAGGTGGCTCAGTAGTAGAGCGCTTGCCTTGCATGCATGAGGCCCTGGGTTCCATTCCTCAGCATCACATTAGCAAAAAGAAAAAGAGCCGAAAGTGGCGCTGTGGCTCAAGTGGTAGAGCGCTAGCCTTGAGCTGAAGAGCTGAAGGACAGCGCCCAGACCCAGAGTTCAGGCCCACGACCGGACCCAAAAGAAAAAAAAAAATATACAGTAATTCAATTCATTCCAAGTATAGGACCCATGCTCCAGAGTGTGGCACCACACTCTCCTACAAGACTCACACCCACATAAAATGCTGTGACATGAAGTGCAATAGCTAGGTAACGTCTACTGAAAGCCATGAACAGTCTGAAAAGGTCTAACTCACGAACCCATGTCCTCTGAACCTGTATACAGGACAACCAGTAAGCAACACAAGGCCTGATGTTCCTGTCCTGTTTTCTCTGCCCCAAAGCCTGCCTGAGCACTGTGACTGAAAGTACAACCTGTCCTGGACTCATGAGCCCAGAGTGTCTTGATACAGCAGGGAGCAATCTCCCCAGGAGCCTACAAGAGAACGATGCTGGGCTTGGATGCTCTTTATCTGAAGAGGACTACAGGCTCTAATTGGCCTCCACATATCTCTGAGGCAAGAGACGTTTGTCACTTCTTTTCCAGATGGAGCAAGGCACCTCACCTGCACCTAGGTCACTGGGACAGATGAAATACAGGCACGGGCGAAGCACACCCAGAGTCCACGGCCAGGGCCCCCAGTAGCCAGCCTCCCTAAGGCAAGCAGATGAAGTGTACAACACTGACCACCAGTCCCTCCTCCCTGCCCAAACTAGGGACCCCAGTGTCCTTTAACCAACACACAAGAAACAAGGAAGCCTGTACCTATCTCCTGCAGGTAGCACACAGCAGACAGGTGGGCCTCTCCTGGTACAGGGGTAAGTGCTACCGGGGGATTTCTCAGGAGCAAACCTAGAGCCCTCTATATGCTCTACTACTGAGCTACATCTCTAGAAATGATTCTGTCTTTTAACAGACTAATGCGCTGGGAAGGTGGCTCAGTGCTAGAGCGCTTGCCTTCCATGCATGAGGCCCTGGGTTCGATTCCTCTGCACCACATAAGCAGAAAAAGCTGGAAGTGGTGCTGTGGCTTAAGTTGAGGAGTGCTAGCCTTGAGCTAAAGAGCTGAGGAACAGCGCCCAGGCCCAGAGTTCAGGCCCCACGACCAACCAATAAAAACAAAAACAAAACAACAACAAAAAAAAACAGACTAATCCTTTTCTCAATGACAAACAAATACATGAGCACATACATGAGCAACCCCACTATGAAGAGAGATGTGGTCCATTCAGGTAGCCTTCATTGCTAGCAGTCTGCCTTCAGAAGCCCAAGTGCCTGTCTCTTCCCACTCACCAGAGAGAACAAAGAAAAATCATGTTAGGACTGGGTATGTGGCTTAGTGGTAGAGCTTGCCTAGAATCCATGAATTCCTGAGTTCAATTCCTCAGTACCACATAAAACAGAAAAAACTGGAAGTGGTGCTGTGGCTCAAGTGTTAAGAGTGCTAGCCTTGAGCAAAAGAAGCTATGGGACAGTGCCGAGGCCTTGAGTTCAAGCCCCAGGTCTGGCAAATAGGAAGAAAGGGAAAAAAAGGAGGAGGAGGAGGAGGAGGAGGAAGAGGAGGAGGAGGAGGAGGAGGAGGAAGAGGAGGAGGAGGAGGAGGAGGAGGAGGAGGAAGAGGAGGAGGAGGAGGAGGAGGAGGAGGAGGAGGAAGAGGAGGAGGAGGAGGAGGAGGAGGAGGAGGAGGAGGAGGAGGAGGAGGAGGAGGAGGAGGAGGTAGAAGAGGAGGAGGAAGAGGAGGAGGAGGAGGAGGAGGAGGAGGAGGAGGAAGAGGAGGAGGAGGAGGAGGAGGAGGAGGAGGAAGAGGAGGAGGAGGAGGAGGAGGAGGAGGAGGAGGAGGAGGAGGAGGAGGAGGAGGAGGAGGTAGAAGAGGAAGAGGGAGGGAGGGAGGAAGGAAGGATCGATCGTATTAGGCTGGAATCATAGGAGCCATCAAGTGAGCAGAATGAGAAAACTCACTCAAACGACAATTTTTATTTTTAGTAATTGTTTTCCTTCCTTGAATCTCCTCAATTTGCATTTAAACCTAATGCCCAAAATGGGGCTGAACAAAAGGGTGTTGTACAAAACAAGGTAAAGAGCACCACGGGGACACCAGTAAGGTAGAGTTGCCAAGCACTTGTTTCCCTCCCAGAGGAGCCAAGAGGCCGGTGCTTCAAGGGAAATAAAACCAACCCTAGTTTCGATGGGACTTGTTCAGGGTTCACCTGTTTCGCCTAACCCACACTAATGAACAGGTGGATAAAAACGGAGCCAACTGCATCAAAGGAGACATGCAATCCTGAAGCACAATACACCTGCAAGTTTCATCATGCACAGGATACCCAACCCTCTGCCTTCAGGTCTAACAAGCCCATGGTGAAACCCGCTCCACCTCTGAGCACTCAGCACTTCCTCTTGCCCTGGAGCCTCCACCAGTCTCAACAGACCCTTCAACAGAGAAGGGGAAGCACATGCTGACTCTGGAAAGACTCAGGCTTTCTACAAGCAGCAGGACCTTCACCTTCAGAAGGTGCTGGACGGGATTTGCCCACACTAGGAGCCATAGGAGGTCGGCCGCCAAAGCTGTTGCTCCACAGCAGTTTCATTCATCTACTTCCCAGGATTTCAGCTGTCTGCGTCAGACAATTGCTCACCATAGCTCAGGGCAAATCTCTCCAGATAGAACCGAGGTGCTGTTGCTAAACTGCCTCAGTGTTCTGTCCCAAACCCGCTCCTCTGTCAACACAGGCCAGGCTGGGGGACAAGCCCCTGGAACTTTCTTATACCTCGGGAGAAAGGAAAAAAGAAAACTTCTCTCCTCTTGATGTGGAATTTGGAGATATGCAAATAAAAAGCACCCCCCCCCCACTATCTGACTGGTTTAACTCCACTATACTGTGAGCAAGGACAAACAGGAAGCTTGCCTGTTCTTGGGTGTCAGCACAATCTGTCTCTGTGCACCCCTCACAGGAGAAGGCAGAAACAGAAAACAGAGGACCAAAAAGGGGAAAAACAGCTGGGCACTGGACACTGCCCAAGCAAGAAGGTCCATGAGAGTCTTACCTCCAATTAAACACCCAAAAAAGCTGGAAGTAGAG
The DNA here is from genome assembly GCF_024711535.1 of Dipodomys merriami. Taxonomy (NCBI): domain Eukaryota; kingdom Metazoa; phylum Chordata; class Mammalia; order Rodentia; family Heteromyidae; genus Dipodomys; species Dipodomys merriami. The sequence continues at coordinate 2,109,941 of NW_027203405.1, read as the reverse complement.
CTGTGGCTAAGTGGTGGAGTGTCAGCCTGGGCTCAGAGACAGAGTCTAGGCCCTGAGTTCAAGCCCCAAGACTGGCACCAAAAAGGGGGGGGAGGGCGTCCCTGAAAAAGAAGCTGTGGGCAGAACTAGAAGGAAAGTGACCACCACAACCTCTACAAGCCAGGAAGGACTGCAAGGCTCGAGGACACATTCAAAAGCACCAGCTAGGATCATTTCAGTCCTCCAAGGTGACCTGAACACGGCAGGCCACAACAGTCTCGCCTGGGTGAGCAATGCGCTGACTGTGCCAGCCCAGAGGGGGGTAGAGCTGGGGGGAAAACTCCGAGGCCAGACTAACGCCTGTAGAAAACCCTAGAAGCCCCACAAGAAGGCCGAATGTGGTAGAACAGGCCTGAAATCTAAGCACCCAGGAGGGCGAGGTAGGTTGATGGTGAGTTTAAGGCCAGCAAAAGTCCACAGCAAGACCCTGCTAAAAAAACAAAATGTTGTCATGGCAAAGGTGGTCTAAAACAATGAATCACCTGAGGTCAACCAAGCCTGTCCCCACTCCCAGCCACCCCACCAGGCAGCAACCACATTCTGAAGAGCCACTGGGACCAACAGGCTCAGGTTACACTTTTGTCTTCTCCATTGTTCTCTTAAGACTTTTCAAGAAGACTCCTGCAAAACTTTAAGGACCCGCTTATCCCCATACCTTCAATTAAACACCACCCTTACCAGAATAACCCAAACCCTAAATGCACACTCCCTCAGGCCCACCTCAGTGGGCACCATGACCTCCACGGCAGCCGCCAGCCACCCCGTATCCCTCCCCTGGAGCAGCTCACTGAAAGTCACTACAAATTCCTCCTGAAGCACCCCACAGGCCACGGAACAAGAACCTTCCGGGTCACGGCTGTGCATTTGTACTTGAGAAGCCCCACATTTTATTGATGTGGCAGGTATGCAGCCATATTATTTTTAAAGACTTCAGAAACAAATATTGTTTTTGAAAACAGCCTTGGGCTGAGAATATGGCTTGGTGGTAGAGTGCTTGCCCAGCAGGCATGAGACCCTGGGTTCGAGTCCTCAGTAACACACACACACACACACACACACACACAGACAGACACACACACACACACACACACACACACACACACACACGCCTGTGTCAGTGACTCATGCTACTTAAGTGGCAGAAAAACGCCTAAGACTCCTTTCTTAAAAGGAGCTGGATACAATAGTGTACCTGTTTACGAAGGGAGAGACACTATCTCAAAAGGAACCAGCAAAAACCAGAGTAGAGGTATGACTGAAAGGTAGAAGTACGCACTAGCAAGAGCAAGGACCGGAATTCAAATTCCAATATTGGGGGGAACAGAGGGGACAACTATTGTAGGCATAATCCAGTAACAGAGGGCTTGCCTAGCACACAGGGCCCTGGTCTGATTCCCGGCACCAAGCAAAAAAAAAAAGAAAAAAGAAAGAAAGAAAGAAAAAGGAAAGTATGAACTGGGGGGAGTGGAAAAACTTAGCGCTACTATCTACTGTTTGAGCTTTAGTACCATAAAAACTAAAAAATAGATGAATACATCAATACTGTTAAATGCCCAAGGGAACTGAAAATACAAGCTTAAACCAAAACTTGTGCGTAAAAGCTTCTATCAGGGGCTGGGAAGGTGGCTCAGTGGTAGAGTGCTTGTCTGAGGCCCTGGGTTCAATTCTTCAGCACCACATAAGCAAAAAGAAAAAAAACTAGAAGTGGCGCGGTAGCTCAAGTGGTAGAGCGCTAGCCTTGAGCGAAGAGTTCAGGCCCCACGACTGGACCAAAAAAAAAAAAAAAAAAAAGCTCCTATCAATGTTAATCACAATAGCCAAAAGCACCCAGAAAATGAAATATTATCTGACCATAAACAGAAGCAGAGCACCGACACACGCCACATGGTGGGCCAACCCTAAGACCACTCAGTCAAAAAAGCCAGATAGGAGAGGCCACACCCTGCAGTCTCCAGGCATGAAATGTCTAGAACAGACAACTCCACGGACCAGCACGGGTAGTAGCCTCGGGGGCTGTGGAGAGCTTCATGGTACACGGGGTGATGGAGGGAGGAAACAAGGGTTGCAAAGCCTTGTAAACATGTAAAATGACTAAACTTTTCACATGAAGAGGCAAAATGTTCCTGGCATATAAATAAACATCTTCATGTGAATCACATCTTCATTTGTTTATTTCTTTACTTTTTATGAAGCTGGGGATGGATCCCAGCAGCTCCCTAACTCATAGTTTGCTCTTGTTTTTTGTTTGGTGCTAGGGATCAAACTCAAGGCCTTGCTGTGTTAAAAGGGACACAGAAAAAAGGAGGCATTTCCCACGTTTCTTTCTTACATGTTTGGAATGACAGTTCCCTGAGGACAAGAGTGATATGGGTTAAGAAGAAACTGCACTCAAACATTCCTCTCTCCGTGGCCCTGACACTCAAGGGCCTGATGGTGCTACCGGGATCCAGCAAGCCACGCTACCCAGAAGCCTGTCCACCCCGAGTGACCATTACAGCACTGGCCTGCTCTCCATCCAGCCCTCATGTGCCCTCTACCCCGCATCAGCCCACATCACCATCTGCATGGTGAGGCAGGTGGGCAGGCACAGACACCTGCATTCACACAGGCCCCACAAGGCCCTGCTCTCCTAAGTGAGCTGTCAGCATCCTCAGCCTCCGAGACAAGGACAAGAATAAATCTCAACCACTGCGATCAAAGAGGAGCAGGACCAGGTGCTAACTCTGCAGCCCACATCCCCAAAGACCCTGTCCACACTTTCCAAAAAGAAGGCTGGTTCTGGAGCCCAGGCCCCAGGAGGCCCTCTCCACTCTCAAGGATGCTAACCAGGGAGATTCCTAGCAACAGCTGCCCAGGCCACACCTCTTCTGTGGAATTCACACTAGATATTTTCTCCTCGTCAGCACTACAAGGCCACACAACAAACAAGCAAAGCAAAAGATCAGCAAGAGGCAGGGCATGAGGCGCCTTGTAGGTGCCAAGATCTGTGTTTAAACAATGATGCTAAAGGGCTGGGAAGGTGGCTCAGTGGTAGAGTGCTTGCCTTGCATGCCTGAGGCCCTGGGTTCCATTCCTCAGCACCACATAAGCAAAAAAAGTAAAAAGCCGGAAGTGGCACTGTGGCTCAAGTGGTAGAGCGCTAGCCTTGAGCTGAAGAGCTGAGGGACAGCGCCCAGGCCCACAGTTCAGGCCCCACGACCGGAATCAAAAAAAAAAAAAAAAAAACAATGATGCTAAAAAGACCGAAACCCACTCATCTGAGCAAAATCAGAGCTCAAACCCTAACTTCAAAGCCCTCCTTCACTAGGGCTGTAACAAAATTAAGCAGGAAGAAACTGAAGGCCTGCACCTCCATGGGCAACACCGCCCTCTGGTGGCAGTCTGAGAATCCATAGCTTTCATTTTTGCAGAAGTCTAGCTCAAGGTCACACAGCAGTGGGAAAAACTATACTGCCCCAAGAAGCAGATGATTCCCACCATGCTCCAGTCACTTCAGCAGAGAATTCCAAATCCCTACATTCTGGGTCCAGTGCAAGTGCTGATCCTGGCTTCCCCACACCCTGTCCCTGCACGTTACCACGTTACCAGAGCCTGCAGCGTCCCATCGGTGGCAATGATGCCATCAGCAGTCTGGAAGGAGTGGGCCAAGGTGCACAGGCTCCAGTCCAGGAAGCTAGCCATCTTCCTCTCTCTGACATCAGGACGTGTGATAAACCTGCCAAAGAGAACAAAATCACAAGCTCAACAAGCCTCTACCACCAAAAATGCATCATGTCCAACTGCCCACCCGCCCCGCCTGGGCCCTAGGCATGCTCTAAATTGTGCTGTCACTCTGTAGCAGGTGGGCAGCCCCTACGCAGGCTCCTTCACAGCTCCTCTTTCTCCAGAAGACCAAGTCCTGCCCACGGTCCCAGCAGCTAATTCTCCATCAGAATCTCTCAGACACACACAGGCCTCACTGCCCTGCCTCCTCCTATCTGGTCCCCAACTCATCTCCCATCCTCCTAGGTCACCACAGCTGAGAAGGGCCTATAAACTATCCCCCTCCACCTCAGGACACACCCCAGCAACCCGGCCCAGAACCAACGCTAGCCCAAAGACCTGTCTCAGGGCAACCACCACAAGCCCCTTTCCTTTCCCTCTCCCAGCCCTGTATCCTCCCACCCAACACTCATCCTCCAGCCCCTAAACCAGACCCCGGGCACTCCTCACTCTTCCAGCAGCCCCCATGCCAGTGCCCCCTCTGTGGCGCAGTGACTCAAGCCTGACTTTACCACTCGGAGAACAAAGCCCCATCTTTCCAAGGCTGATACTGAAACAGCAAGCCACAGAAGGACAGAAGGAAACAGCAGGAGAAAGTGCTGTGCCCCCACACCCAGCACAGGCACAGTGATAACCCAGAGGGGCCTACAATGGAGAGTTGGGCAAGAAGAGCCATCGCTATATGCAGTGGGAAACTGCTGTCCCCAGAAGCAACAAGAGCATGGCCCGGGGCGGGAAGGAGCTAAGAGGGTGCTAAGAACACAAAGAAGCAAGGTCAGTCAGGTAGCACAGGTGGCCAGGGCAGGCAAGCTGAGCCAGGCAGCAGGTCTGACCAGTGTCCTCACTACACTTCCAGGACACTCAACTAGAAGGGAGATGTGGAGATGCCGACACACTGACTGTGGTAATTCCTCTTCAATGGTGGGGTCATCTCCAGAGAAGCGTTCAACGTGGAGACTCCACATGCAATACACACTGGAGAGCTCCACGGTGCCCCATGCAGTGTGCGAGGACTGGAGCCACCAGTCCATGACGCTGGCTCTCCTCGAGCTCTAGCCATCTCCACTGGGACCTAAGCGTAAGTCACCCCTCCGCCGGTCCTCCTCCCCATCCTGTGTCTGACCTGATCAGCTGGCCTGCGCTAGAGCTGCCTCCATACTGGCTTGGTGACAAGTCGCCTCACGCATTACTGTGGTCTATTTCTTAGCAGAGCACAGTGAGCAGACATAGACAGCTGGCATTCCTCATCCCGTGAGCCCGCCTCCATCACATATGTGTATATGCATAGCCAAACAGGGTGGCAAATGCCTAGAATCCTAGAATTTGGAAGACTTAACACAAGAGGATCAAAATGACAAGCCAGGACCACACAGTGAGCTTGAGGTTAGCCTGGGCTACATAGCAAGACTCAGTTTCAAAACTGAATAAAGCCATATTTTTTCTACACAAATTTTGTAAGGCTGCATTGTATCTAAACATTTTAGCAACTATATAACACTATCAAAAGTTACAGGAAGCCGGTCGCCAGTGGCTCATGCCTATAATCCTAGCTACTCAGGAAGCTGAGATCTGAGGATCATGGTTCAAAGCCAGTCTGGGCAGGAAAGTCCCTGAGACTCTTGTCTCCAATAAACCACAAGAAAACCGGAAGTGGCGCTGTGGCTCAAGGGGTAGAGCGCTCGCCTTGAGCTGAAGAGTGCAAGGACAGTGCTCAAGCCCAGAGTTCAAGCCCCACAACCAACAAAAAGAAAAAAAGAAAGAAAAAAAAGAAACAAGTGCAGTTCCGAAGCCTCAGGCAGAACATGATATTCAAAGCAGGCGCCAGAGGGGGAAGCAGCATCAGAAGTGACCCCACACGGTAGGTAAACACCCTGCACGTCCCCCAACAAGACAACAAACGGACACAGGAGACAAGCAGAGACCACACTGGTAACACTCTAAGGCTCAGAAATTCCCACAGAGATCTGGCCTCTCCTGGATTTCCAGGTGGAAACCAACCCAATGAGCGAAACACTCATCTGGGCAGCAGCTGTCTCTTTTAACACTTTCTCATCTCGGCACTAGATGGCGTTGAAGCCTGTCTCAGCAATGACCAGCCCAAGGCTGGAAAAAATATGTTGTAGACTCCTCTCCTTGGAAGAGACTACATGTGGTAGCATACGCCTGGCATCCCAGCTATGGCAGGAAGATCAGGCAAAAAGGGAGATCCTACCTCAAAATAACAAGTGCAAATAGGGGCTGGAGTCATGGCTCAGCAGAAGTGCCTGCCAAGCAAGCTCAAGGCCCAGAGTTCAGTATTGCCAAAAAAAAAAAAAAAGAAGAGTAACAATTCACAATTCACAATGCACACATTATTTTATACAAATGATATGCTAAGGAAAAAAAAAGGAAAGAACTAGGAAAAATAAAAACAAAACTAGCCAGGCACAGGTGGGGCTCACGCCTGTCATCCTAGCTACTCAAGAGACTGAGATCTGAGGACCACAGTTCAAAGCCAGCCTGGGCAAAAAAGTTCATGAGACTCTTAGTGGTGCTATGGCACCAATAAGGCTAGCCTTGGGCACAAAGACGCTCAGGGATAGCACCAGGCCCTGAGTTCAAGCCCCAGGACAGGCAAAAAAGATAAGATACATACCACCTTTTACTTGACAAAGTTGGTAAACATTTATGAGGTCCCACTCAACTGGTAAATAAGGGAAACAGGGCCCTTCAGCTTATTCAATCTTTGTAATAATTGAATCTCAAACCCATATAATTCTTCACTCCACAAGTAGGAATTCATCCCAAGGAGCTTTATGTGGAATATTCAAGACAGTAGTGTTTATTCTTAATAGCCACACTATGGAAAGTGTAATCCTAACTACTCAGGAGGAGATCTGAGGACTGAGGTTCTAAGGTAGCACCAGCAGTAAAGTCCATGAGAATCTTATCTCCAATTAACCACCAGAAAACAGGAAGTGGTCGGGTGCAGGTGGCTCACACCTGTAATCCTAGCTACCCAGGAGGCTGAGATCTGAGGATCACGGTTCAAAGCCAGCCCAGGCAGGAAAGTCCGTGAGACTGTGATCTCCAATAAACCAGTAGAAAACCGGAAGTATTGCTGTGGCTCAAGCCCCATGACTGACAAAAAATAAAAAAGTAAATAAATGGACTTGTTTAAAAAAATATTTTACAAATAATTGATACCAATTTAAAAAATAATTTTAGCCAGGCACTGAAGAGCTGAGGGACTGCGCCCAGACCCAGAGTTCAAGGTATACAACTGGAAAAATAAAATAATAATAATAATTTTAAAAGAAGAATGCTAATCTTACTAACCAATTGAGAAAGGTAGCCATCTTTGTATGCTACCCACAGAGCACTGATATCCGATGCCACATCAGAAGATGGAGCTGAGTTCTAGGCCCACAGGAGTGCAGCCATCTGACCCCCAGTCAGGTGACCGATGCAGGCAGCTATAGGCAGGGTATGGGAGCACATGTGGGTCTCATGCTCCAAACACAGGCTTCCTGTTACACTTGAATCTGACATGTTCCCAAACTCCTGCGTTCGTCTGTGTGTGTGCAGGCGCATTCAGGCTAGACCTGAGGGGGACTCACGTGCTCACTTGGTTTTTTCACCCTAGACTGTCACTGTACCACTACAGCCATAGCTCCACTTTCAGCTTTTCTTTTTTGGCTCGATCATAGGGCCTGAACTCTGGGCCTGGGCGCTGTCCCTGAGCTTCTTTTGGCTCAAGACTAGTGCTCTACCACTTGAGCCACAGCGCCACTTCCAGCTTTTTATGTGGTGCTGAGGAATCAAACCCAGGGCCTCATGCATGCGAGGCAAGCACTATACCACTAAGCCACCTTCCCAGCCCCACTTCTAGCCTTTTTTTTAGTCAGTCATAGGGCTTGAACTCTGGGCTTGGGCACTGTCCCTATGCTCTTCAGCTCAAGGCCAGTGCTCTACTGCTTGGGCCACAGCACCACTTCCAGTTTTCTAGTGGTTTATTGGATAAGAGTCTCACAGACTTTCCTGCCCAGGCTGGCTTTGAACCGTGATCCTCAGATCTCAGCCTCCTGAGAGTAACTAGAATTACAGGCGTGAGCCACCAGGGCCCAGCTCACATCCAGCTTTTTGATGGTTAGTTGCAAAGAAGAGTTTCCCAGAGTTTTCTGCCCTGACTGGCTTCAAACTATAATCTTCAGATCTCAGACTTCTGAGTAGCTAGGATTATAGTTGTAAGCCAAAAGTGGCCAGCTTACATGCTAAATTAAGGCTGAGTTGTCAGCTGACAGGCTTGTGGGAAGTGACTGGTTCTGGTTTTACAATCAGATGGCATTGTTGGCGGCAGTGCAGGGCCTCGTGGAGGCAGGTCATTCATTGGGTGTTCCCTGGGAAAGTTATGTCTTGTTCTTGGCCCTTCCTGTTCCCATTTCCTGGCCACCATGAGGTAAGCCGCTCGGCTCAAGCTTTCCTGTCCACCCTGTGGTTCTGCCTCATCACCAGTCCCAAAACAATGGAACCAACCACGTGAAGCCTCTGAAACAGCAAACCAAAATAAACTTCTCCTCTTCTAAGCCGATTTTACCTTCAAGTGCTTTGCCACAATGACAAGAAGTGACTACCACACCTTTACAATGACAGCAAACCTGTAATTTTCTGGTTCATAATAAAGCAGAGAGCAGCCTCCACTGGTAGGTTTCTTTTTCTTTTTCTTGGTGGTGGTGGTGGTGGTGGTGGTGGGGCTTAAACTCAGGGCCTGGGTGCTGACCCTGAGCCTCTGTGCTCAACGCAGTTCTCCACCACAACGCCACTTCCAGTTTTTGAGTGAGATGAGTCTCAGGGGAACTTTTCTGCCCAGGCTGGCTTCGAATCTCCATCCTCAGATCTCAGCCTCCTAAGTAGCTAAGATTACAGGCCTGAGCCACCGGTGCCCATCAGCCAGTGAGTTTCTACCTCCCAGGTGAGGGGCCCAGAAGAAGCAGCCTCATCCGTTCCAGGCATCAAAGTGCACCTGGCTCTCACATCTCAGGCCCGTCCTCACGGCTGGACCATGCATTCCAGAGCACATGACTTCCGACTGCTCTAAAAAAGCAAGCATCTCTTACCCTTGCAGAGATGGTCATAGAAAGACACAGCTGTACCCAAGCTGTTCTCACCTCAGGCAAGGTGCCAACTATTTTCCCGGTCAGAACAACCACAAACCATTATGACTTTCACCAACACAGCAGCAGAAAAAACTGTCAAAGCTTCTAACTCATTTCATCATGCAAGTATTTAAAACAATAGCATTGTTGTGACTGGGAAGGTGGCTCAGTGGTAGAGTGCTTATCTTGTATGCATGAGGCCCTGGGTTCGATTCCTCACAACCACGTAAGCAGAAAAAGCTGGAAGTGGTGCTGTGGCTCTAGTGGTAGAATGCTAGCCTTGAGCTGAAGAGCTGAGGGACAGCGCCCAGGCCCAGAGTTCAGACCCCACGACCGAAAAAAAAAAAAAAAATAGCATTCCCAATTTAACAAAACGGGTGTTTCACAAAACACGCATCTTTGTCACCTTTTAGAATCTCCCAGGCAGGCTGTGTTGACCAGCATCTTCCCCTCTCCACGCTTTCACATTTTCCCCTGTACAGGAAGGCCTGGTTTCCCTTTTTTCCCCTTTATTTTTCAATGCTGCAATAAGACTGAGGGCCTTGTACATATTAGGTGACTGTGCCACTGCCAAGCTACATCTCACTGTGTGTGTGTGTGAGAGACTGAGACTGAGAGACAGACAGACAGACAGACACTGGGCCTCAAACTCAGCATCGACACTTTATGTTCAGCGGCAGGCACCCGACCATCTGAGTCATACCTGTAACCCCTACACCCCCTTCCTGGGGCTTGAACTAAGGGCCTGACTGTTGTACCACAGTCTGTTTTTTCCTTAACACTAGTGGTCTACCCCTCGGCCACAACTTGACTTCAGGCTTTTGGCTGTGAGACTTTCCTGACCAGGGTTACTTCAAACTATAATCCTTAGATCCTTACATCTCAGCCTCTGAAATCTGAGTAAGTACGCTTACTAGTCCCTGGCTTTGACGATATTTGACAGAACCTGGGTGCATTCATGATCTCCACAGACCACAGCATGAACTACTTCTAAAGGAACTTGCAAACTGCCACCACTCCTCTGTGAAGGCCAAATCACACCATGGAGAACCCTGGCTGCTCCTGATCTAGATCAACCCTTCTGTCCGAAAGCCTTTTGGGTGACTCCACAAGCCCCAAACCAGCACTGGGGATGATCACTTCAAGCTGAAGTGTCTTTTGTGTCCAACTAGCCCTGCATGCTCCTCCAGAAACGGTAAAAGGATCTGAGGAGCAAAAACCTCTTGGACCTTTATCTGAGAATTAGCAGATATACCCAAAACACAAAATATGACAGGCCTTCTTGAACACCAATCACATATCAGCCAACAGCCCAGGGCAGCCAGCAGGACTTACTTAGAAACAAGGACAGCAGCTGCGTCTCGTGCCTTGTCGCTGACAACCAAGTAGGACTGCAAGAATTCAACAGGTTAAACTCGACAGGTCAATTCAGCATTCTTGCTTCTCATTATTTTCTAGGTTTCCTACAACATGCAGTATTCATGCAAAGCTGACAACTGAGTATAAAATGAATCCTTATTTTCTATCATTGTCCCTAAAGCTTCTTATAGATCACTGTTATACTTGACAGAATATTGCAATATCTACAAAGAAAAAAGACCTGCTAATTCATTCTTAACTCTACATGAATTATCGTAATTTCAAATAAAGTGAAATTTTACATCACTGAAAATAATATGGAAATGAAATACATAAATACCCACAGTTTACCTAATTGAGCTCTAATTTCAAGACAACATAGGCATGAGAGAGGACACAATTAGCAGCTAATTATCTGTGCAGTCATATTTACCTCTGCAATTTGCAGAATACGGTCCATTATGGGCATTCGTGTTTCCCCCGGTTGAGTAAGAAGGTTCCCGTCAAGACGTGAAAAATCAAAAGGAATCAGGCAGGTCACAGAGAGCCACAGTAACAGCATATATCGGGTTTCCCATGTCTAAGAAGTTAAATCAGTTAAAATGATTTCCATACAAAAGAGCTTACTAAAGCACTCACTAAGTAGCTCATGACTATAATCTTAGCTACTCTGGAGGTGGAGATCATTAATACTGTGGTTTGAGGGCAGCCTAGGCAAAAAAAGATTTTAAGACCCTATCTCAACCAATAGCTGGGCTCAGAGGTGTATGACCCGTTATGCAGAGGCCAAAATCACAAAGATCACAGTTCTAGACCAACTCGGGCAAAAAAAATTAACAAACTCCATCTCAACAGAAAAGACTGGGCATGACCAGGCACTAGTAAACTAAACTAATTAGTACTAATCTAGCTAGTACTCCATACTAAATAAACAAACTACATTTGGTAGTCCTGTTTAAAACAAAAGGTAAAACTCTCTGTGGGCACCAGTAACTTTCACCTATAATCCTAGTTACTCAGGAGGGTACTGAGGATCTAGTTCAAAGCCAGCCTGAGCAAGAAAGTCCATGAGACTCTTCAATAAACTATCAAAAACCTGGAAGTAGAGCGGTGGTAGAGTACTAGCCTTGAGCAAAAAGCCTCAAGGACAGCACTCTGGCTCTGAGTTCAAGCCCCAGGACTGGCACACACATGCATACACAAACACGCACAGGCATGCACACACGCGCACACACACACACACATGGCAGAGTGGCATGAACCTGTCATCTTTGCTATGGTCAGAAGCATAAATTAGGAGGACCAAGCTCCACACCAGCTCATTTGGGGAAAAAAAAAAAAAAAGAGCTATTCAAGTGGCTGAGTGCCTACCTAGCAAGCCTGAGGCTCCCAAGTTTAAAAGCAAACAGAGCTAGGGATGATAGTACAGACATGTAACTCCAATACTCCAGATGCTAAAGCAAGGAAGCATGAGTTCAAGGCCAGCTGGGCTACAAAGCAAAATCCTCTGAAGGGAAAAAAAAAAGAAGCCAGGCACCAGTGGCTCATGCCTGTAATTCTAGCTGCTCAGGAGGCTGAGACCTAAGGGACCCAGTTCAAAGCCAGCCCTGGAGGCAAAATCCGCGAAACTCTTATCTGCAATAAACCACCAGAAAACCATAAGTGGCACTGCGGCTCAAGTGGTAGCACGCTGGCCTTGAAGCTGAAGAGCTGAGGGACAGTGCCCAGGCCCAAAGGTCAAGCCCCATGACAAGAAAGAAAAAAAGGGGGGGGGGGGTTACAAAGCACCAAGATAAAACAGGAAGAGGCTAGAGAACAGAGCGGCCTGCAAGGAGCAGAACCAGAAGGATTTGGGGTGACACTCACCTCATGATCTTTAGGGTTCTGATCTGTGAACATATCTAACACAGACTGTACATCAGCTACTTCATGAGGAAATAAACGAAGAAATATTTTATATCCTCGAACCTACCAAATAAAATTAAAATTTGTATTAGGATGGGCGCCAGTGGCTCATATCTATAATCCTAGCTAAAGGAAGAGGAAAGAGAAGAGGAAAAAGAAAGAAGAACAAAGAAGGGAGAAGGGAGAAGGGTAATAAAGAAGAAAGGAAAGTGGGAAGGGGAGGAGAGAGGAAGGAATAAGAAGGGGGACAGAAAAGGGAAAAGAAAATACAGGGGAGTAAAATTATCTCTTTCCTCTCACCAACGAGATCCACCCAAGGATCAGAAAGAATTCTGTCACATTACTGTAATACAACTTGGTAAAGACCAAAGAAACAAGAAACTATCTTTCTTCCTGTTTATTCATTAAATATGGTTTGCTCCAAAATGACTGATAAACTTTATTGTGCTCATCAGAAATACAGACAGGCTGCAGCGAAGCCAAAACTTCTTCTACCTTGTTTGTAGACTATCCTCTGGACCCAGGAACCTCAGAGGTGTTCCTGTTCACACTTCTGAAGAACACCCGGTTTCTTTCGTCAGACAAGAACTTGTTCTTGGTACGCTAAATGGTGTACCCCAAGCACTACAAATCCCCCCACTGCCCAGTACACAACATCATCTGAGGCCTACCGAGAAGGCAGACAGAGCACCAACCTGAGACCTGAAGCTGCATGCAGTGCAGCTGATTTCTAGAAACTCATCTGCATGCTAAAGTGGGAGAAGCACCAAGCTTTTCTCCTTTTTCCTTGAGAAAACCTTTAGGTTCTATCTGAAGGAGTCTCCCCTCCCCATCCCCCAACTCCAGCACTAACTCCTCAATAAATGTTCAAAAGAGAGAATAAAACCTATAATGTCTGAGAACCATACTTCCTAAGAATTAACATTTTAGAGGGTAACTTCTGGGCCAAGACGTAAAGAAAGTGTCTGTCACTGTATAACTGCTACACAAATGTTACCTTGGTGATGATGTAAAGAAACTTAAACGCCAGGTGTTTGAGGGAAGTTGGAGAAGTCTTATCTTGTACTATGTCCAACAGCAAGTTCATCATCCACTCTACAGAAAAAGAGATCAAACATTGGCTATAAAGTTAAGCATCAATATAGTGAAACAAAATACCAAAATAAAGAAGGTTTTATTGAGAGCATATGAATGGGCCAACTTAGTAAGCCTGTATAACCAAGTACCAATAGCACAAAAGGTCAAAAGATGCTCCCTTTGGTATTTCTAAAGGGTCTGCACCTCATACAACATTCATTCCCATTTCGAAAATGGAAAAAATAAAAATTGATGTATTTTATACAACACATCTGGCTTGAATGTGTGTGTTAAAAGGAAAAAAAACAAAGAATGGAGAGAGGAGTCACAGAGGGCTCAGAAATGTCTCCTACCCTGGTTTAGAACCGAGCACAAAGAAAGGGGTCATGTAGGGTCATGAGTGTCTGTCCAAAGGGAGGCCACAGTCAGCGATCCCCTGCTGAAAGAGGTGCCATGTTCAGAGTTCAGTGCAGGGAGAGCAGTCACACAGCATGAGCCCAGTATGGGAGGAAGGGTCATTCTACTATCTACTATCCACAAAGCCAGGTTTAGAGCACAGCACCCAGAAGGGGGTCCGCTCTGGCAGTTCTGAGTTCTGCTGGCTGAACTCAGCCACCACAAACTAAGAGGAGCAGAAAGGGGTTCAAAACTAGTGCTCACGCCTATAATCCTAGTTACTTAGGAGGCTGAGAGCTGAGCATCACGGTTCAAATCCAGCCCAGGCAAGGAAGGTCCATAAGACTCTTATCTCCTATTAACCACCAGAAAACCGAAGTGGCGCTGTGGCTCAAGTGGTAGAGCGCTAGCCTTGAGCTGAAGAGCTGAGGGACAGCGCCCAGGCCCAGAGTTCAGGCCCCACAACCGGACCAAAAAAAAAAACAAAGCCTAGAAAGTTTAGACCCAATCAGCCCGTTACTCACCTGCCTGTCAAACTTCAGCATCCTCTAAAAATTGTCATATAACCTGGTGATATGGCCAGTATAATGCACAAAAGACACTCAAAATTACTAAACAAGTACTATCTAAAAGTACTGCAACCCCAAAAGAGGGTACCCCCACAAAAAATGTTGTTTTGATACACCAAGCAATCACCATCGTAAGAAAACCTGCCGCTGGGTGCCAGTGGCTCACGCCTGTCATCCTAGCCACTCAGGAGGCTGAGATCTGAGGATCATGGTTCAAAGCCAGCCTGGGCAGGAAACTCCATGAAACTCTTATCTCCAATTAACCAACAGAAAACCGGAAGTGGCGCTGTGGCTCAAGTGGTAGAGTGCTAACCTTGAGCTGAAGAGCTGAGGGACAGTGTTCAGGCCCAGAGTTCAAGCCCCGTGACTGACAAAAAAAAAGAAAGAAAAAAGAAAACCTACCAATTTTCTGACAGTTGATTTCAGAACAAGTACCACTACAGAGATTAGAAAACATCTAATAACAAAAAGACTGATTCATTATGAACTCTCAACAATCCTGTAAAAACATACAATTACAGGGCTGAGAAGGTAGCTCAGTGGTAGAGCGATTGCCTTGCATGCATGAGGCCCTGGGTTCAATTCCTCAGCACCACATAAGCAAAAAGAAAAAAGCCAGAAGTGGCGCTGTGGCTCAAGTGGTAGAGCGCTAGCCTTGAGCTGAAGAGCTGAGGGACAGCGCCCAGGCCCAGAGTTCAGGTCCCATGACCGGACCCAAAAAAAAAACAAAAAAACAAACAAACAAAAACCATACAATTACAGAGTTTCAAAATAGCACCTCAGAGTACTGAAAGAGTGTGATTCCAGAGGTGGGAACAAAAACAGATCAGTAAGACTGTCATAAACAGCACTATCAACCCCCTTACTCAAGCAACAACAGCTATAGGTCACAGAGTTCAACCCCCAGGACTGCCAGGAGTAGTCAAAAAAGTAAAAGGTTGCTGGGCGCCGGCGCTCACGCCTGTCATCCTAGCTTCTCAGGAGGCTGAGATCTGAGGATTGCGACTCAAAGTCAGCCTGGGCAGGGACGTCCGTGAGACTCTTCTCTAATTAACAACCAAATGCTAGAAGTGGAGCTGTGGCTCAAGTGGTAGAGCCTTAAGCAGAAGCAGCTCAGTTCAAGCCCCACAACTGACAAAAATAAGTAATTACAATTATATATATGTATATATATCATAAAGCAGTAAAACAAAAATGACTACAAAAAGGAACATCTAAAGATACTAATGAAACAGAAGTCTCAAAACGCGGTTAATATATTTTAGAATTGAACACAAATTTAAAATATATTTCAAACAGCAGGAGCCACAATATCCAATGCAGAAAAAATTAAAGTCTAAGCATACTACCAAAGGGAAATACAAAAGGTAACACAGCCAGTTTTGACAATCCAAATATTGTTGAAACATCACAGGTAGCACATGCTGTTCCTTACACTGAAAGGCAAAAGCAAGGCAATGTGGGACCAGCAGCTGTGACCATCATTCCCATCTTCTAAAGAATCCATTTCCCAGAAGATGATGAGCTGTAAAAATTGCTCAGCACTGTGGGTAGCACACAGTGAGCATCCCATTCTGTGCTCCATTACAGAGAGGTCCCGGCAATAAAGGCAGTGAAACAGCCCCTTCGCCTCTTGAACAGTGACTATGTCTGTCCCATGAGGACTACCAGGAACCCAAGATCCACTAGACGAGGCCTGGGGCACCTGCTGCCTTGCACCCTCCACCCAGACAGACATCGGTCAGTCAGTCACTCCCTACAACCAGCCCTTCCCAAGACCCCATCTTCTGTGTGGCGAAGCATAAAGAGTCTGCAAGGGAACCGAACCCCTCAGAGCATGCAGCCACACAGTAGGGTCTAGAGAAGGCCAAGGAATCATGCAGCATTCCGCACCAGCAGTCAAGAGTATACCTTCAGGCAATCAAATAATAGACTCTAAAGAATACCAAGGCAGGACTGGGAGGGTGGCTCAGTGGTAGAGCGCTTGCCTTGCATGCCTGAGGCCCTGGGTTCGATTCCTCAGCAACACATAAGCAGGAAAAAAAAAAAAGCTGGAAGTGGTGCTGTGGCTCAAGTGATAGAGCCCTCGCCTTGAGCTGAAGGGCTGAGGGACAGCACCCAGGCCCAGAGTTCAGGCCCCACAACTGGACCCAAAAAAAAATTTTTTTAATAAATAAATAAATAAAATAAAAAAATACCAAGGCAAGGATCAGAGTTCTGAGAAAGTAAACACAGTTACTTAAGTAAACTCAAAAAATTTTGTATGTGAAAAACAAGGCATTACAAACAGGAAAAAGAAAAAGCTAAGGACCCTTGGGGTCACCCCAGACATCTAACATCTAACTCACCAGTAAGAGAAGACAGAAGTAGAGCAATGATCAAAATCGCAGCAGAAGCAAAGGCCCCTGTGCTGAAGGATGAAGTCTTCAGCCCAAAGTTGCCCAACTGAAATCCAACATGAAAAGACAGGCCTAGAGAAAGTAGCATCCTCATGCAGTCTCAGTGCTAGAGTCACAAGAGTCAGCAATGTGGATGGAGAAGAGTATCCACCAAGTTGGAAAATGAGCTTGTTCTGCCTCAAGTGAGTTCAGAAGGCTCACCTGCACATCCTGTCACCACAGACAGAGACACTCAGCAGCCATGCCTGGTGACGCACACTTACAATGCCAGCTACTTAGAAAGCAGAGGAAAGAGGATCAAAGGTTCAAGGTCAGACCAAGCAAAATACAAGCAAGACAAAACAAGCTAGGACCAGGCACTGGTGGCTCACGCCTGTCATCCTAGCTACTCAGGAGGCTGAGATCTGAGAATCGCGGTTCAAAGCCAGCCCGGGCAGGAAAGTCCGTTGAGACTCTTATCTCCAATTAAATGCAAAAAAAAGAAGTGGAGCTGTGGCTCAGACATCAGCCTTGAGCAAAAAAGCTCATTCAAGCTAAAGCCCTAAATTCAAGCCCCAGTACCACCAGCGCACATGTGCGCACAAACATGCACACATGCACACACGTGTGCACACACACACACCCTAAGTGCCAGCTTTGAGGAAAACATACAAGACAGGCATAGTGGCACATGACTGTGGTCCCAGATACTTGGAAGGTAGAAGCAGGAAGATCATAGTCCAAGACCAGCCAGGGCAAAAGGCTGAGAGAATCTATCTAAAAAGAAGAAAACCTAAAAAGCTGGGCATTAGTGGCCCATGCCTGTAATCCTAGCTACTTAAAAGGCTGAAACCTGAGGATGGACGTTCAGAGCCCCATACTCTGAAAGACACGCAGGCTGACTATCTTACAAGTGGGAAGATACCAAAGATGCCAAAGAACTATGCTTGCTGCCCCTCACTTTACAGGTCAGGACACACAGGTATGTAACACGCTGTAAGGCAAGTGTGCTGCCCCACATTGGAACGGTGAGCCCACGAAGAATGCATGTGACCCCTCATCTTACAGGTGGAAACACACAGGTATACATATACACCTTGCAAGGCATGCATGCTGCACCCCACTGTAAAGGTGACGGCACAGGTGCTGCATACCTTCTCCCAGGTAGACGCAGAGGTCTGAAAGCCTGTGAGGCACGTTGTGCTATCCCTCATTCCACAGGTGAGACCACCAAGCACAAAGGAAGCGACCCATCCCAAGCAGAGTAGCTCAATGCATGAGTACTGGAGCTAAGGAGTGACCCTACCTCCCCATCCCAAGCCCAATGTCAAAGGCCTATGTTAAGAAAATAAAAAACAGGGGCTGGGAAGGTGGCTCAGTGGTAGAGTGCTTGCCTTGCATGCATGAGGCCCTGGGTTCAATTCCTTAGTACCACATAAGCAGAAAAAGCCAGAAGTGGCGCTGTGGCTCAAGTGGTAGAGTTCTCGCCAGGCCAAGAGTTCAGGGCCCACGACTGACAAAAAAACAAAAACAAAAAAAATTTTTTTTTTAAGGAAAAGAAAAAATAATAATTTTAAAAAAAGAAGCCTGTGGGTTTTTTTGTTTTTGTTTTGTTGGTGGTGGTCAGGGGACTTGAACTCTGGGCCTGGGTGCTGTCCCTCAGCTCTTCAGCTCAAGGCAAGCACTCTACCACTTGAGCCACAACACCACTTCCAGTTTTCTGGTGGTTTATTGGAGATAAAGAGTTTCAAGGACTTTCCTGCCCGGGCTGGCTTTGAACCACGATCCTCAGATCTCAGCCTCCTGAGTAGCTAGGATGACAGGCGTGAGCCACCAGCACCCACTGTTCTGTTCTGTTTTTTTTTTTTTTGTCGGTCATGGGGCTTGAACTCTGGGCTTGGGCGCTGTCCCTGCACTCTTCAGCTCAAGGCCAGCATTCTAGCACTTGAGCCACAGCACCACTTCCAGTTTTCTAGTGGTTTATTGGGAGATAAGAGTCTCATGGACTTTTCTACCCAGGCTGGCTTTGAACAGTGATCCTCAGATCTCAGCCTCCTCAGTAGCTAGGATTACAGGCGTGAGCTACTGGCACTCGGGTTGTTGTTTTCTTTTGTTTGTGGGCGCTGTCCTTGCGCTCTTCAGCTCAAGGTAAGTGCTCTACTGCTTGAGCCACAGAGCCACTTCCGGTTTTCTAGTGATTCATTGGAGGTAAGAGTCTCATGGACTTTTCCTACCTGGGCTTTGAACCGAGATTTTCAGATCTCAGCCTCCTGAGTAGCTAGATTACAGGCCTGAGCCACCGGTGCCGGCTCCTCTGAGCTTTTTGATTCCTCCTCTGAGTTTTTTGATTCCTCCTCTGAGCTTTTTGATTCGAGGCTAGCATTCTACCACTTGAACCCAGCTCCACTTCCGGGCTTTTGGGTAGTTAATTGGATATTGCAATGCTCAGATATCAGCCGAGAGTAGCTAAGAATACAGGTGTAAGCCACAGATATCCTGCTTGTATCTTTTTCTTATTTTGGTGCCAGTACTGGGGTTTGAACTCAGGGCTGTCCATGAGCTCTTTTTTTTTTTTTGGTCAGTTGAGGGGCCTGAACTCTGGGCCTGGGCGCTGTCTTTCAGCTCTTCAGCTGTAGACTAGCGCTCTACCACTTGAGCCTCAGCCCCACTTCCAGCTTTTTCTTCTTATGTGGTGCTGAGGAATCGAACCCAGGGCCTCATGCATGCAAGACAAACACTCTACCACTGAGCCACCTTCCCAGCCCCTGTCCATGAGCTCTTTTGCTCAAGGCAAGTGCTCTACCACTTGAGCTCCATTTCTAGCCTTTTGGTAGTTAATGAGAGATAAGAGTCTGATGAGCAGGGGCACCAGTGGCTCACACCTATAATCCTAACTACTCAGGAGGCTGAGATCTGAGGACCACTGTTCAAAGCCAAGCCAGCCTGGGGGAAGGAAAGTCCCTGAGACTCTAATCTCCAAAAAAACCACTAGAAAACAGGAAGTAGTGCTGTCGCTCAAGCACAGCACTTGCCTTGAGCTGAAGAGTTGAGGGATAGCACCCAAGCCCAGAGTTCAAGACCCAGGACCAACGACAACAACAAAAAAAAAGTCTCATGGACCTTCCTGCCCAGAGACCTGAAATCCTCAGATCTTAGCCCCCAGAATAGCTAGGATTTCAGGCATGAGCCACCAGCGCCTGGCTCTGCTGTGTAGATGCTGTGTAGTGCTTGAGAGGCTGAGGAAGGAGGACAGCAGGCTCAAGGTCAGCCTGGGCTGACCTTGACAGAAAGACCCTGTCTCAACAATGAAATGAGAAAGAAAACAATGTAATCACATGAAATAAAGGAAGCAGTGAAGTCAAGTCCCAATATCTCCATCTATGAAAGAAAGAAGATAGAACTTCCTCAGGTGCTGGGAGGGCAGAACGAGCCCGTGTGACAATCACCAGAAAGACAACCTGTACCTGGCCATAACAGATCTAAGGGGGCTGAAAAGGTGGCTCAGTGGTAGAGCGCTTGCCTCGCATGCATGAGGCCGAGTTCAATTCCTCAGCACCACATAAGCAGAAAAAGTTAGAAGTGGTGCTGTGATCTAGCCTTGAGCTGAAGAGCTGAGGGGACAGCGCCCAGGCCCAGAATTCAAGTCCCACAACTGAAAAAAAGAAAAAGGAAAAGGGGGTGGGGGGAGAGGCTGGTAGAGCGCTTGCCTTGCATGTATGAGGAACTTGATTCCTCAGCACCACATAAATAGAAAAAAAAAAAAGCCAAAACTGGCACTGGCTTAAGTGGTAGAGCGCTAGCCTTGAGGAAGAGCTGAGGGACAGCGCCCAGGCACAGAGTTTAGACCCCACCATTGACCAAAAAAAAAAAAAAAAAAAAAAAAAAGTTCCTTAAATGGCAGCAAAGGAAATGCCTATTAGATATATCTGCTAACAGCCTTGAGTATATCTGAACCCCAGCCACTGTCACAGAACCACAGAATGAACTCGCCAGCAATTAAGGCACAGCACTGAGGACACTTCATCTTGACACTTGGCTAGCAATGGACAATGAGAACCAGGATCATGCACAAGGTCTTTGCCATCTGTAAGGGAACCATCAAAGTTACCAGCTTCAGTGCTTACCAAGGTGTGGGTCCAACAGGTGAGGCTGCTCTTGGTACTTATCCATAATCACTAAAAGGAAAATAACATGAAAATGAACTATCAGTCAGCCAGGAATCCATGTGAGCCTTAGAAACCCTACAGTTGTCCCCCAGCATCTTCCGAGGGCAGCTCCCTGTCTTCCCAGCCCTCGGGCTGCCAGGAGCATGCCCGCTGGCAGGTACCCCAAGGCCGCTGGGGAAGCGGACTCACCCTGCTCCAAGCCTTCAGGGGACACGCGGCTAGATCTCTTGCTCCTCACTTACTCTGTACACTCTCCTGGGAGCTCGGAACCCTCCCTTCTCACTCTTCCTTTTACTAACTCCACAGGTTCCTCCCTTCTCACTCTTCCTTTTACTAACTCCACAGGTTCCTCCCTTCTCACTCTTCCTTTTACTAACTCCACAGGTTCCTCCCTTCTCACTCTTCCTTTTACTAACTCCACAGGTTCCTCCCTTCTCACTCTTCCTTTTACTAACTCCACAGGTTCCTCCCTTCTCACTCTTCCTTTTACTAACTCCACAGGTTCCTCTCCTTGTTTGATGACCCTCACCCCTGCAACTCAAATCCGCAACACACATCACCATCACCACGTTCTGTTTCTCATTCTGGAGCTTGAGCTCAGGGCTTCAAGCTCACCCAGTCCAGCATTTTGCTGACTAATTAGAAATAATAAAAGTCTGGTAGTTTAGTCTGCCTCAGCCGGCTTTGAACCTTGATCCTCACAGCCTCCTGAGTAGCTAAGATTACAGGGTTGAGCCACAGGCACTCTCCTGCTACCTGCTCTCTACCCCTACCGGCAGCTTCTATCCAACTCCCTCTTTGCCTGTGCAGTACTCACCTGCCATACCTCTAATGTCTAACCAACACTGACTGCCTCCCAGGAACAGGAAAACAGACTTTCACTGTTCCCTGGATATTCACTGTACCTCAGAACAATTCTGGAATGAGATATTGTTGCCACAAACCCAAATTTACAACTGAAGAAACCAAGACTCAGTCATCAAGTAAATAGCCCTGTGAAATGGGTTCAAAACCAAGGCCTGCAACACCAAAGCCTACATGCTTTCCCCGAAGCCCGCCACTCTGAACCTTCCAAAATCAGTCGTTCCAACCAAGCAAAATTACAGAGATTTCTTAAGCTATACAGTTTCACAAAAATGGCCATAATTAATTATCAAAAACCTTTGGGAATCATCCATCATAAATGACTGCAAAGGTCTAAATGTAGAGGACACGCTGGGACGGCCCACTCTCTGGTCCTGCCTACAGCCCTGCTCCTCACTGACTTCCCAGAGTCCGGATAGAGTCCCCAAGGGCCCTACTCCTGGGCCCAACACCAACTGCTCCCTTCCCCCTCTGCAGGCTGCTTCTGTGGCTGTGGAAGTGGTGTGTGTTCTCTATGCCTGTGTTTTCCTCATGTCCACACACAGCAGTCCATACACACACACGGCAGCCCACATGCAGCCATACACAGAGCACTGCACACACACGTAGGCGGACACACAACAGTCCACACACAGCCATCCATACACACAGCAGTACACACACGAAGTGCACACACACCAGTCTACACACAGCAGTCCACACACATGGCAATGTGTGCACAGAGTCCACACACACAAGGCAGTCCGCACACACACGCACACACACAGGACAATGCACATACTCACAGGGGTCTACACACAGTGGTACAGTGGTACATACATGATGCACACATTCATGGCAGTACACACATACTGGTGCACACACATACAGCAGTACATACAAAAACACAGTGGTCCACACATACGAAGGGTGGTCCTCACACATTCTCAGTGGTATACACAAGGCAATGCACACTCGAGGCAACCCACACACAGCAATGTGCACACAGCGACCCAAATACACTCATGGCAGTCCACTCATACATGTACACTATGTACACACAGAGGTCCAAACACATGTAGGATGGAGGTTGGTCATCACAGTACTCCACACACACACAGTGCTATGCACAGTAGTACACACACGCAGGGTGCTCACACATGCAGGGTGCTCACACACGCAGGGTCCTCACACGCAGGGTGCTCACACACGCAGGGCGCTCACACGCAGGGCGCTCACACGCAGGGTCCTCACACACGCAGGGTCCTCACACACGCAGGGTGCTCACACACGCAGGGCGCTCACACGCAGGGCGCTCACACGCAGGGCGCTCACACGCAGGGTCCTCACACACGCAGGGTCCTCACACGCAGGGTGCTCACACACGCAGGGCACTCACACGCAGGGCGCTCACATGCAGGGTGCTCACACACGCAGGGTCCTCACACACGCAGGGTACTCACACGCAGGGTCCTCACACACACAGGGTGTTCACACACGCAGGGCGCTCACACGCAGGGCACTCACACGCAGGGTCCTCACACACGCAGGGTCCTCACACACGCAGGGCGCTCACACGCAGGGCGCTCACACGCAGGGCGCTCACACGCAGGGTGCTCACACACGCAGGGTCCTCACACACGCAGGGCGCTCACACGCAGGGCGCTCACACGCAGGTTGTTCACACACGCAGGGTCCTCACACACGCAGGGCGCTCACACGCAGGGCGCTCACACACGCAGGGCCCTCACACACGCAGGGTCCTCACACACACAGGGTCCTCACACACGCAGGGCGCTCACACACGCAGGTTGTTCACACACGCAGGGTCCTCACACACGCAGGTTGTTCACACACGCAGGGTCCTCACACACGCAGGATGCTCACACACACAGGGTGCTCACACACGCAGGGCGCTCACACACAGGGCGCTCACACACGCAGGGTCCTCACACACGCAGGTTGTTCACACACGCAGGGTCCTCACACACGCAGGGTGCTCACACACGCAGAGCGCTCACACACGCAGGGTGCTCACACACGCAGGGCGCTCACACACGCAGGGCGCTCACACACGCAGGGCGCTCACACGCAGGGCGCTCACACGCAGGGTCCTCACACACGCAGGTTGTTCACACACGCAAGGTCCTCACACACGCAGGGTCCTCACACACGCAGGTTGTTCACACACGCAAGGTCCTCACACACGCAGGGCCCTCACACACGCAGGGTCCTCACACACGCAGGGTGCTCACACGCAGGGTCCTCACACACTCAGGGTGCTCACACACGCAGGGTCCTCACACACACAGGGTGCTCACACACGCAGGGTCCTCACACACGCAAGGTGCTCACACACGCAGGGCGCTCACACGCAGGGTCCTCACACGCAGGGTGTTCACACACGCAGGGTCCTCACACACGCAGGGTCCTCACACACGCAGGGCGCTCACACACGCAGGGCGCTCACACACGCAGGGTGCTCACACACGCAGGGCGCTCACACACGCAGGGCACTCACACACGCGGGGCACTCACACACGCAGGGTCCTCACACACGCAGGGTGCTCACACACGCAGGGTGTTCACACGCAGGGTGCTCACACGCAGGGCGCTCACACACGCAGGGTGCTCACACAAGCAGGGCGCTCACACGCAGGGTGTTCACACACGCAGGGTGTTCACACACGCAGGGTCCTCACACACGCAGGGTGCTCACATGCAGGGTGCTCACACACGCAGGGTGTTCACACACGCAGGGTCCTCACACACGCAGGGTCCTCACACACGCAGGGTGCTCACACACGCAGGGTGCTCACACACACAGGGTGCTCACACACGCAGGGTGTTCACACACGCAGGGTCCTCACACACACAGGGTGCTCACACGCAGGGTGCTCACACACGCAGGGCGCTCACACAAGCAGGGCGCTCACATACGCAGGGTGTTCACACACGCAGGGTCCTCACACACGCAGGGCGCTCACACACGCAGGGTCCTCACACACGCAGGGTGCTCACACGCAGGGCCCTCACACGCAGGGTCCTCACACACGCAGGGTGCTCACACACACAGGGTGTTCACACACGCAGGGTCCTCACACACGCAGGGTGCTCACGCAGGGCGCTCACACACGCAGGGTGCTCACACACGCAGGGTCCTCACACACGCAAGGCATTCATGCAAGGTGCTCACACACGCAGGGCGCTCACACGCAGGGTGCTCACGCGCAGGGCGCTCACACACGCAGGGCGCTCACACACGCAGGGTGCTCACACACGCAGGGCGCTCACACACGCAGGGCGCTCACACACGCAGGGCGCTCACGCGCAGGGCGCTCACACACGCAGGGCGCTCACACACGCAGGGCGCTCACACACTCAGGGTGCTCACACACGCAGGGTCCTCACACACGCAGGGCGCTCACACACGCAGGGTCCTCACACACGCAGGGTGCTCACACACGCAGGGCGCTCACACGCAGGGTCCTCACACGCAGGGTGTTCACACACGCAGGGTCCTCACACACGCAGGGTCCTCACACACGCAGGGCGCTCACACACGCAGGGCGCTCACACACGCAGGGCGCTCACACGCAGGGCGCTCACACACGCAGGGCGCTCACACACGCAGGGCGCTCACACACAGGGCGCTCACACACACACGCGGCGGTCCCAAGACCCTGGGCACAGGAGGTAACCCGGCCTTCCACAGTCCCGCCGCCCTGCATCCCCAGCAGCCCGCCCCGCAGCCCGCCCCGCAGCCCGCCCATCCCTGCATCCTGTCCCCCGCAGCCTGCCCCGCCCGCAGCCCGCCCCGCCCGGCCCCGCCGCCGCCCCGCCCGGCCCCGCCGCCCCGCAGCCCGCCCCGCCCCACCGCCGCCCCGCAGCCCGCCCCGCCGCCGCCCGCACCGCGGAACTGCTGCTGCGCCACCTCCCGCAGCACGAGCTCGCCGTGCAGCTCCCGCAGGCGGCCCAGCAGCGCGCGGACCTCCCCGCTCTCGCCGAAGGCTTCCAGGGAGGCGCCGCGGCCGGGCGCGTCCTCCTCCTCCTCCGCCGCCGCCGCCGCCGCCTCCGCGGCGCCCGGGGTCGGCGCCTCGCCGAGGGCCATTGCGGAGCGCGGGCCGCTCGGGGAGGCCGGCGCCGGCGAGCTCCGCGCCGCGGCTGCAGAGAAGCGCGCCAGCCGCTGCCGGCCCCGCCCCGCGACCTCCGACCCCGCTGCAGGGCGTGCCGAGCGCCCGGAGAGCACGCGCGGAGCGGCGAAGCGACGCAGCGCGCTCAGAACGCATGCGCACGCCTTCCCGCGGCCCGGGGAAAGCGGAGCCGCCTCCTGGCAGGCCCCACCCGGAACCCGCGGAGCCAGGGCCGACGCGAGCGCGCAGGCGCCGGCCGCGCGGGGTGATGAGGCAGGCGGGCGGGACGGGGGGGTGGGGGCGTGGCTGTGAGGTGAGGGGCGAGGCGGAGGGCGGGGCCGCGAGGTGAGGCGCGGGTGGGCGTGGCTGGGTGGGCGTGGCTGGGTGGGCGGGGTCGGAGCGGCGGGGGCGGGGCCCGCCGGGTCTCGGCGCGCCGGCAGCCGGGCGGAGCCGCTCTGACCGCCGGGGCTGAGCTCGGGAAGTCGGGGCGGGAAGCTGGGCCGGGCCTTTCAGCGCTGACAGTCCTGAACGCCCAAAAGGCCGGAAACGGTGGGGGGAGGCTGGCCTTGAGCACAAAAGCTCCGGGACCGCGCCCGGCGTTCGCGCCCAGGACCCGCACCGGAAATGGCAACGCCAGTGGTAGTAATGGGGTGTAGGCGCCCCGCCCCGGACGCCCCGCCCCCGAGCGCCCCGCCCCCGGACGCCCCGCCCTCCCGTGGTCGGCCCGGACGCCCCGCCCCCGGACGCCCCGCCCTCCCGCGGTCGGCGCGGCGCACACTCGGCTGCGGTCCGAGCCCGCGCGGGCTCACTTTATTATTAGGAGGGGAAGGGGCGCGCCCCCCGCCCCGCCCGCCGCGTCCCCCTCCCCCAGCCCCCCGCCCCCCGCCCCGCCCGCCCCCCGCCCGCCGCGTCCCGCGCGGCCCCGCTACCCCAGCAGCTCCCGCATGGCGCCCAGGGCCGCGGCCCGGTACGCGCGCCCGAAGTGGTTCCAGTGGTTGAGGTAGTTGAAGAGCCGGTAGAGCCGCAGCCGCCCCTCGAAGCCCGGGGCCCGGGGCACCTTGCGGTGGTAGGCGGCGAAGAAGGACGCGGGGAAGCCCCCGAAGGCGGACGCGGTGGCCAGGTCGAGCTCGGAGTGGCCGTAGAAGGACGCGGGGTCGTAGAGCAGCGGCCCCGCGCCGTCCTCCGCCGCGTTCCCCGCCCACAGGTCTCCGTGCAGCAGCGCGGGCTCCACCGCCAGCCCGCGGAACAGGTCCGGGACCCGCACCTGCCGGGCGCGGGCCGTGGGCGCGGGCCGGACGACGCTCGAGTCGCCGGGGCCACGCGGCCCGGAGCCGCGGCTCCCCGCAGGCCGAGCCCCGGAGCCGCGGCTCCCCGCAGGCCGAGCCCCGGAGCCGCGGTTCCCCGCAGGCCGAGCCCCGGAGCCGCGGTTCCCCGCAGGCCGAGCCCCGGAGCCGCGGTTCCCCGCAGGCCGAGGCCCCCGAGCCCCGGAGCCGCGGTTCCCCGCAGGCCGAGCCCCGGAGCCGCGGCTCCCCGCAGGCCGAGCCCCGGAGCCGCGGTTCCCCGCAGGCCGAGCCCCGGAGCCGCGGCTCCCCGCAGGCCGAGCCCCGGAGCCGCGGTTCCCCGCAGGCCGAGCCCCCCGAGCCCCGGAGCCGCGGCTCCCCGCAGGCCGAGCCCCGGAGCCGCGGTTCCCCGCAGGCCGAGCCCCGGAGCCGCGGCTCCCCGCAGGCCGAGCCCCGGAGCCGCGGCTCCCCGCAGGCCGAGCCCCCCCGGAGCCGCGGTTCCCCGCAGGCCGAGCCCCGGAGCCGCGGTTCCCCGCAGGCCGAGCCCCGGAGCCGCGGCTCCCCGCAGGCCGAGCCCCGGAGCCGCGGTTCCCCGCAGGCCGAGCCCCGGAGCCGCGGTTCCCCGCAGGCCGAGCCCCGGAGCCGCGGCTCCCCGCAGGCCGAGCCCCGGAGCCGCGGCTCCCCGCAGGCCGAGCTCCCCGAGCCCCGGAGCCGCGGTTCCCCGCAGGCCGAGCCCCGGAGCCGCGGTTCCCCGCAGGCCGAGCTCCCCGAGCCCCGGAGCCGCGGCTCCCCGCAGGCCGAGCCCCCCGGAGCCGCGGCTCCCCGCAGGCCGAGCTCCCCGAGCCCCGGAGCCGCGGCTCCCCGCAGGCCGAGCCCCCCGGAGCCGCGGTTCCCCGCAGGCCGAGCCCCGGAGCCGCGGTTCCCCGCAGGCCGAGCCCCGGAGCCGCGGCTCCCCGCAGGCCGAGGCCAGGTTGCTTTCTGCTGGCTGCCGCGCTGTGGAGCTCGGCCTCCCTGACACGCTCACCGGACTGACACACGCGGCCCGTGTGTCTGGCCCTGTCCGAGGGTCATTTTGAAAGCTAGGTGGCGGGACCCGCGTGAGACCCAAGTACTCACCCCACAGTACCTGAGAGGGACTGGGACTGGCGGGGCAAAGGGGGACACGGACTCCCCATCATGGGACCAACAGCAGTGAGGACCACCGCTCGGTGGCCAGAGACCCGGGCACATGAGGAAAGCAAGTCTCAGGCTGAATGCCCGGAGACCTGAGCGGGAAACGCGCCCTCAGGAGCCAAGGTCACCTCCACTTCAGCGCAGTCTCCCCTGACGGCTCTTGGGGGACTGTGCTCACCTGTAGCCTGGACCAGAGCTCTCGAGCCTCTCTGTCACCATAGTCTTTCTCAATGAGGTCCAGTTGCGCTTGCAGCCGGTGCTGCGTGAAAAAGCTGGGCCAGTCATCCTGCCAGTCATTCACCTGAAAAACAAGAGGCCAGTACTGCAACTCAGAGCAACAGGGCAGTTACACCTAGAATCTGCCCAAGCACCAGAGCAGTCATTAAAAGAATATAGCAAGTAGGTGTGCGCTGGTGGCTCACGCTGTCATCCCAGCTACTCAGGAGGCTGAGATCTGAGGATCACAGTTCAAAACCAACCAGGCAGGAAAGTCCATGAGACTTATCTCCAATAAACCACCAGAAAACCAGAAGTGGCGCTGTAGCTCAAGAGATAGAGCGCTCGCCTTGAGCTAAGAGCTGAGCAACAGTGCCCAGGCCCAGAGTTCAAGCCCCACGACCGACAAAGCGAAATGAGCAAAAGTTCTTGAGTTCAAGCTCTGATATGAAATTTTTAAAAATTCATCCAGAAGAAGGTAGGGCAAAGGAAACAAAGAACAGACAACAAATAAATAGTAAAGTGACAGACTCAAACCCCAATAGATCAATAAACACACCCATAATGAAATACAACAGGCATTAACAGATGGCTAAAGCAAAAACCAACAGTAAGTTGCATGCAGATGTGTATTTCATATGCAAAAAAAAAAGGGCTGGGAAGGTGGCTCAGTGGTATGGTAGAGTGCTTGCCTTGCATGCATGTGGCCCTGGGTTCGATTCCTCAGCACCACATAAGCAGATAAAGCCAGAAGTGGTACTGTGGCTCAGTGGTAGAGCACTAATCTTGAGCAAAAAAGCTCAAGGACAGTACCCAGACCCTGAGTTTAAGCCCCAAGACCAGCACGCACGTGAAACATATTAATGAATTAAAAAGGAAAATCAATATGCTAAGACCTGGTTTTATAAGATTAGTAAAACTGAGAAACTTCTAGTCAGACTGATCAGATGAAAAAGAAGACAAGAACAAAAGAAGACAAGACATGCTGGTGGCTCACACCTGTCATCCTAGCTACTCAGGAAGCTGAGATCTGAGAATCTCAGTTTAAAGCCAGCCTGGGCAGGAAAGTCTGTGAGACTCGTATTTCCAGTTAACCTCCACAAAACCAGAAATCGTTCTGTGGCTCAAAGTGCTAGCCATGAGATAAAGAGCTCAGGAACCGCGCCCAGGCCCTGAGTTCAAGCCCTACAACTGAATAATAATACTTCGAAAGGTCCTGGAAGATGAGCTGTCCTCCCCTGTTCCATTCTCTCAGATGCACACAGCACATGACATTTGCACCACTGTTCTGTCTGCCTGAAATACTGGAACTGGGGTACTAGAACACTACTCCCCAGATACCACCATTCCCCTCCCCCTCCCAGCTCCACCAGGGAGCCTCTCCACACAGATGTCACAGCCTACCCTCTGCCTTCACAAGTCAGGCGGTTGATCTGATGCCTGGGGACACACAAGGGGTCAGGTAGCAGCCCTGGGCCTCCGGAAGGGGATGTCTTCACCCAGGCACTCACCTGAGGGATGAAGCCGCAGAAGGTGACGGTGTGGAAGCCGAACTTGCTCACATATTGGGGCTCAGCACCCTCAGCTCTGTGGCCTGTAAACAGAGGTCCTAGCCTCAGGGAGCTGATCGTCCTTTTCTGAAGTCTCCATTTTCTTTTCCAGTTTTCTACAGAGCGGTTCCTGACAGCCTGGCTGTACATGCTAGAACGTGGGTAGTTAGTTGGAGAGCACATTACGCATGCGGGTGAGTAGCCAGCATACAGACTTGCTCGGACTCTGCAGTCCACTGAACAAACCGCAAGGCTGGGCATGGAAGGGGCTACATACCAATTCTACTGACTTACCAGCTTCGTAAGAACTCTTGTTTAATAATCCTATCTTTCATAATGCAGGATAAAGTGTGATGACATTCGACCCAACCTATTACCACAATACCTGTGGCTCACGACCATAATCCCAGCTTCTCAGGGAGGCTGTGATCTGAGGATCACAGTCCAATGCCAGCCTGGCAGGAAAGTTGTAAGCCTCTTATCTCTAATTAGCCACCAAAGAAAGCTAGAAGTGGGGCTGTGGTTCCAGTGTTAGGGCAGTGTTAGGCCCAGACCCTGAGTTCAAGCCCCAGGACTAGCACAAGGGAAAAAAAGGCGGGGCGCCACGGGCACTGGTCTAGGGTAGTCAGCGTGGCATAGAAAGGGTGACAGGAACAGACGGCACGCACCCACGGTGTTCTCCCTCTGCTGCAGCTTCTCCCTGAGCTTCTGGTTAAAAAGGTGTAAATCTGCTATCTGGTCCCCAAGTTTTGATGCCTGGCTAAAGAAAGAAGAAATATAGCCAATTAAAATAGCAAGTGGTAGTCCCAGCCAGTGTGTTTCATTCTGAAGTGTTTTATTTTTTTTTTTTTTTGCAGGATCTACAAATAATTTTATTGAAATTGAACAAATAACAACAGTCTTCCTATGCTGGGGGTCACCCACCCCAAGCCATTTCCCATTCTGAAGTGTTTTAAAAGCCACTCTCTACTACAAAAGTAAAAAGTGAGTGCTAAGTATGACCCATCCTTCCCCCCAAAAGTAGCATGAAGTCAGGAAAGGGAGCCGGGCATGAGAACTACTGCAGCCATCCAACGGGCACAGAAGAAATGCCAGGCACAGAGCTTCCAAGAGTGAGTGAAGTGAAGCCTTAGCTGCCACTTCTGCAGGAACAAACAAAGTAAAGGGAAAGTACTGCAATGACAGCTACCTGCTAAGACTCAAGCAGTCAGCACTCCTTGCTTATGGAATTATGAGGGACTGGAAGCCTTGAGCTTGCATTTCCAATATTTTGCACATGGATATGTAGGACCCTCATAATTAGAAAAGGAAATTAAGACCGTAGCTAATAGACCAGCCTGGTTCAGCCCTAATTGAGCTGGCATTTTGTACACTCGGAAGTACAAAGCAAGGGCTGGGACATAGCTCAGTGGCAAAGTGCTTGCTTAGCCAGGGCAGCATCCTGGGGTTTGACCCCAGTACCAAAAAAAAAAAAAAAAAAAAGACAAAAAAGAAGTACAGTTAAAAAAAAAAAAACCCAGGACTGGGAAGGTGGCTCAGTGGTAAAGCGCTTGCCTTGCATGCGTGGGGCCCTGGGTTCGAGTCCTCAGCACCACATAAGCAGAAAAACACAGAAGTGTCACTGTGGCTCAAGTGATAGAGCGCTAGCCTTGAGCTGAAGAGCTGAGGGACAGCGCCCAGGCCCAGAGTTCAGGCCCCAACAACCACAAAAGTACAAAGCAAGGAATAAGCTCTGTTTGTTTAATATAGCCTTATCACAGCCAAACTACTCTTTCCTTTAAAAAAAATACAGCAGAAATAAAAATAAACACCCTTATCTCCACTTAGCAGGAACTCTGAGCCACGCTCCTGGCTCAGGTGGCCCTGAGACCCTTGTCTTCAGTTAACCAGAACTGAACGAAGGCTGAGCACCAGCCCTGAGCAAAAAACTTGAGAGCTAGGCTGGGCAGGGCGGCTTGCACCTGGCTTCTCAACAGTTCTGGAGGCTGAGATCTGAGGATCATAGTTGAAAGCTAGCTTGGGCAGGAAAGCCCTTGGGACTCTTATCTCCAATAACAAAAACAGAAGCGGTGCTGTGGCTCAAGTGGTAGAGCACTAGACTTGAGCAAAAACGCTCAGGGACAGCACCCAGGCCCTGAGTTCAAGCCCAAGGACTGGCACGTGTGCACACACACACACACACACACGAAATCTGGTAATTGTGCTGAGTTATGCAGGCAGTGCATCTGAAGCTGCTCCTGTCTGTTTCTCTGTGTGTCTGTCTGTCTGTCTCTGTTCTCTGTGGTCTCTCTCTTGCACCTGTGTCTCTGCAGCCAGGTTTCCCTGTCTTTTTCTGGCTGCATGTATGTGTCTGTGTGTGTGTGCGCACGCGCGCATGTGTGCGTGCATGCATGGGGGGGTCCCGCTCTCCCACACTCACCTGCCCAACCTCTTCATCTTCAAATACTCCATGACAAAGGCTGCCCCACCTCCCGGCAGGTCGATCACCTTCCTGGGCTGTGGTACCCGCACCAGGCCTGTGCTGTGGAGGGCCTCCAGGCTTGCCCTCTCCCCCTCAAACATCTTCCGGGCCTGTGGCCAAGCAGTTCGATGAGCCTTGCCGGCAGAGTCTGCAAGCTCCAACTCCAGCAGAAGCCTCTGCCTGCCGGGCTGCGCCGCTCATGGCCCTTGACATAAGGTAGCTACAAGAATCACAACCCCAGAGCTCTTCCGTTACTGAAAGCGCAAACGGCACTACCACTCAGGTGGTGAAAGGAAAGAAGCCCCTTCCTGAGGCTAAGCCGGAGGGTTGAGGGGTCTGGCCTGCAGAGAGGAGGGCGGCGGGTTCCTGGGGCCTGGGATGCAGGGAGGCAGGGTGGGCTGCGGCTGGGCCGTCCTCCAGGGCCTCCAGGCAGCCACAGGCACCACCACGGCTGGGCCTGAGGCACTGAAGGAGACACATCCAGCTCACCCCAGGCCCTATTGTTTCTAGAACATCACCCTAAACATCCCAGTGTTACATCAGACGAATTCTTCCCTGCTGTTTGCCATGCAGTGAAAAATAGGCACTTTTTAAACAGAGTACTAGAGCTGCAACACGACCTTCGCACCCCACACGCGTGCCCATGCACACACACTGGGGAGTGAACTCGGGCCTGTGTGCGCACGCAAGCCCTCTACCACCGAGCGCCACCCTCACACACACGTGTGCACACACACTGGGGAGTGAACTCGGGCCTGTGTGTGTGAGCGAGCCCTCTACCACCGAGCGCCACCCTCATACACACACATGTGTGCACACACACTGGGGAGTGAACTCGGCTTGTATGCGCACACAAGCCCTCTACCAGCGAGTGCCACCCTCACACACATACATGTGCACACACACTGGGGAGTGAACTCAGCCTGTGTGTGTGAGCAAGCCCTCTACCACCGAGCGCCACCCTCACACACACACGTGTGCACACACACTGGGGAGTGAACTCGGGCCTGTGTGTGTGAGCGAGCCCTCTACCACCGAGCGCCACCCTCACACACACACGTGTGCACACACACTGGGGAGTGAACTCGGCCTGTGTGCACATGCAGGCCCTCTACCAGCGAGTGCCACCCTCACACACACACACACGTGTGCACACACGCGGGACTGAACTCAGCCTGTGTGTGTGAGCACTGAGTGCACCCTCAACCCAAGCCTCCCCGCAAGACTCCGTGTGTGTAAAGCGCAGGTGGAAGAAGGCCAAGCTCGGAGCGGAGTCAGAGCACTGTCTGCGGCCAGGGAGGGGGGAAAGGGCTCCACCCCACCCGCCGCCCTCCCTCCCCGCGCCGCCCCTCCTCCCTCCCCCCCTCCCCGCACCTGCGGCCTGCGGTTGACCTTGACGAACACGGGCCCCGCGTCAGTGTCGTAGGCCTGACCCTCGCTGATCTCCCCGGGCCCGGGGCTCCCGAAGGCCCGCAGCCGGGCGGTGCGCAGCTCGGCGCGCAGCAGCTGCTCCATGGGCCGGGCGGGGACCGAGAAGCGGGGACCGGGCGGCGGGGACCGAGAAGCAGGGACCGAGCGGCCGGCGGACGGACTGCGCAGCCTGGGGGGACGGGGACGGCCGGGCTCGCGGAGCCTGCGCGGGAGGTGGAGGGGGGGAGGTGGATCGGGGCGGGGATCAGTGCGGTGGGGGGGGAGGCGGATCGGGGCGGGGATCAGTTGGGGGGGAGGCGGATCGGGGCGGGGATCAGTTGGGGGGGAGTGCGGGGAGTGCGGAGGGGGGCAGTACGGGGGCGGGGCGGGCCGGCGCACCCCAATGTGGAGCTTGGTGGGTGCAGGGGGGCTGTGCGGGGGGCGGGGCGGCCCCGCCCGCGCGGGCTTGGGATCTGGGGGCTGAGATAACGCGAGGGCGGGCGGCCCAGACAGCGCGCCCTGCACAGCCCTGCACCCACCGAGCTCACCAGTGCACGCCTCCGAGCACACACCCGTGCACACACCGTGCACGCCTCCTCCGAGCACACACCCGTGCACGCCTCCGAGCACACACCCGTGCACACACCCGCGCACACCGCCCTGCACACGCCCGTGCACGCCTCTGAGCACATCTCCGTGCACACACCCGCCGGCGCACGCCGCCCACCCGCGCACACAAGAGTGTGTGCATGCTCTGGTGCACACCGGCCTGTCTACCTGAAGTGGTGTAATGCGGCTTGGGCAGCGGGAGGAGGCCGTCCCCAGCGCCCCCGTGGGAGGAGGCCGTCCCCAGCGCCCCCGTGGGAGGAGGCCGTCCCCAGCGTCCCCAGCGCCCCCCGTGGGAGGAGGCCGTCCCCAGCGCCCCCCCCCCCCGTGGGAGGAGGCCGTCCCCAGCACCCCCAGCGCCCCCGTGGGAGGAGGCCGTCCCCAGCGTCCCCCCCCGTGGGAGGAGGCCGTCCCCAGCGCCCCCCCCGTGGGAGGAGGCCGTCCCCAGCGCCCCCGTGGGAGGAGGCCGTCCCCAGCGCCCCCCCCCGTGGGAGGAGGCCGTCCCCAGCGTCCCCAGCGTCCCCGTGGGAGGAGGCCGTCCCCAGCGTCCCCAGCGTCCCCCCCCCGTGGGAGGAGGCCGTCCCCAGCGCCCCCCCCCCGTGGGAGGAGGCCGTCCCCAGCACCCCCGTGGGAGGAGGCCGTCCCCAGTCCCCCCGTGGGAGGAGGCCGTCCCCAGCGCCCCCCCCCGTGGGAGGAGGCCGTCCCCAGCGTCCCCAGCGCCCCCCGTGGGAGGAGGCCGTCCCCAGCGCCCCCAGGCCCCCCATCGCAGCTGTCTCTCCAGCCAGCTTGAGCTGTCACTCGGGGCAGGCCCACCGGAGCCCGGAAGGTGACAGAGGTGAGAGAAAAGCTTTGTGCGCAGGCAGGCGCTCCTGCTGGTGATCAAGTCCCCCAACACAAGGCCACAGTGAGAGCCCCTATCTGAAAAACAAACTACAAGCACAAAGGACTGGAAGCAAGGCTCGCGAGGTCGGGGATTTGCCTAGCAAAACAGGCCCTGAGCTCAATTCCTAGCACCACATACAGACAGAAAACATCTTTCCGATTCAGTCTCCATCCCAGGCGGAGCCAGGCCTGCGCTCTCAGGACACAGGCCGGTGCTTGGCCACGCCAGCCCGGAGCAGGGCCTCCACATGGCCGGGGCTAGGAAGGGGACCTGCGGCTCTGTTCCTCCTTAGACACCCACCAGAAACATCCTCTCTGTGAAGCAGACACCCACTGCAAAGCCGAGGTCTAGTGGTCAGATGGACATTTCTGTGAGGTTTTAATGCGGTGCTCGCCTCCTGCAGGGACAGCCGCCGGCCTAGGGGAGGTGTGGGCACTGGGCACTGGCTATCCCTGTGGAGTGTCAGCCTGCCCTAACTCAAAACTGGCCCAGGGCTGAGTTCCTGGCAGGAGGGACGGACCTGGGCAAGCAGGAGATACCCCTGTGGCCCAGGCATCCCCAAGAATGAAAGTCAGGTTTCCAGAGCAAGCAAACAGCCAGGGTTCAGGAGAACCAGCAGACACAAAAGGCTTTTCTGACCTGGCTTGAAGCCAAGCACTACTATTTTCATCTCCTCTAACGGGGCGATTCTCCAAAGCCGTGCCAAGGAAGGGACCTGTTGGGAGAGGGGGTAAGGCTGATACAGAAGCCAGAGAGGATGGCTGTCTGTGAAGAGGGCACCTGTCACCTGCCACTCTCCTCTTCCAGGCCTGGCCTGCCTTTACACCTTGCTATACAGTGCTCAGGACAGGCGACTCCGGTCCCTGGCGCCTGACTGACAGTTGGTTTGTCAGGGATTCCGCAGCTCCATTGCTCACCAGCTCATTTTGCTGCTGACACAGTTGAGACAGAGGCTGCTAGCTGGTGACACGAGCTAGCAGCTGGCTGAGCTATTCAGGGTCAAAGCCTGATTCCATAGCACCCTTGAATTTTTCTTCATCGTTTATGACCATCTGTGATTGATTACACAGGAAGGTACAGAGCCTGGCAGGCCCTTGGGTTTCAGTAGGAGAGGCATGAATTGAAGAATAGGAAAGCCTTTATTTTGGAGCTAACAAGAACTGTTTAAGATTCAGGGTCAGGGCAGTTATGTGATAATTTATTAAAATAGCAAGGTGAATTTTATGTTGTATGAATTGTAACATTATTTGTGTCCAATGTGTGCCTGTCTGAGGCTTGAATTTGAATTCAGCCAGATTGCTTTCCCTGAGCATTATTTTTTTTTTTTGGTCCACCGTGGGGCTTGAACTCTGGGCCTGGGTGCTGTCCCTCAGCTCTTCAGCTCAAGGCTAGCACTTTACCACGTGAGCCACAGCTCCACTTCCAGTTTTCTGAGTGGTTCATTGGAGATAAGAGTCTCTTGGACTTTCCTGCCTGGGCTGGCTTTGAACCGCAATCCTCATATCTCATCCTCCTGAATAGCTAGGATTACAAGCATGAGCCACCGGTGCCTAGCTTGAGCTTTTGTGCTCAAGGGTCAAGGCTACCACTTGAGTCACAGCTCTAGTTTCAGCTTTGTGTGTGTATATATATGGTTAATTGGACAAAGGAGTCTCAGCTCAGGCTGGGAATGTGGCTTAGTGGTAGAATGCTTGCCTAGCGGCATGAAGCCCTGGGTTCGATTCCTCAGTACAACATAAACGGAAAAAGCCAGAAGTGGCACTGTGGCTCAAGTGGTAAAGTGCTAGCATTGAGCAAAAGCAGCTAAGAGACAGTGCCCAGACCCTGAGATCAAGCCCCAGGATTGGCAAAAAAAAAAAGTCTCAGACCGGGCCTTGGTGGCTTATGCCTATAATCCTAGCTACTCAGGAGGCTGAGATCTGAGGACTGTGGTTCAAAGCCAGCCCGGGCAGGACAGGAAAGTCTGTGAGACTCTTTTTTTGTGTGTGTCTGGTCGTGGGGCCTGAACTCTGGGCCTGGGCGCTGTCCCTCAGCTTTTCAGCTCAAGGCTAGTGCTCTACCACTTGAGCCACAGCGCCACTTCTGGCTTTTTTGCTTATGTGGTGCTGGGAATCGAACCCAGGGCCTCAGGCATGCAAGGCAAGCGCTCTACCACTGAGCCAACTTCCCAGCCCCAGTCTGTGAGACTCTTATCTCCAATAAACCACCTAAAAACTAGAAGTGGCGTTGTGGCTCAAGCGGTAGAGCACTCGCCTTGAGCTGAAGAGGTGAGGGACAGTGCTCAAGCCCAGAGTTCAAGCCCCATGACCAACTAAAAAAAGTCTGAGCTCAGGATGACTTCAAACCATGATTCTCAGAACTCAGCCTCCTGAGTAGCTAGTATTATAGGTGTGAGCCACCAGCACCCAGTCCTAAGTTCAAGCCCCAGAACTGGCACAAAGGGGGAGGGGGTTAGGGATGTAGAAATGCCTAGCATAGGTGAAGCCCTAGGTTCAACCCCCAGTACAAAAGAAAGACAAAAAAATTATGCCTCCAAATAAAACCTTCCTTGGGGCTGGGAAGGTGGCTCAGTGGTAGAGCGCTTGCCTCACATGCATGAGGCCCTGGGTTCAATTCCTCAGTACCACAAAAGCAGGAGAAAAAATAACCTACTTTTTGCAGCTCAGCCAGTCTAGAACATCATATGCTGCCATGTTGAGAGGCGTGTCCGCAGGCAACATGGACAGGTCTTCATGGAATGGAGCCACACACAGGTCTCAAAGTTAACACATTTACTTTATTATTTATTTTGTCAGTCGTGGGGCCTGAACTCTGGGTCTGGGCGCTGTCCCTCAGCTCTTCAGCTCAAGGCTAGCGCTCTACCACTTGAGCTACAGCACCACTTCCAGCTTTTTCTGCTTATGTGGTGCTGAGGAATTGAACCCAGGGCCTCATGCATGCAAGGCAAGCACTCTACCACTGAGCCACCTTCCCAGCCTAAACTTAAAGAATTTAGTGAGCCGGGCGCTGGTGGCTCACGCCTGCAATCCTAGCTACTCAGGAGGCTGAGATCTGAGGATCGCGGTTCAAAGCCAGCCCGAGCAGGAGAGACCGTGAGACTCCTATCTCCAATAAACCACAGGAAAACCGGAAGTGGCGCTGTAGCTCAAGTGGTAGAGCGCTCGCCTTGAGCTGAAGAGCTGAGGGACAGCGCCCAGGCCCAGAGTTCAAGCCCCACGACCGACAAAAAAAAAAAAAAAAGAATTTAGTGAGCTGGGTGTAAATGGCTCAAACTTATTTCAGATAATCCTAGCTAATTAGGAGGCTGAGTTCTGAAGATCAAGTTCAAGGTCAGTCTGTGCAGAAACAAATCTAAGAGACTTAATTCCAATTTTTAAAAAAAGCTATAACTGGAAACATGGATCAAGTGGTAGAGAGCTAGCCACAAACAAAAAAGTTGATAGTGTCAGGCCTTGAGTACCAGCCCCAGTGATGATACAAATACACACACAAACCTAGAGGAATGGCTCAAATGCTAGTGCTTACTTAACAGGACCATACCTTGGAGTTCAACACCCCATACTGCAAAAAGAAAATACTTTTAAGTAATTGCAATAAATGACAAAGTTTAAAAAGCTGGCAAGCTCTACAGCTGCATGCCAGTAGCTCACACCTGAAATCCTAGCCACTCGAAGCCAGCCCGGAAAGAAGTCCATCTCCAATTATCTCAAAGTGGTAGAGCACTAGCCTTGAGAAAAAAAAAAATCTCAAGACAGCGCTCAGACCCTGAGTTCAAGCCCCATGACGGACGAAATAAAACCTACCTCAGTATGTGTTCATCAGCTAAGGGCTGTGTCAGTGTGGACGGTGCTCTGTTCATCATCTGAGGGCTGTGTCAGTGTGGATGGTGCTCTGTTCATCAGCTGAGGGCTGTGTCAGTGTGGATGGTGCTCTGTTCATCAGCTGAGGGCTGTGTCAGTGTGGACGGTGCTCTGTTCATCAGCTGAGGGCTGTGTCAGTGTTGACAGGGCTGTTCATCAGCTGAGGGCTGTGTCAGTGTGGACGGTGCTCTGTTCATCAGCTGAGGGCTGTGTCAGTGTGGATGGTGCTCTATTCATCAGCTGAGGGCTGTGTCAGTGTGGATGGTGCTCTGTTCATCAGCTGAGGGCTGTGTCAGTGTGGACGGTGCTCTGTTCATCAGCTGAGGGCTATGTCAGGGTTGACAGGGCTGTTCATCAGCTAAGGGCTGTGTCGGTGTGGACGGTGCTCTGTTCATCAGCTGAGGGCTGTGTCAGTGTTGACAGGGCTGTTCATCAGCTGAGGGCTGTGTCAGTGTGGACGGTGCTCTCATTACACTCACTGAGGTCATCTCCTGAGCCTCAGTTCAGCCACCCTGTTGGGTGTTTTCCTTGTTATCAATGAGAACCACTTTGGCCTCCACTCTGATCCACATACTGCTGTGCTGACAGATACATGGTTATCCATTTCCCCAGGGTCAGAGCACGAAAGCTAAAACCTTGGTTACATGGTCCAGGCATGACTAGGTCTGAACTCGATTCCTAACTTCTTCCATGTCTTCTCTCTCCTCCAACTAAAGCTGCTCAGTAGCATTAGTCTGACTTCTGCTGAGGGGCCTGATCTGTCATACATAAACAAGAAAAAAGTCCAGGAACTGCTGGCTCATGCCTGTAATCCTAGCTACTCAGGAGGCTGAGATCTGAGGATCACAGTTCAAAGACAGCCAAGGCAGGAAAGTCCATGAGACTCTTATCTCCAATGAGCCACCAGAAAACAGCCCCCAAGCTAAGTTCAGGCCCCCACAACTGACAAAAACCACAAACAAAAACCAAGTTGTATCTATGTACTATGTATCTACGTACTACAGAATTTCTGAGTAAACAGCTAAAATGTTTAGTGAGGGGCTGGGAAAGTGGCTCAGTGGTAGAGTGCTTGCCTTGCATGCATGAGGCCCTGGGTTTGATTCCTCAGCACCACAAAATAGAAAAAGCTGGGAGTGGCGCTGTGGCTCAAGTGGTAGAGCACTGGCCTTGAGCTGAAGAGCTGAGGGACAGACCCCAGGCCCAGAGTTCAGGCCCCACAACCAAACAAAAAATAAATATAAATAAGTAATAAAATGTTGAATTGCTAAATGGGAAGCATAGGTATATTTATCAATGAAATCACTGAGAGTTTAATAAAGTTTTTGGACAAAGTGATTTAGTAGCAGCAAGGTCACTCATGAAATTTCTTATTCTTTTAATACTAAAGGATAGAAAACAAAACTATTTCCATGCTCATTTTGTAGTTTTAAAGGAATGCCTGACAATTTATTAAGCTTTAGTGAGCATGCAAGTTGGGGCAATACAGAAATAACGCAAGGCTCTTATTCATCCGATTTACCCAAAGGCTTGCAGCGCGGTCAGTTTCCCACCCTGCCTGCAGAAGCCTGAGGAAGTGATGGACAGACAAGGAATGTGCTTGACTGTGGAGCTGACCATTACTCACAACTTCTAGTAAGACAGTTCCACATGGACTTGTCTTAATGCTTTATGAAGCTCCAGAGCCACCCAGAGATGACGCTGGACTGAGGGGCAGGAAGTGGGTGGGTCCTGGCTACTTTCCTGTACACTGGACGCCCACACCGTCACTCGGCTCTCTACCTTTGAAGCAGAGCATGGACAGTGTGGCCTTAAGCAGCCAAGAACCTAACAAGGTGAACCACATCAGGGCCTTGTGGCCTTTCTTCAGATTCACACGCTTTCTGGTCCTGCCCAGACTGGTCCCAGTGTGGAGGACCTGGCTCTGAGGCGCGGCACACTCGAGACCCCTCGTCCAGAGGAAAGGCAGCTCATTTGATGAGATTCCGCATGATGTTTAGGGAGGACCCTCTATACCCCGATCCAAAATGGTTCCAGTGGTTCAGGTAGTGAAAGAGCTGATACAACTTCAGGCGCTTCTCAAATCCAGGGGCCTTGGGAATTTTGCTGTGATAGGCAGAGTAGAAGGAGCCACTGAAGCCACCGAACATGCCAGCTATAGCCAGCTCATATTCTGAGTGGCCGTAGAAAGAAGCTGGGTCAAAAATGATGGGCCCAGAAGAATCTTCTGCTACATTCCCTCCCCAGAGGTCTCCATGAAGCAAGGCCGGCGTGATCTCCAGATCACGGAACAGGTCAGGGATCTTCAGCTGCAGGGAGAAGGCAGAGACTTAGCAAAGCCACGGATGCACGCAGAGATGGAGATGTTCTAAGCACGGCTCAGACACGCCTAGCTTAGGAGGGGTTAGGGGACACTGACAGCACCCCGTTTCCTGTTCAGAGCCAGGCTCAGAGGAGCGGTCAGCCTTGGTACCTCGTTACACTGAGCCACGTGAGGCGTGTACTGGACTGGGCCGCAGCAGGAGCGCACCTCACCTGCAGAGCAGACCAGAGCTCCAGGGCCTCCCGGTCCCCAGACCCCTTCTCCACCATATCCAGCTGGGGCTGAATGCGCTGCCGAGCATAGAACACAACCCAGTCCTTCTGCCAGTCATTCACCTGCACAAGTGACAACAAAGGACAGAGTTCATCAGGAAAAGCTAGCTCCAAGGAAGCTCGAATCCCTGCAAGCCTCCCAAAGTGGAAAGATGCCAGGAGCAGAGAGGTGAGGAGGGCCAGGCACCCGGGCTTCAGGCCGGCTGAGGTCAGGACCCCTCCCAGGAGCAGTGGGAGGCAGAGCCCAGGCAGGATCTGCTCTGGGGCCAAGACTGAGAGTGTAAGGTCCGCTCCTGGATGGCCAGCAGACTCCACCCTCCTCGCAGCAAAGTCTCCACCCAGTACCTGCGTTACCTAGGCAACTGGGATACCTGGAAGAGGTCACATCTGCATCCGCTGAGGTCACATCTGAATTTGATGTGGCCACACCTTTCCCCGCCCATACCCTACATAAGGCCTAACCCAGGCCCAGACGCTCTCTTGCTCTTGCTCTTGCTGCTCTTTTCTTGCTCTCTCTGTTCTATTCTAGCTCACTCTCTGTTCTTTTCTTGCTCTCTCTTTCCCAGCCACGTGGAGTGCCAACCTTGCCTGGTCCCAGCAGGTCTACCCCTTACCTGAATACCACGTGAGTGCTACTGTTCTTACCCCTCTCTCTGCTCTTTTCTCTCTCTTTCCTCTCTTCCCAGCTCTCTCTCATTCCCAGGCCTTTCCCAGCCACGTGGAGTGCCAACCTTGCCTGGTCTACTGAATAAACCTACCCCTTATCTGAATACCACGTGCGTGCTGGTGCGGTTCTTACTCGCCTACCTCTTTTTAAAAACCTAACAGAGAGCACCGGCACATTTCCTCTCAATTATCCTCCTTCTGGGACACAGTAACAGAGCTGACAGACTGCCCTACCCGTGGCTCAGGTCTACCTCATGGCCCTGTCCAGAGAAGAATCTTGAGAAGAGCCATACAGAACCTTGTTCCAGAAGATCCCTAGAAAGGCTGCCCAGAGCATGAGCACTGACCATGCACAGGGAAGGCAAGAGCAGAGATGCCCACAGAACAGGTC
The DNA here is from genome assembly GCF_024711535.1 of Dipodomys merriami. Classification (NCBI taxonomy): domain Eukaryota; kingdom Metazoa; phylum Chordata; class Mammalia; order Rodentia; family Heteromyidae; genus Dipodomys; species Dipodomys merriami. The sequence continues at coordinate 2,067,091 of NW_027203405.1, read as the reverse complement.
TGCCCCGCCTACTCCGGTGGAGTCTGCTTAGCATGGGAAACCTGCTTTCAGACCTGAGAATGGGGCTTCACAGAGACCTAGCTCTGAGTATTGGGACTTCACCAAAGTCTACCTCAGAGAATGGGGCTTCAAAGAGACCTAGCTCTGAGAATGGGACTTCACCGAAGTCTACCTCAGAGAATGCGGCTTCAAAGAGGCCTACCTCCTGGAAAGGCTGGCAAGCCCCTGGGAAAGATGGGTTTCTGTCCCTGCTTTTCTTTTCTTCACTGTATAGGAGTGCCTATTAATCTTTTACTGTTCCTGCTGCTCATTGTACTTACTCATTCTCAACGTTCCCTTATTCAAGGCTCTTTCTTAAGAGTGTTGATGACTCCAACATCTGATGAGTGTCTTAAAAATATGACTAACTCACCAGAGTTAAGTGCTACCCTGAAAGCCCCTCTTATGGAGGCTAGTAGACAAGTCGTAAGTAAATATAAAAGTATTGGGGATTTCACGATGTCACTTCAGCAGAAGGAATTGTAAGAGATTTACAAGAAGCTGTAGGCGTGGCTAGAACAGAAAGAATGTATGGGGGCCGGGAAGGTGGCTCAGTGGTAGAGCGCTTGCCTTGCATGCATGAAGCCCTGGGTTCCATTCCTCAGCACCACATAAGCAAAAAGAAAAAAGCCAGAAGTGGTGCTGTGGCTCAAGTGGTAGAGCGCTAGCCTTGAGCTGAAGAGCTGAGGGACAGCGCCCAGGCCCAGAGTTCAGGCCCCACGACCGGACCCAAAAAAAAAATAAAATTAAATTAAAAAAAAAAAAAAGAATGTATGGCAATTGCTGGGAGAACTACTTAGAAAGAACTTCCTGTTACTCTCTTTCATTTACTAAGAGACTTGCTATATCTAGGCCACCTAGGTGCTTACAATTAAAGAAGGAACAAGAAAGATCCTAATGGGACAGTTAAGGCCTCTATAGAAAAAAGTAGTGGCTAATTGGTGATAAACATTGAAACCCATTGTATTCCTTAGAGATAAGCCGGAAACAAGTGCCTATCAGGCGACCAGCTGGTGACCACCCAAGAATGAAGCCCTGCAGCAAGATTGTGTAACCTTTTGCCCTTTCTCATGGAGACTTTTGCTATAAAAGCTTGTTATCCTCTGCATTGAATCGCACTCAGCATCCACTCCTCTTGTGTGTGAGCTGTCTGTCTGCCATCTCCCCACCTATTCCAGTTCCTCCACTAGGTGTCCTCCGTTGTCCGACAGAGCCGGTCCACGGCACAGGACGTGACCCCAGAGGACGCACGACCCCACACACAAGCGTGTGTGTGCACACGGGCAGTGCTGCTGACGTGCCCGGAAGCGGACAGGACCAGAAGGCACTACTTAGGACCCAAAGCAGGTTTACAGATAACCCCCTATGACATGTGCCTGCCAGGAACCCCTAGAACTTTCCTCAATTCCTCAGCAACCCCGCCCAAGGAGCCACCTCTGCCTACCCTCTGAAAGCACTGTCCCACCCACCCCACAGCAAGCAGAACTCCCATCAAAGCCAACCTTAAAACCGTAATAAGCCTGCTTGGTGTTGGTGGCTCACGCCTGTCATCCTAGCTACCTAGGAGGCTGAGATCTAAGGATCGCGGTTCAAAGCCAGCCCGGGCAGGAGAGACCGTGAGACTCCTATCTCCAATAAAACCACCAGAAAACCGGAAGTGGTGCTGTGGCTCAAGTGGTAGAGCTCTAGCCTTGAGCAAAAAAGCTCAGGGACAGTGCCCAGACCCTGGCATGAAAAAACCCCAAACCATCCCAGAAACAATCTTGCATCACTGCTGAAATGGTCTGCCAGAGGGACTAGGCCAGGACTCCATACTAAAACACTCAGGTGTTCAAGTTCTTATATACAGTGGTATCTAGAATTTGCATAGAACTCATTAATCATCTCTGGTTATGATACTTAATAATATAGCTTATTAAGCACCTGCTATACTGCACTGTTTAAGAATAATGACAAGGGCTGGGAAGGTGGCTCAGTGGTAGAGTGCTTGCTTTGCATTCATGAGGCCCTGGGTTTGATTCCTCAGCACCACATAAGCAGAAAAAGCCAGAAATGGCGCTGTGGCTCAAGTGGTAGAGCTGAAGAGCTGAGAGACAGTGCCCAGGCCTAGAGTTCAAGACCCACGACCAAAAAAAAAAAAAAACAAAAAGCTACGACATACAGTATTGCACAGGAATAGGAAAGGGTACTTTCTTTCTCACCTGAGGAAGATAGCCACAGCATGTCACCACATCAAACCCAAACTGGTCCACAAAGAGTTGGTCCACCTGCTCTCCTCCTTTCCCTGCCATACAAAAAGAAAAGGGAAAGATCACAGTTAGTTTCCTTGTGCCAGGAGACCCTGGGCTCCCATTCATGGAGCACAGAGATGCACCAAAGCCTGACCTCAGCTGGGAGGTGGAGAGGACACCTTATGTCCTACCCAGAGACAAAAAAAGGCCTTGGTCTCCACTAACTCTCTGGTTACTCAGAACAGAAACTCCTTGGGCAGACTTAACAACCAAAGACGCCAGCTCTCAGAGCAGACAACAGTGTACTGAGGAGAAAAAAAAAGAAAAGATGACTTTTCTTTAGAGAAGAAAAAACAATCGACCCTCTTAATCCATCAAGAAAGAACAGTTCTTGGTAGTGACATGGCCTACAAAGTGGATATTAGCTTGGAAATGGTTTCAATCCTATGTAGTTGCTCAAACTCAGACAATCCCAGCACTAGACTCCATGCAGTCTGGAAGTGTGCTGGGGCCTCTCAGTCTGCCCTCACAGGGACAGGGCCCGGCAGCCTCACGGGCCAGCATCAGCAGCTCAGTCCAGCAGAGTCAGCACAGAGAGACCTGTGGATTACCAACTGTCAGAGATGAAAACAGTGGAAAATTCCCACAGTATAACAACACACTAAACTCTAGCTAGGTCAGACTTGAGGGCTGACTTTGCAAATCTCAGGAATGGAACTAGAGGTGTGGCTCAAGTGGTAGAACGCCAGCTGTGAGCAAACCCAGTCTCAAGAATGACACGTACTTAGAATACACAGTGCTTAAAAGGACTCACTTTGTACAGAAAGCCAGAAAACCTCCAGTCTCTCTGCAGAGAGAGAGGGAAAAGCAAGGGTAATACTATGAAAGTTCCAAGTCCAACAGTGACTTCCTGTCTTCCAAGTACAGTTAACACATCAGCCACATCCATGGTGCTCACTGAACTGCTCTAGGATATTCTGGCATCATTACAGATCTGACTATCAGATCACCAAACACGTGGCTGTGTGTCCTCCTCCAGGGGGTCTCCTACAATCCATCCAGCCCTTACCCACAGTGCTAGCCTCCTTCAGGAGTCTCTCTCCACGCTTCTTGTTCTCGAGGTGTAGATCTGCAAGCTGGGTTCCAAGTTTAGCAGCATGACTATAAAACCAAAACACAACAGATGACACCCAAAAGGCAGAGCCACTTCTATACGAAAGGGCTCAAGGAACACAAAGCTTGTGAACATTTTAAGGACAGTCCGTTTTTAATCAAGAGGGGATGAAGGGCGCAGATGATCTGACACACCTTTCTCCAGCCTTAACTGAATTTGCACCCCACCCTCCCTCACCGTGTTTGGAGATCCCTCTCTTCTGCCTTTGGCTATCAGTGAATCACACTGCCCGTTCTGCAGAACCGTTATATATGGAGTCTCAGTGACATTCTTCAAAAGCCCAACTGAGTGCTGATGGCTCATACCTACAATCTCAGTGTCCCGAGAGCAAGAATCATGGTTCAGACCCAACACAGGCAGGAAAGTCTTTGAGACTCATCTCTAATTAACCACCAGAAAGCAGAAGTGGAGCTGTGGCTCAAGTAGTACAGCACTAGCCTTGAGCAAAAAAAAAAATTCAGGGGCAGTGCCCAGGCCCTGAGTTCAAGCCCCAGGACCAGTACACACACAAAAATAATAATAATTGTGCTCCCAAGTACAAGCTTCAGGAACAAAGGAGCCACAGGAACCACACAGAGGAAAAAGTCTTTGCCCTTAACCAGAGGAGATTCGTCAAAACACACCTGCTCAGAGACCGCATGTCCAAATGCTCCATCACCAGCACACTCCCTCCTCCCGGGGCATCCAGAACTCGGATGGGCCTGGGCACCTTCACGGTGCCTGTCTTCAGAATGGCGGCCAAGCTTGCCATCTCCCCTTCAAACATTCTTCTGGCCTGTCAGAAAGGTGCCAGAGGCCGGGGCTGGGGCTGGGCCTGGGCCGGGGCCTGGAGTCCGTCCTCCCCTCCACAGGGCAGTCAGAAAGGTGCCAGAGGCCGGGGCTGGGCCTGGGGCCCGTCCTCCCCTCCACAGGGCAGTCAGAAAGGTGCCAGAGGCCGGGGCTGGGCCTGGGCCGGGGCCTGGGGCCCGTCCTCCCCTCCAGGATAACCGAAGGGGCGGGCCCTTTCTATCCCGCCAGGCGCTGTCTCCCGCAAGGCGGCCAGCGGGAAGGCTCCTCTCGGGGTAGTCAGGGAACCGCACCCAACTGCCCGCGAAGGCCGCCTGCGCGCACCGCGGTCCAGGGTCCTGATCTCGGGCCCTGACCCCGGGCCTGACCCCGACCCCGACCCCAAGCCTGACCCCCGGGCCCTGACCCCGGCCCTGACCCCAAGCCTGATCCTGGGCCCTGACCCCTGCCCAGCCCTGACCCCAAGCTTGACCCCGGGCCCTGACCCCGACCCCAGGCCTGACCCCGACCCCGACCCCAAGCCTGATCCCCCGGCCCTGACCCCAAGCCTGATCCCGGGCCCTGACCCCTGCCCAGCCCTGACTCCGACCCCAGGCCTGACCCCGGCCCTGACCCCAAGCCTGATCCCGGGCCCTGACCCCTGCCCAGCCCTGACCCCAAGCTTGACCCCGGGCCCTGACCCCGACCCCAGGCCTGACCCCGACCCCGACCCCAGCCCTGACCTGAGCGGAGCTGGCCCCGGCCCCGCCCCTACCTCGGCCTTGGAGTTCATCTTCACGAACACCCGTCCTCGGTCGGTGTCGTAACTCTGGCCCTGGTTGATGCACCCGCCTCCCGAGTGCCCCGTGGCCCTGACCGAGCCGCAGCCCAGCTCCCGCCGCAGCAGCTCCTCCATGTTCCCGCGGGGCCGCGCGCCGCCTCGCACGGGCGGCAGACGCGGCTGGGCGGGGCCGACGCAGGCTCGGACGGAGATTGGGCGGTGATCGGGAAGGGGCGTGACCTTGCTGCGGAGATCACCGCGGGGATTGGGCGAGGGGCGCCCCGCCCGCCGCGGGCCCGCTCGGGGATTGGGTGGCGTGTGGGGCGGGGAGAAGGGCGGGGCGCGAGCTGGAGGCCCGGAGCTCAGCCCCCGCCCTCCCCCGTTCCCGTCCCCCTCCCCCCTCCGCCCTCCCTCTTCTCTCCCCCCACTGATCACCGGCCCCGCGGCGGCCCACCCGAGCTGCTCTGCAGGCTGAGACCTGGGGATCACAGTCCGAAGCCAGCCGGGGCAGGAAACTCCGTGAGACTCTCATCTCCAAAGCGGTGGTTCAAGTGGTAGAGCGCTCGCTTCAGCAGAGCTGGGGACAGCGCCCAGGCCCTGAGTGTGCACACGCGCGCACACACGCACACGCGCACACACACGCACATACACACACGCACATACGCACACGCACATACACACACACACACGCACATACGCACACGCACATACACATACGCACACATACGCAATGCACGCACACGCACATACGCACACGCACATACACATACACACACGCACATACGCACACGCACATGCACATACACACACGCGCGCACACACATATGCACACACATACGCAATGCACGCACACGCACACGCGCACACACACGCACATACACATACGCACACACACACGCACGCACATACGCACACACATACGCACACACACACGCACATACACACACGCGCACACACACATACGCACACACACATACGCACATGCGCACACACACGCACACCCGGACGGGGAGAAGGATGAAGGGTATTTATAGACATACAACCACCCGAAGATGATAGAGTACCAACTTCAGAAAGGCAGGCAAGCGCTGATATGCGTCACTGAAACTCAGTCAGCCCAGAGGTTTGTTCTGTACCGGTGGTGAGGCTTGAACTCGGGCCGCTCCCTTAGCATGTCTGGTTCCTGGGTGAAACTCCACCACCGGAGCCACTCCTAAACATGAGTTGTGCTGGCTCATCAAGAGCCTTGGACTTGTCTGCTCCAGCTCGCTCAGAGCCTCGCCCAGGTCACAGCCTTTTGCACATAATACTCTACCTGTGTTGCTTGACTTCTTACAAGTAACAAGTTCCACTTCAGAAACTTCCTGGGGAAGAGAAGGCAGCTGCTGCCCTTCTGGGAGACGGTGGGATCAGGAGTCTACCCCAGCCAAATTTTCAGTACTCCAAGTGTGCAAAACATAACCATAATGCTCCTCAGGCCAGTATTTGGGGTAAATATCCCGTAGTTAGGCTCCATGAGTTCCCTCCAGTTGTCTGTGTTCTGGCTGAAAATCTCAGAGGCCTTGACTAAGGTTTGAGCTGGCAGGTTTGAGCTACGTGGGGCCATGAAGATTCGATGCCCTGATCATGTGTTGGGTTTCGGTCCCCACCAGAAAGCACACGCCCTTTCCCCTGCCTGATGGAGGATGAACGCAGCACTGTTAAGTGCTCCTTAAATGGCCTGGTGTCTACACTTCTTCCTTTGTAATCCCAGCTGACTCCTCACTGCACTTGTGGCTACTCCAGCCCCAGGGATAGTGGGGCAAAACAATCCTAGAGAATGACCATTCATTCCTGTTCTGGCTTCTGAACAACAGCGCCATGTCCCCATCACATCCACCCAGTCCCAGCATCCTGCTTGCTTCCTGCTGTTCAAGCGTGGTCCTCAGATCTCAGCCTCCTGAGTAGTTAGGATTACAGGTGTGAGCCACTGTCGCCTGGCTTCAGTGATCTTGATCACTGAGAGGAACACACACTCACATTTCTGCTGTCCTGGTGTTTGTCATCCCAGTAGCTGGCACCCAGCACCGGGCCTTCCTTCCCCGAGGAGCTGAGAGAAGTGAGCACCCTGCCTTGGTCCAGGGGAAGACAGCACAAAGGGGTGGAGACCATCATTAGGGGCAGCCTGGTCTGCCCCGCCTACTCCGGTGGAGTCTGCTTAGCATGGGAAACCAGCTTTCAGACCTGAGAATGGGGCTTCACAGAGACCTAGCTCTGAGTATTGGGACTTCACCAAAGTCTACCTCAGAGAATGGGGCTTCAAAGAGACCTAGCTCTGAGAATGGGACTTCACCGAAGTCTACCTCAGAGAATGCGGCTTCAAAGAGGCCTACCTCCTGGAAAGGCTGGCAAGCCCCTGGGAAAGATGTGTTTCTGTCCCTGCTTTTCTTTTCTTCACTGTATAGGAGTGCCTATTAATCTTTTACTGTTTCTGCTGCTCATTGTACTTACTTATGCTCAACGTTCCCTTATTCAAAGCTCTTTCTTAAGAGTGTTGACGACTCCAACATCTGATGAGTGTCTTAAAAATATGACTAACTCACCAGAGTTAAGTGCTACCCTGAAAGCCCCTCTTATGGAGGCTAGTAGACAAGTCATAAGTAAATATAAAAGTATTGGGGGTTTCACGATGTCACATCAGCAGAAGGAATTGTTTGTAAGAGATTTACAAGAAGCTGTAGGGGCGGCTAGAACAGAAAGAATGTATGGCAATTGCTGAGATAACTACTTAGGAGAAAGAACTTCCTGTTACTCTCTTTCATTTACTAAGAGACGTGCTAGATCTAGGCCTCCGTGGTGCTTACTATTAAAGAAGGAACAGGAAAGATCTTATGGGACAGTTAAGGCCTCTATAGAAATAAGAATGGTTAGTGACAAACATCGAAACCCATTATATTTCTTAGAGATAAGCGGGGAAACAAGTGCCTATCAGGCGACCAGCTGGTGACCACCCAAGAATGAAGCCCTGCAGCAAGATTGTGTAACCTTTTGCCCTTTCTCATGGAGACTTTTGCTATAAAAGCTTGTTATCCTCTGCATTAAATCGCACTCAGCATCCACTCCTCTTGTGTGTGAGTTGTCTGTTTGCCATCTCCCCACCTATTCCAGTTCCTCCTCTAGGTGTCCTCCATTGTCCCGACAGAACCGCCCCGTGGCACTGGTCACCTACCACAAGTCTGCTTTGGAGAGTAGCACCTATAGGATGCAAAGGAGACCCTAGACAGGATCATTGATTGGAAAAAGTTCCACCTTAGTGCTAAGGACTTCAGGCCACCAACTCTGAACCTGATGCCCAGAAGCATCCATTTCCTAGTAAAATCCTGCTCTCAAATGGAAGGGAAAGGAGGGGGTGGCCCAGAAAGACAAGAGAGCTGTCTGGGAACAGCTCTGAGAACCCCAAAATCATACAATCTGTGGGCTCAGGAATGCAAACAACATGGTCTAGTAAGACAGCCGTTAAGGTTCACAGGATGGAGAATATTGAGGCTAGCAAAAAATAAAACCTCAACTCTTAAAGGGCTGTGAAAAGTCACTGCAGGCAGTAAGTCAGGTTCACTCCGGGAGTGTCAAGTGCTCTGGACAGGCTCTGTGTGTGGGAGCGAGTCCTGCCCTTGGGCGGTTACCTGGGAGAACCGGGGCTTCAGCCAGCTTTCTGAGGGGGCACACTGCGTGTGAAGCATAGGGCCTGCGTGTGAATCACAGGGCCTGGTCTGTGCAAGCAAGGGTGTTCCGGTGGCATGTGTGTGCCTCACAGGGCATCTGAGAAGAGCGGAGTGAGGCTGTGCAATCAGGCAAGCTGCTGAGCCCTTTAGAGAGGAACATGGCTACATGGGAATGGGGAGGTCACAATTCAGTGGACAGAAATAGGGCCAACTTATGAGGGTCAGGTGAGGCTGAACAGCAGGTGCAGATCAACTGAGGCAGTGAAGAGTCTGTGGACAGATGGAGGCGCCCTGCACACTCAGTCCGGCTCTGCCTCACTTAAGCTGCTGGCAGCCAGGTCCCCACCACAGTGGCTCAGACGGCCCCAAGGGCCAAGCCCCAGGCCTCAGGCCCTCCAAGGTAAAGCCAGCACACAGAGTAGTGGCGGGAGCCCCTACCCTGTGCTCCTTGAGGTCTGCCACTGCACAGAGGGAGCTGGCACTTCCGTGAGGGACAGCGTGAGAGGAGGTGGGCCCCACAGTCCAGGCAGAGGCACGGGGCGGGCATTGAGAAGGGATGTGAATTCCTCAGTCCTCTATGCACAGCCCCCCTGAGGCTTGCACACCTCTGCTAGCCTTGGTAAAGCACAACTACCGTCGTCAGAAAAAGAGCCTGGAGAGACACAGGGTGACTCAGATGAAGCTTTCAGTGTAGTCCTTGGATAATGTGTGTTGTGTGTGTGCACATGTGCGTGCATCTGCACATGTTTGGTCATGGGGCCTGAACCCTGGGCCTGGGCACTGTCCCTCAGATCTTTAGTTCAAGGCTAGTGCTCTATCATTGAGCCACTTTACCAGCCTTTGGTAGTTAATTGAAGATAAGAGTCTCATGGACTTACCTACCAGAGCTGTCTTCAAACCATGATCCTCAGATCTCAGCCTCACAATCCTCAGATCTCAGACTCTTGAGTAGGTAGGAATAATGCAAGAACCTTTTTACAGAAAATAATTTTTTCTTTTGTCGGTCATAGGGTTTGAAATCCTGGCCTGGGCGCTGTCCCTGCACTCTTCAGCTCAAGGGTAGCGCTCTACCACTTGAGCCACAGCGTCACTTCCCGCTTTTTCTGCTTATGTGGTGCTGAGGAATGGAACCCAGGGCCTCAGGCATGCGAGGCAAGCGCTCTACCACTGCGCCACCTGCCCAGCCCCGACGCTGTCCATTCTTAAATTCTACGTGTATTTCACATCAGAGGGGTAATGATTCCAACTTTGGAAGAAAACTCAGGTGAAAAACATCTGCCATCAGAACTTGAGGGAGCTGTGGGCCGGCGCGGGGCCGGGGCGCGGGGAGAACGAGCGGCCGGCGCGGGGCCGGGGCGCGGGGAGAACGAGCGGCCGGCGCGGGGCCGGGGCGCGGGGAGAACGAGCGGCCGGCGCGGGGCCGGGGCGCGGGGAGAACGAGCGGCCGGCGCGGGGCCGGGGCGCGGGGAGAACGAGCGGCCGGCGCGGGGCCGGGGCGCGGGGAGAACGAGCGGCCGGCGCGGGGCCGGGGCGCGGGGAGAACGAGCGGCCGGCGCGGGGCCGGGGCGCGGCCTCCACTCTCCGCGTGCGCGCGCCACCCGCCCCGCCCCGCTCGAGTACCCGCCCCTCCCCGCCCCTCCCCGCCCCTCCCCGCCCCGCCGGTCCGCCTCGGCCCGCTCGAGTGCCCGGCGCTCGGCGCTCGGCTGCCTGCCCTGCGGCGCGCACACGTCCGCACGCACGTACGTCCGCTCGCGCGGCACGCCCCTCGCCCCTGGCTTCCGGCGCGGCGCGGACGCCGCGGCCCGCACGGACCCCGGCCCGAGCGGCATGCGGCGCTGAGGAGCGACGGACCCGCGCAGCGGCCCCCGCGCGGCGCCATGAACCTCCTGCCCTGCAACCCGCACGGCAACGGGCTGCTGTACGCGGGCTTCAACCAGGACCACGGTGAGGCCCGGCCGCGCCCGCCGCTCTCCGCAGGCCCCGCCGCCCCCGCCGGGCCTCCGCCGGGCCTCCGCCGCCCCCGCCGGGCCTCCGCCGCCCCCGCCGGGCCTCCGCCGCCCCCGCCGGGCCTCCGCTCCCGCCGCCCCCGCCGGGCCTCCGCCGGGCCTCCGCCGCCCCCGCCGGGCCTCCGCCGCCCCCGCCGGGCCTCCGCCCCCGCCGCCCCCGCCGGGCCTCCGCTCCCGCCGCCCCCGCCGGGCCTCCGCTCCCGCCGGGCCTCCGCTCCCGCCGGGCCTCCGCTCCCGCCGCCCCCGCCGGGCCTCCGCTCCCGCCGGGCCTCCGCCCCCGCCGCCCCGGCCGGGCCTCCGCTCCCGCCGGGCCTCCGCCCCCGCCGGGCCTCCGCTCCCGCCGGGCCTCCGCCCCCGCCGGGCCTCCGCCCCCGCCGCCCCCGCCGGGCCTCCGCTCCCGCCGGGCCTCCGCTCCGGCCCCGGCCGCCGCTCTCCCTCCTCGGAGGCGGGGGCCCCGGCAGGAAACGGAATAATGGCGCTTGTGCGGGCCGCGCCCGGCCCTCCGCGGCTCGGCGTCTCGAGCAGCGACCTGGGTGCGGCCGCGGCCGGGCTCCGGGCGGGGTCTCTCCGGCCGCCGGCTGCGCCCCGGGGCTCGGGCGTCGCCCCCACCGCCCGGCCGGCCGGCCCTCCCGCGGAGGGGCTGGGACGGGAAAACGCGCCTCAGACGCAGCGCGCCGCGCCGGGCAAGGCTGGGGGGCCCGTGCGCAGCTCCGGGACGGCCGCGAGCAGCAGAGGCGAAGCCTTCGCCGGACTGCGGGCAGACTCGCTGGGGTCGGAGGTCTCGGGGTGCGCAGGGAGACTCAAGGGTGCTCAGCGGAGGTCGGAGGTCTCGGGGTGCGCAGGGAGACTCAAGGGTGCTCAGCGGAGGTCGGAGGTCTTGGGGTGCGCAGGGAGACTCAAGGGTGCTCAGCGGAGGTCAGAGGTCTCGGGGTGCGCAGGGAGACTCAAGGGTGCTCAGCGGAGGTCGGAGGTCTAGGATTGGGCAGGGAGACTCAAGGGTGCTCAGCGGAGGTCAGAGGTCTAGGATTGGGCAGGGAGACTCAAGGGTGCTCAGCAGAGGTCAGAGGTCTTGGGATGCGCGGGAGACTCAAGGGTGCTCAGCGGAGGTCGGAGGTCTTGGGGTGCGCAGGGAGACTCAAGGGTGCTCAGCGGAGGTCGGAGGTCTTGGATTGGGCAGGGAGACTCAAGGGTGCTCAGCGGAGGTCAGAGGTCTCGGGGTGCGCAGGGAGACTCAAGGGTGCTCAGCGGAGGTCAGAGGTCTTGGGATGCGCGGGAGACTCAAGGGTGCTCAGCGGAGGTCAGAGGTCTCGGGGTGCGCAGGGAGACTCAAGGGTGCTCAGCGGAGGTCAGAGGTCTTGGATTGGGCAGGGAGACTCAAGGGTGCTCAGCGGAGGTCAGAGGTCTAGGATTGGGCAGGGAGACTCAAGGGTGCTCAGCGGAGGTCAGAGGTCTTGGGATGCGCAGGGAGACTCGTGCTTTTTCTGGCCTGGTCCCACTGCACGGTCCTCCAAGGAGCATATTGCCCGGGAGCAGGTTGGCATGCTCAAAGAGGGAAACCATGGGATGCATCAGTGATAATGGCGTGTGGACCTCGGAATGCAGTCCAGGTCGGCTGTGCCCTGCTGGCCTGGCCTTGCCCTTCCTAGTGCTGAAATCATAGGTGATTCTCACTGCTGGGAAAAATCAAAATAAATGGTCAGAGTTGGGACTTGTGCAGGAAGGTGAATTTCTGGTATTGGTAGTGTTTGAAATCAAGGTCGTCGGCAGTATCCGAACACTCAGTTGTCATTAACAGAAGATGAGTGAATTGTTTTTCAGTAGACATCGATAAAGCCTTTCATAAACTTAAAGATACTCAATTTCTTTTTTTTTTTTTTTTTTTTGGTCGGTTGTGGGTCTTGAACTCTGGGCCTGGGCGCTGTCCCTCTGCTCTTCAGCTCAAGGTGAGCACTCTACCACTTGAACCTCAGAGCCACTTCCAGTTTTCTGGTGGTTTATTGAAGATGAGTCCCACAGACTTTCCTACCTGGGCTGGCTTTGAACTGTGATTCTCAGATCTCAGCCTCTTTTTTTTTGGCTAGTCGTGGGGCCTGAACTCTGGGCCTGGGCGCTGTCCCTCAGCTCTTCAACGCAAGGTGAGCACTCTACCACTTGGGCCACAGTGCCACTTCCAGCTTTTTCTGCTTATGTGGTGCTGAGGAATTGAACCCCGGGCCTCATGCGTACAAGGCAAGCACTCTACCACTGAGCCACCTTCCCAGCCCAGATCTCAGCCTCTTGAGTAACTAGGATTACAGGCGTGGGCCACTGGCGCCCAACCACACAATTTTTTTTTTTTTTTTTTTTTTTTTGTCGGTCGTGGGGCTTGAACTCTGGGCCTGGGCGCTGTCCCTCAGCTCTTCAGCTCAAGGCGAGCGCTCTACCACTTGAGCCACAGCGCCACTTCCGGTTTTCTGGTGGTTTATTGGAGATAGGAGTCTCACGGTCTCTCCTGCCCGGGCTGGCTTTGAACCGCGATCCTCAGATCTCAGCCTCCTGAGTAGCTAGGATTACAGGCGTGAGCCACCAGCGCCCAGCTTTTTTTTTTTTTTAATATAGTCTGATGACCATTTTATTTATTTTTTGGAGGTGCAGGGTTTAATTTTATTTTATTGTGTTTATTTATTTTGTCGATCATGGGGCCTGAACTCTGGGCCTGGGCGCTGTCCCTCAGCTCTTCAGCTCAAGGATAGCATTGTACCACTTGAGCCACAGCGCCACTTCCAGCTTTGTCTGCTGAGGAATCGAACCCAGAGCCTCATTCATGCAAGGCAAGCACTCTACCACTGAGCCACCTTCCCAGCCCCGATAAGTGCATTTCTATATAATGTCCTTTCCACTGAGATGGGATGCAGAAATGTTCTGGTTTGGACTGGCTGGAGCTGCCGGGAGCCAGCTCTGAGGCTGGTGGTGGTCTGCAGCCCAGTGCCCTTGCCAGGCACGCTTCAATGAGGTGCATACCGCCGCAGCCTTTGGGCCCAGGGTTTCTGGGGGGAAAGTTTTTGTTTTGTTTTTGTTTTTTTTTGGTCAGTCGTGGGGCTTGAACTCTGGGCCTGGGCGCTGTCCCTCAGCTCTTCAGCTCAAGGCAAACACTCTACCACTTAAGCCACAGTGCCACTTCCAGTTTTTTGGTGGTATTTGAAGAGTCTCATGGACTTTCCTGCCTGGGCTGGCTTTGAACCGTGATCCTAAGATCTCAGCCTCCTGAATGGCTAGGATGACAGGCATGAGCCACCAGCATCCTGCAGAAAAAAAGTTTTTGTTGGGATGGCAAGAGTAAAAGCATACACCCCTGAGTGTGCTTTTTCCCCTCCAGCCCTCAGTTTTGTGTTTTAACTCCTATGGAAGTATACTTGTGAGTTCAGGTTGATGCAGTTTTCCAAACTGCACCTACCTCTTGCCAACACCAGCTTCAGGTGCTCGGACACCTGAGCACCTTGGTGCCTGTCTCGAGTCTGACCTCACCATAGGCTAGTGTTGCCTGCTTTGTATTTTTGTGCTTATTTCTGGCTTGGGCTGTTTTTTGGTGCTAAGGGCGGAGGGCGTGCTGGGCAAGCACTCTGCTACTGTTTTGGCTTGCGTCTTTATGTGTTTCCCCCCATCTCACTGAGTGTGGTTGTAGACACTGCTCCTTTGAGATCCATGGGTGGTATTTTTGTTTCCCGTGTGTGGTAGTACTGCTTGATTACCCTGGAGCACCTGGTGATGAGCATGAGTTTGAAATTCTTCAGGATTAACAGCTGCCATACACAGTGCAGCTCCTTCTGCATGCCCTCCATAGCAGCCCCCAGTTCCCAGGTCTCCCCTCCATAGCACCAGCGCTCAGTTCCCAGGTCTCCCCTCCATACTAGCAGCAGCGCCCAGTTCCCGGGTCTCCACCTGGGATAGCTGCCGTGGTCCTCGCTGTGGCTGATGTATAGTAGGCTCATTGTGCTATTACTACAGATTTGATTGTTCACGATCCTGTGTTACTGACAATATCTTGTACGGCCTCTATTTTTGTTTGTTGTTGAGCTGTTTGTTGCCTTTTGCTTGTGGGTTTATGGGTGTTATATATACTTTTAAATCTTTGGCTAGATATGCAGACATAAAACTTGAGGAAAATGTAATAGTTAAAAGAGAATACGGGCCAGGCGCTGGTGGCTCACACCTGTCATCCTAGCTACTCAGGAGGCTGAGATCTGAGGATTGCCGTTGTAAGCCAGCCCGGGTAGGAAAGTCCGTGAGACTCTTATCTCCAGTGCACCACCAGAAAACTGGAAGTGGCGCTGTGGCTCAGGCCGTAGAGTGCTCACCTTGGGCTGAAGAGCGCAGGGACAGCGCCCAGGCCCAGAGTTCAGGTCCCAGGACTGACAAAAAAACCAAAAACAAAAAGACTAGTCTCCATACATGAAGACAGCTGCCAGTGGTGTTTGGGTCTTCGGATGTCTGTCTTATGTGACTTGAACAAGCTGGACACACAGACTGATCAGCCTCCAAAACAGGAGAGGTGGGGCAAAGCCAGCAGGGTGCATCCACCCTAATGTCTGCTTCACAGTTGTTGTGAGGAACCAAATTTGCATCATGGGAAGGTAAAACTCCATCTCAAAAATGCCAGGCTGGAGGCAAGGCTCAAGGGTCCCGTGGCAGAGCACCAGCCATGAACAAGCAAAAACTGAATGAGAGTGTGAGATCCTGAGTTCAAATGCTGGTACTGACAAGGAGGAAGGAAGGGAGCAGGGAGGGAAGAGAGGGTTGAGGGAGCAGAGATTTGATAGTGTGTGTGTGCCGGTCTTGGGGCTTGAATTCAGGTCTGAGCCCTGTCCCTGAGCTTTCCTGTTGTAGGCTAATACTCTATCGCTTGAACTGGACTTTTAGCAGTTAATTGGAGATGAAGAATCTCACAAGGTTTCTTGCCTGGACTGGCTTTGAACTGTAATCCTCAGACCTCAGCCTTTGGAGTAGCTAAGATTACAGGTGTGAGCCACCAGCAACCAGCTGAATTTTTTATTTTTGTTCTGTTTTCATGTGAACAATAACTGGACGTGGTATTTAAAGGGGCTTAATGAGGTGGGCGCTGTGGCTTATGCCTGTAACCCTCCTCAGGAGGCTGAGATCTGAGGATCATGGCTCAGAGCATCCTGAGCAGAAAGTCCACAAGACTCTCATCTCCAGTAAACTACTCAGAAAAAGCCAGAGATGGTGCTGTGGCTCAAATGATAGAGCTACAGCTTTGAGTGTAAAGAGGCTCAGAGATGGCACCCAGGCCCTGAGCAGCCCCAGGACTGGGGTGGGGGTGAGTGGGGGGGGGAAGGGGGTAGGGATTAGTGAGGGTGGAAAGTGTGACCAAATGGTAGAGTCCTGTTGATCAAACTTGAGGCCCTGAGTTCAAACCCCAGTACCCCCAAGAAAGAAAAAAAGCGTTAGTAAAAGAGAAAATACAAATAAGGAAGGTTAGTCTTGTGTCACTCAGGTCACAGAGACCAACACCACATTAGTTTGAAACTTGGGTGTTTTCTCAGTTCTTAGCAGTACCTTATTGGACCGCTAATAGCCTGAGTGTGAACTGGAGGCAGTGACAGGTACGAGTGCCCTGGGTCACACTTACCACATGACCACCTGTGTGTGTGAGGCGTGAGGTCTTGGGAGCCTCATCCCTTTCCCACCTTCCCCATCCCAGGGTTCTAGGATGGCCCTCTCTCCCAGCACCTCGTCTGTCCCCTGGGCTGGCCTGTTCCATGGGCCACAGTCACCTGCTTTTTGCCTGTCCTCCATCAGGCATGTATTTTCTTCCTTTTTTTTTTTTTTTTTGGTCAGTCGTGAGGCTTGAACCCTGGGCCTGGGCGCTATCTCTCAGCTCTTCAGCTCAAGGCGAGCGCTCTACTACTTAGGTACAGCACCACTTCCGGTTTTCTGGTGGTTTATTGGAGATAGGAGTCTCACAGTCTTTCCTGCCCGGGCTGGCTTTGAACTTCGATCCTCAGATCTCAGCCTCCTGAGGAGTTGGGATGACTGGCGTGAGCCGCCAGTGCCCGGCGCGGCATGTATTTTCTTGTTGAATGGCCTGGTGCGGTACCTGCTGCGAACTCCTGGGTTTTCGGGGAGTGCCCAGTGGCAGTGGCTCTGAGGAGCTCAGACCCTTTCACTGGAGTTCAGTGGCAGGGGGAAATCAGCCTGCATGCCGAGCAGTCAGAACTTGCCAAATAGCATGTCTGAAGCAAAGTAGCTGGAGTGCAGTGGCATCCTGTCTGCAAAGGGCTTGTAGTCTGTGTTGGTTTCTTTGGACCTTGCTTTTGCCCAGTAACTTGTCTCTCTCCATACTCTGTGAATTAGGGTGCTTTGCGTGTGGGATGGAGAATGGATTCCGAGTCTATAACACCGATCCACTCAAGGAGAAAGAGAAACAAGGTAAGCAGTGATGGCCATTTTCTGCATCTCACCATCCAGTCCCAGAGTCTATAGCTGGCCAGGAGGTGGCTCTATGCCTGTAACCCTCCTCAGGAGGCTGAGATCTGAGGATCATGGCTCAAAAACAAAGCATCCCAGGCAGAAAAGTCCACAAGATTCTCATGGTGAACTGGACTAGGGCTCCACCTGCCAGCTCTGTGCTGAGGGACAAGAGTGTCTGGTGTCTCTCCAGTCTTCTCCCAAATCTTCACTCCTTGCCAGTTCTTTTTTTCTTTTTTTTTGTCGGTCATGGGGCTTAAACTCTGGGCCTGGGCGCTGTCCCTCAGCTCTTCAGCTCAAGGCTAGCGCTCTACCACTTGAGCCACAGCGCCACTTCTGGCCTTTTCTGTTTATGTGGTGCTGAGGACTCGAACCCAGGGCCTCATGCGTGCAAGGCATGCACTCTACCACTGAGCCACCTTTCCAGCCCCATGAAATAAAATTTTAAAGCTGGAATGTGTACACTGGTAAATAAAATAATTCTATTACTTTATCAAGGAATAGATGAGCATTTAGAGGGGTGCTAGAATTCTAAAGTGCAAGATTGTTTGGTTTGTCTTTTTCTTACATGTTTGGTAGTTCTTGTCTCTTTCTGCTGGGGTGGTCATGCGCTGCTGCTGAGTGAACAGATCTCAGATAAATGAGCAATATCCTTTTGTCTCTGTAGATTGAGTTGTTAAGTCTCTAGGTCTAGAGTGGTTTGTCTGTAAGAAGCAGGTGTCGGGGAGTGCCTAGTGTGCCGCTAAGCAGGCCTACAGCAGAGACTTTGAGAAGCCCAGACTGTACAGCACTTCATGATAGAGGAGATGGCCTAACCTGGTGCCAGCCCAGACTGTACAGCACTTCATGATAGAGGAGACGGCCTAACCTGGCGCCAGCCCAGGCTGTACAGCACTTCATGATAGAGGAGACGGCCTAACCTGGCGCCAGCCCAGGCTGTACAGCACTTCATGATAGAGGAGACGGCCTAACCTGGCGCCAGCCAGCTCTGCCCTTACCTGGTTGCTGTGTGATCCTGGGAAGGCTCCCCACATTCTCTGGGCCTCAACTTTTGTGTAAACTGAAGACGATAAGCAATGCTTCTTGTATAAAGTTGCTCTAAAAATGAGTAGGTTGAACAGGTGCTCGCGACTCACTCCTGTAATCCTAGCAGCTTAGGAAGCTGAGATCTCAGGATGGAGGCTCACACCAGCTTGAGAAAAGTCTCTTATCTCCAGTTAGCTACTAGAAAACTAGAAGTGGCGTTGTGGCTCAAAATGGTAGAAGGTAAGCCTTGAGTAAAAAGCTCAGGGACAGTGCCCAAGCCCTGAATCCAAGCCCCACAACAGAACAAGAAAAAAAGGAGGGGGGTGGGTTGGAAGGAATAAAACATATAAATAGTGCTTGTCACTTGCACACAAGCTTACGTGTGCACCAGCTTTATCACGACACTGTTCACAGTTCCATCTTTACAGCCATCCCTGTGGACATTGTCATGGTCACAGTCTCACCATTACAGCCATCCCCATGCACACCAGCACAGTCACTCTGATCATTACACCCATCCCCATGCACACCAACCAGCACAGATCACAGTCTGATCATTACAGCCATGCCCAGGCACACCACAGATCACAGTCTGATCATTACAGCCATCCCCGTGCACACCAGCACAGTCAGATCATTACAGCCATCCCCCCATGCACACCAGCACAGATCACAGACTGATCATTACAGCCATCCCCCCATACACACCAGCACAGATCACAGACTGATCATTACAGCCATCCCCCCATACACACCAGCACAGATCACAGACTGATCATTACAGCCATCCCCCCATACACACCAGCACAGATCACAGACTGATCATTACAGCCATTCCTGTGCACACCAGTACTGGTCAACAGTTACACTGCTACTGCCATCCCCGATGCACACCTGCACGGGTCATAGTCCACTGTTACACATTACCTATGCACAGGGATTGCAGTTTGTGATCCAGCATATACCTCAAAACTGTAGAGCACTATAGGTTTTTTAAACTGTTTTGTCTTGTTCTTATAGTCTTGTGATAAGAGTTAGCTTAACATTTAAGCACTGGTGGCTCACACCTGCAATCCTAGCTACTCAGGAGGCTAAGATCTGAGAATCATGGTTCAAAGTCAGCTCATGCAGGAAAGTCTGTGAGACTCTCACCTCCAGTTAACCACCAGAATTCCAGAAGTGATGCTGTGGCTCAAGTGGTAGAGCTGAGGGACAGCGCCCAGGCCCTGCATTGACGCCTCGTACTGGCACCAACAAAGAAGAGTGGTGTGCTAGGAGCGATTGAACAGGATGCATTGCATGCACACATGGCTGTGCAACACCAAATGCCGTCCTAAAACTATCTGAAGACAATAGCTTAGACGTTTTAAAGGGTGGGGTGCTTAATGTTACAGGTCTTCATATTGACACGCTTTCTTAAACGCATTTCAGAGTTTCTGGAAGGAGGAGTCGGCCATGTGGAGATGTTGTTTCGCTGCAACTATTTAGCTTTAGTTGGTGGTGGGAAAAAGCCGAAATACCCTCCCAACAAAGGTAAGGTAGTGCTGCCCTTCCAGCCTGGCCACGTGAAGGCGAGTTCTGAGCTTACCCGCACATTCTCTGCAGTGGCCCCAGGCCATGTGGGAGCCTCCGGTCACCTTGGGGCGGAGGATGAGGGGAAAGGAGCGTCTGACTGAATGGATGTGGAGCGTTGAACATCTTCTCTTGGTAAAGGAGATGTCACAGACTAAAGCTTCATGGGAAGACATGGCAGCGTGCAGGCTCTGGGTGTGAGCACTGTGTGTGTGTGTATGCGTGCATGCATGCATGAGCGTTGTAGCTGAGATGGGTGGAGAGCTGCCAGGCAGCTCCCTTGCCTGCAAAGTATCTTAAGCTAGCACTTACCTGAACGAGGAAGAGACCGAGTGAGGTAGAGCACACAGAAAATGTCACCCCTACTTGGGAAGGAAGGGAGTAGTGGGGCAGGTCTCAAGTTCCAGGAGAGAGAGGCGTTGTGTGTGCACTAGGGAAGCGTCAGTATAAAAGCAGTGCGTATCCAGAAGCAACACATGGGTGTGAGGAGCTGGGGGCATCTGAGCGGCAGTGCCGCTGGCGGCCCTGAGGACTGGCTGGGCAGCCAGCGTTGGCAGGTTCCAGGGTGGGTTGGTAGGGGGAGAGGAGCGGAAGGGAAGGAAGGAAGGGAGTAGAAAGGGAAGTATTTCACTGTGTGTCCCCTGGGTCACACACCCGGGCCCCGGGCTGAATTCTCAGTGGAGTTTGTGGGCTGGCCCCTGACAGGCACCTCTGGGAGAGGAGCGGAAGGGAAGGAAGGAAGGGAGTAGAAAGGGAAGTATTTCACCGTGTGTCCCCTGGGTCACACACCCGGGCCCCGGGCTGAATTCTCAGTGGAGTTGGTGGGCTGGCCCCTGACAGGCACCTCTGTTTTTGTTGTAGTCTCCACCAGGAGCGGTGAATGGGAGGGGATTGTGTTTCTGCTTGGCCTGTAGGTAGTTGTTCAGCCTCCTAGGTGCATGTTTGTCTGTGCCGGTAGCGTAAAGCTGTGTAGCGAGACCGGCCAGGTGCCCTGGGAGGGCAGGACACAGGCCTGGCCTGTCAGCAGAGAGAGGGCCCGGCGGGGCCTGTGGGAATGCTTGGGAGGCACAATCCTGCTGCTGATTGACTCTGACCACCAAGGAGGAGAGGGAGATTGTGAGCAGCAGGTGGCAAGCCCCTGTCTACACGCAGGGGAGCTGTTTTCCACTATTGAGTCTCGCTTACCTGTAAAATCTCTCACAAAACTTAAGTTTTCTCATGGTGACAGTGGTGGCAGTTCCTACCAGTGTAGTTTCATCTACAGGGGATGCAAGTAGGATGCCAGTGGAGGCAGAAGTGGAAAACAAAAACTGAAAAAGTACAACACGACATTGAGAATGAATGGCGCGTAGGCTTGCTGGCTGCCAGCTAAGAGAGTAGTTGTGAGGATTGGAGGAGCACCAGCCAGTGAGTGAAAGCAAGCATCTAGTACCGAGTTCTAATTCCAGTTTCAAGCCAGAAAGTCGTTCTGCAGAAAATATAATTGGATATGGGTGAGAAAGGACTGGGCAAGAAGATAAGATTTAAGGGCTGGGAAGGTGGCTCAGTGGTAGAGCGCTTGCCTTGCATGCCTGAGGCCCTGGGTTCAATTCCTCAGCACCACATAAGCAAAAAGAAAAAAGCCAGAAGTGGCGCTGTGGCTCAAGTGGTAGAGCGCTAGCCTTGAGCTGAAGAGCTGAGGGACAGCGCCCAGGCCCCACAACTGGGCTCCCCCTTCCCCCCAAAAAAAGATAAGATTTAAGACAAACATGAAAAGTCAAAAACAAATAAAAACAACAATAAAGATAAACTCTGCTGGGCACTGATGGCTCACGCCTGTAATCCTAGCTACTCAGGAGGCTGAGATCTGGCCCTGGCAGTAAAGTCTTTGAGACTCTTAACCTCCCAATAAACTCATAAGAAAAAGCTAGAAGTGGAACCGTGGCTCCAAGTGGTAGAGTGCTGTCCTTGAGCACAAAGAGGCCCCAAGTTCAAGCCCCACCACCAGCAAAAAAGATAAACTTGTAGCTATGCGCTGGTGGCTAACGCCTGTAATCTTAGCTACTCAGGAGGCTGAGATCTGAGGATCACGGTTCAAAGCCAGCCCAGGCAGGAAAGTCTGTGAGACTCTTATCTCCAATAAACCACCAGAAAACTGGAAGTGGCGCTGTGGCTCAAGTGGTAGAGTGCTTGCCTGGAGCTGAAGAGCTGAGGGACAGCGCCCAGGCCCAGAGTTTAAGCCCCGTGACCGACAAAAAAAAGCAAAGTAAGATAAAAAAGATAAACTTGTTAGTGTGAGCTTTTGTGTCCATATAAATGTATAGATAAGTGTGTGTGTGTGTGTGTACACATATACACACAGGGGTGTAAGAGGCTGTGTACCTGGAGGTCTGGCCGACCTGTGTGGAGACCTCTGATCTGCCCTGCAGTTAACCCAATGCATGGAGTAGGGATGCAGGCATGCGTGCTCCAGGGTGGGGGGCACGCCTCAGGCCCCGGGCTCCCTTGGTGCTCCGCCCCACAGTGTGACTGACCCGGTCAGGGACCACACGGCCTCCCAGCGTCCACACTTCCGGTGTTATACCTGCCTCTGATTTCACCAACACTCACCTTCCACGCTGGAGTAGATCTAGCTGGTCTAGAACTTGCCTTCTGCCTGTTTTAGCCTCCTGGGGACTGGGCCCTGCTCCACTGTGCATGGCCCTTTAAATAGAGCTATTGTCTCTAGTTCTGGCTCATTTAGTGTTGCAGTCCGTCTTGTTTTTGACTCAGAGTAGAAGGGGAGAGGGGACTATTTGCTTGAGCTAACCAGGCAAAGATGGGCTAGCAGATTAAGTATGCACAGGTCCGTGTGTAAGGCAGGTTGGTGGCCTGAGACCTTGGCCGGTTTGTATGTGCTGAGTGGGGAGGAAAAGGGAGACTAGGAGCAGCCGCCTGAGGGAGGGGATAACCACGGGCGCGCCGTGGTCCGGGCCGCCCCCACGGCGGCTGCCGGGGCGTGAGTGTGCTCCTCTGCGTTTCAGTGATGATCTGGGACGACCTGAAGAAGAAGACTGTCATCGAGATCGAGTTCTCCACGGAGGTCAAGGCGGTCAAGCTGCGGAGAGACAGGTGGGTCGGCTCTGGTGGGGAAGGAGCGGTGTGGGGATGACCTGTCCACACGGGAGCCTGGGGACCTCTGCTGCCCTGGGGTCACTGTCCACACGGGAGCCTGGGGACCTCTGCTGCCCTGGGGTCACTGTCCACACGGGAGCCTGGGGACCTCTGCTGCCCTGGGGTCACTGTCCACACGGGAGCCTGGGGACCTCTGCTGCCCTGGGGTCACTGTCCACACGGGAGCCTGGGGACCTCTGCTGCCCTGGGGTCACTGTCCACACGGGAGCCTGGGGACCTCTGCTGCCCTGGGGTCACTGTCCACACGGGAGCCTGGGGACCTCTGCTGCCCTGGGGTCACTGTCCACACGGGAGCCTGGGGACCTCTGCTGCCCTGGGGTCACTGTCCACACGGGAGCCTGGGGACCTCTGCTGCCCTGGGGTCACTGTCCACACGGGAGCCTGGGGACCTCTGCTGCCCGGGGCCTGCCCGAGGAGCACCGCCTCACCCGCCCCCAGCCCGCGTGGAGAACCCGAGCTGGAGGAGGTGGACGGGCTGGGAGTGGTGGCCTCAGTGTCTCCAAGCGTGACAACCAGGTCACAAAACGTGCCTTTCCCGTTTGAAGAGGAACCGACCACATTTTTCTTTTCAGAATCGTGGTGGTGTTGGACTCTATGATTAAGGTGTTCACGTTCACGCACAACCCCCATCAGCTGCATGTCTTTGAGACCTGCTACAACCCTAAAGGTGAGGACTGGAGGGGGAGCTCTGGGTGCGGGTCCTGTCCCTGGGTGTGGGGGCAGCCACGGCCCGGCCACTGTGGTGCGCGGGCCCTCGCCCGGCCCGGCCCGGCCACTGTGGTGCGCGGGCCCTCGCCCGGCCCGGCCCGGCCACTGTGGTGCGCGGGCCCTCGCCCGGCCCGGCCACTGTGGTGCGTGGGGCCCTCGCCCGGCCCGGCCCGGCCACTGTGGTGCGCGGGCCCTCGCCCGGCCCGGCCCGGCCACTGTGGTGCGCGGGCCCTCGCCCGGCTGCTGTGGTGCGCGGGGCCCTCGCCCGGCCCGGCCACTGTGGTGCGCTGGCCCTTGCCCGGCCCGGCCGCTGTGGTGCGCAGGGCCCTCGCCCGGCCCGGCCCTCCCGCAGCCTTGCCCTCCCGCAGCCTTGCCCTCCCGCAGCCTTGCCCTCCCGCAGCCTTGCCCTCCCGCAGCCTTGCCCTCCCGCAGGGTAGGTTCTCCTGCACACACCACAGGTGCCTACAGTTCCTTCTCTTTCCTAACTTGCTTGTTCATTACCATCACACCTCTTTCCCCCACCGCTACGGGGCAGGGGCTGAGGAGCGTGAGGGTCAAGTTTTGGCTTCTTTCAGTCTTAGTTTTTGTGCCTGGCTTTGTCCGCTGTCGGCTGAGGATTAGCTCTGACTTCATTCACACAGTGAGCTAGGTGCACAGCCAGAGACAAGGCCGGGGGGAGTCTTAGTGACGTGCACCTGTGCCCTTAATTTCTAAGTATTTGAGGGGTTTTTATGCTGTTGGCTGTGGAGTAGTTTACTTTTGAGCGTTGACTGCAGTCCCAGCAGCAGTAAATTGGCAATTACAAGGGAAGAGTCCCCGATACCATTTCCTATCATACCATTTCCCGTCAGCGTGTCTTTGACTTGGGGGTTCTGGGTTGCGGCTGCCACTCTGCTTGTGGACTGGAGGACAGAGAGTATGTTTGGGTTGTGAGGCTCGGAAGCCTTGCCGTTGTCAGCTCTGGTGAATTTGTCTCCCCAGGCCTCTGCGTCCTGTGTCCCAACAGTAACAACTCCCTCCTGGCCTTCCCGGGCACCCACACGGGCCACGTGCAGCTCGTGGACCTGGCCAGTACGGAGAAGCCGCCCGTGGACATCCCCGCACACGAGGGCGTGCTCAGCTGTATTGCTCTCAGCCTGCAGGGCACCAGGATCGCAACGGCGTCTGACAAGGTGAGACCCGCCGTCGGAGCTGGCCGCCCCAGGCCGCTCCCATCCGCAGACCAGGCTTGCTTACCCACGTCCTCCAGCACTAAGACACCCTGGTGTGGGGTTTCTGTGAATCCAGTAGTGGAGGCCGGGGCCAGGAGGATTGCAAGTTCATAACCAGCCTGGGAGCCTGGGTGATATAGTGAGACCCTATCTCAAAATACGATAAAAATGGGCTGGGAAGGTGGCTCAGTGGTAGAGCGCTTGCCTTGCATGCTCGAGGCCCTGGGTTCCATTCCTCAGCACCACATAAGCAGAAAAAAAAAAAAGCCCGAAATGGTGCTGTGGTTCAAGTGGTAGAGCGCTAGCCTTGAGCTGAAGAGCTGAGGGACAGCACCCAGGCCCAGAGTTCAAGCCCACGACCGGACCCTCCCCCCAAAAAAAAAAAAAAAAAAAGAGAGAAAATAAGATAAAAACAAACACAAGAAGAAAGAAGCCCTGCAGTTCACACCCAGGTCCTCCCTGCGGTTTCTTGGCAGAAGCCTCTAAGCCACTCAGAACTGCGTGCTGGGTCTCAGTGTGTGCTGCTGCACTGCGTAGCAGCGCTCCTGGGTGAATTTCCACCATCTTACATTTAAAATACGGCACTATTTTCCTGCAGGTTGCATGATATGAAAAAGTTGCTTTTAAAAAGGTTTACCTATGACTTTTTTTACTTTCATTAGCCTGATTTCATACATTTCCAAAGACAGTTTATGCTTTTTACTTTAATTTTTTTAAGATTGCAAGCCTAGTATCAGTAGAAAGCCACACACTTTAGTGGGGTGATCGCACACGTGAGCGTGTCTGCCGCCCTGGCTCTGGGCCGGTGCTGGGGCCGTGGCTGTGGTGTGAACCGCACTTTAGCCCCTCCACTGGACACGGCTGTGTCTGGAGGCTGCTTTTGTCTCTAGGATTGCGTGTGCCCTCATCGTAACTCAGGTGAGATTTCCTAGACTGGAGAAACGGGGCACCAGCCTTGGCCTGAGGTTGTTCGGGACTTGGCCAGGGTGCCAGCTGCTGGGGTCTCCTGAGCCGTCCTGGCCCCTGCCTTGTGCTCTGGGTGGCTGCGTCGGCAGACCCAGGGACATGTGGGAGGTTGGGAGGTTGGGCAGGTGGGTTTGTGAATGCATGAATATTTCAGGAACGGTGACATGTCAGTTGTTGATAATGAAACACTTCGCTGTTTTTCAAAGGGGACCCTTATAAGAATATTTGATACTTCATCAGGGCACTTAATCCAGGAGCTACGAAGAGGATCTCAAGCAGCTAATATCTACTGGTAAGGAGGCCAGTGACTGCCCTGGAGAGCAGCCCGTGAGAGGCTCACGTGGCAGCAGGCAGGTCTTGATTGTTACTGACTCCACCTTTAATTATGGAGGACACACTCAAATACACAACGTGGCCGCTCTGCGCCCTGAGACTGCGCAGCGTCCTCACCTCCTGCATCTGACTCTTCCTGGGTTGTAACGCAGATTTTGGATCTCCCCTGTTGATGGTTGCATCCCAGGAGGCCCTCGGGGCAGGCCGCCCCTGGGGGTCTGCAGGGTCCTGGGGTGCAGCGTGCTCGCCTGTTCTCTGCTCTGCCGGCGCTAGCCTGAGCCTCTCAGTGGACGTGGGGTCTCCAGCCCCCCCCCCAGGTGGCACCTGGGGTGTCTGGAGACAGCTGAGACTGTGCTTTGCTTCTTGGCCTTTTCCTTCTTTTTGTACCATGGATATCAAAGAGCAGGTCCTTAAAACTGAGTTCTTAGTCAGGCACCGGTGGCTCAGGCCTGTAATCCTAGCTCAGATCTGAGGATTGTGGTTCAAAGCCTGCCCTGGCAGGAAAGTTCATGAGAGTCTTATCTCCAATAAACCACCAGAAAACCGGAAGTGGCGCTGTGGCTCAAGTGGTAGAGTGCCAGCCTTGAGCTGAAGAGCTGAGGGACAGCGCCCAGGCCCAGAGTTCAAGACCCATCAGTGACAGAAAAACCCAAAACCTGTGTTGTTGAAGCTGGAGTGCTGAGGGCTCCGCAGCAGCCGGGCAGGGCGCGTCGGGTCTCGGCGTGGGCCTGGGTGCGGGCCTGAGTCTCTGTTTCCTTGGCAGCATCAACTTCAATCAGGACGCGTCGCTCATCTGCGTGTCCAGTGACCACGGCACCGTGCACATCTTCGCAGCCGAAGACCCAAAAAGGAATAAGCAGTCGAGGTAAGAGTCAGGAATGCTGCGGGCTGGCGGCGCTGCTGCTCGCGTGGACACCTCGCACCTGTGCTTTGTTTGGGTTCGGAAGCAAGTGTGACGGTGCTGTAGAGGAGGCTGCTGGCCCAGCACCGACTGACAGCAACCCTTGCTGTCCACGCTGGTCTCCCCATGCTGACGCTGTCTGTCAGGTGCTGTGAGCCTGGTGCTCTGTGCTAATGCTGTCAGGTGCTGTGGAGCACCACAGCAGTTCTTTCTGGAATGCTGGTGGAGAGACATTTCCTGGAACTGGGCACACTAACCACAATCTCATTTAAAAACATTTCTAAGGACTTCCAGGTTTTATGTAAGTAATAAAAACTTTTTCAGCTGGGCGCCAGTGGCTCACACCTGTAATCCTAACTTCTCAGGAGGCTGAGATCTGAGGATTGTGGTTCAAAGCCAGCCCGGGCAGGAAAGTCCATGAGACTCTTCCCTCCAATAAACGATCAGAAAAACCAAAGTGGCGCTGTGGCTCAAGTGGTAGAGTGCTCGCCTTGAGCTGAAGAGCTGAGAGACAGCGCCCAGGCCCAGAGTTCAGGCCCCACGGCCGACAAAAAGAAAAAAAATTTTAAATAGAACTAAAAGCATCAAGTTTAAAGCCTGGGTGTTTGCGGTGGTTTCTGAGTTTAAGCGTCTGTCTGACTTTGTAAGCCCCACCTCTCTCGTGTCCCCACAGCCTGGCGTCAGCCAGCTTCCTTCCCAAGTACTTCAGCTCCAAGTGGAGTTTCTCCAAGTTCCAGGTCCCCTCCGGCTCTCCGTGCATCTGTGCCTTTGGAACGGAGCCCAACGCAGTCATTGGTGAGTGGTCCCCTGGGGGGAGGCGGGAGGGGGGCGAGCTTCTGCCCTGCCGCCTTCCCAGAAGCCCTCCCTTACTGGACCGGCGTGCGTCGGGCTGCTCTGTGCTCAGGTCCTGGAGGCCGTTTGCTTGCATAGCGTGGGGAGACCTGGGTGCTCTTGACTTGGTGGAAGAGGGCCGTGGTGACATGCTCTCCCCTCTGTGCCAGCGATCTGCGCCGATGGCAGCTACTACAAGTTCCTGTTCAGCCCCAAGGGCGAGTGTGCGCGGGATGTCTGTGCACAGTTCCTGGAGATGACGGACGACAGGCTGTGATGCCCCGTGGCCGCGGCCGCGCTCCGGGTGCCCACGGACTCCTGGGACCGCGTCCTGAGGCCGTGCGTGGCTGTCCTTCCAGAGCCGGGCTTACGGCTCTCACATTAAAGAGGGTCATCGTCCCAGCGCCGCAGACGCTGCCCTGTCGTTCAGCTCTGGCACTGGCGTTCGTGGTCCCGCTGCTCCCTCATGCCTGCCCAGAGCAGCCGTGATGGCAGAAGCTTGTGTCTGCAGCAGTCCCATCTTTGCCCCCGAGCCCGCGGTGATGTGCAGGTGGGCACGTCAGCCGATGCAGCCTGGGCCTGCCTGCTGCACAGAGACGCAGCCGGCCGTTGCGAGCACCAGCACCATGGCCCCTGGGCCCAGCGTGGCGCCCCACGAGCCCTGGTCCTCGACCGACCCGGCTGGCTCTCCTGGTTAGACTGGGGTTCAAAGGGAGTTTTCCGGTACAGACGGGACAGGTCGGAGAAGGCGGTGGGTAGTTTGGGGGCCTGCCCTGCAGTGCCCACTGCTGTCTGCCTGTCACTGGGAACGGTGGCAGCCGCTGCCCACTCCCAAGCCCCCTCCCCCTGGCATCTGGAGGAAAACTGTACACTACCCTGGAACAGGAGACATGGCGGCACTGGTGTGGGTACAGGACCTGCGTGGTGGTGCCACCGAGCTGTGCATTAATTGTCTTGAGTCCTTTCCAGGAAGCCCGGGTTTAGTTTTGAGTTCATGTTGCAGACATTTAAACTCCACCCGACGTCGAGTTCCCGTCCTGCCGGTGTCTTCACTGTGATGTAATCAGCTTTGTGTGTGGATTCCATGTCAAGTATGCATGTTGCCTCCATGTGTATTTAATCATGAAACTTAATTTTTGCACACTTATTTGTACTGTTCTTTTCAATAAAAGTGACTAATTTTGTTGTACTCTGTACCAGAGGCAAGCAGAGCCGGGCCTGGGAAGCCAGGTGCCCCCTTTCCTGCTGAGGGGCCGGGATGTGGGTCCAGGGCGTCCGGCCTGTGCCCGGCCTTGCGTGCTCTTGGCTGGACTGGCCTGAGAGCGAGGGGAAGGCTGTGGGAGAGCAGGGCTCAGACAGAACTGCTCACTGTTTGGGATGGGCAGGGAGCAAGGCCCTGCACAACTCTACACATTTTTACGGTTTCTAGTTTGCAGTTTTCCTGACCATCGTCTAGTGTATCAAGTTACAGCCCTGCCCTCAGGTGCAAAGCTGTTGAGCCGCCCTGTGCCCAGGCTGCAGGGGCTCTGCCACAGGCAGTGTGGAGCTGCCCGGAGGAGGCCGCCTGACACTGGCTTGGCCGTGAGACCTGTACACGGCTTGCAAATGTGCTGGGCTGACCTGAAGACAAAGGCTGGCTGTGGGCCGCCTGCCCTCCCCACTGCGAAGACCCCTGCTCCCACTCCTTCTCCCCCTCCCTAGGGCCGCCTCTTTCCTGAAGAGCCCTCCCGCCCCTTCCCCAGCCTTGCATCTGATAGGCAGGTGCTCTACCTCTTGAGCCACGCCTCCACCCTTTTTGTCTACTTTTCACATAGAGTTGGGCCGGCCTGAGTTACAGCCCTTCTTTGTTTGCATTCCACTGTGCCCAACTTTTTATTGATTGAGATGGAGGCCTTTTGAACTGTTAGCCTTAATCCAATCCTGGGTCCTCCCAAGTAGCTAGGATTAAGCAGAAGCCCAGCTGTTGTCCTCCGTCAGTGCCCTTTCCAAACCTTTTCAGGCTGCGACACTTTGTGCCCCTCTGGCCTTTCCCAGATGCTGGTCACTGCTTTTGGGTGCGCCGCCAGGCAGGCCAGGATGCCCTGGTCACGTGGCTGTGGCCACCGGGGGTGTGATGGGTGGCAGCCGCTGTGTAGACACCATGGTTGGAGGTGTCAGCTGCCCATCTGCACTGCAGTGTGGACTCTGTCACGCAGCACAGGGCCACAGCTTCCTGCTCACCGACACTGTTCTTGTGCTACCTTTTGCTGGAAGGCCGAGGCACTGATTCCATTTCAAGGATCTTACATCTAATTTTTTTGTTGTTGTTCGTTGTGGGGCCTGAACTCTGGGCCTGGGCGCTGTCCCTGAGGTTTTGCTCAAGGCTAGTGCTCTACCACTTGAGCCACAGCGCCACTTCTGGCCTTTTCTGCTTATGTGGTGCTGAGGACTCGAACCCAGGGCCTCGTGCACACAAGGCAAGCACTCTTACCTTCCCAGCCCTCACACCTGATTCTTGAGCATTGGCAAAGCTTTCTGTGTTCTTTTAAAGGGCACAGACCTGAAATGAAGGCTCCACGCTGGGAGGGGGGTGATGGGTGGGAGCAGGGTGTGTGGACAGGTGTGGGGCTGAACTCAGGGCCTGGGCGCTGTCCCTGAGGTTTTGCTCAAGGTTAGCGCTCTACCACTTTGAGCCACAGGACCACTTCTGGTTTCCTGGTGGTTTGTTGGAGCTAGTTGTCTCATAGGACTTTTCCTGCCTGTGCTGGCTTTGAACTGTGATCCTCAGATCTCAGTCTCCTAAGTAGCTAGGATGACAGGCAGGCGCCACGGCACCTGGCTGAAGTGTTCAAGCACCGTATTCACAAACTGGTCTGTTGAATAGCTACTCCTCTGTATATCTAAAAGGTTAAAGCATGTATAATAGCAATGAAAAATGTCCTTTGAGACAGGATCTCACAATGTAGCTTTAGCTGGCTTTGAACTTAACAGTCCTGCCTGGATTGTATCACAGATATGTGCCACTCTGTGCTACCATGTCTGGCCCCTAAATCGCTTTTATACCAACTTCCTTTGCTGGGAGCCAGTGGCATACATATTTAACACTTTACTATTGCTACCAAGTGCCTTTAAGTCCTGGAACTTCTGGGTCACTTCAAGAACACGTGCCTTGCGTCATGAGCACAGGTATAAGGAACGTTTCTCTGGTACTTCAACTTTGGAACAAAGCCGCAGTGGACTCTGGTCTGTTCTCCCCATGGAAGACAGGGATTCTGGCTATTCTCATACTGCACACCTTTGTGGTACGTGCTGGTTACAGCCCTCTCCTGAAGGCTTTACCCAGCCTGTTTCAGAGCTGGACAGCCCTGCTGCAAGTAGCGCTCGGTCAGCTTCACCTGGTGGCTTGGTAACCTGGGGGCTGCTACAGCTTCGGGTATCTCTAGCCCCCAGGAACGCTTCGCCGTTGGCTAACAAGAGCCCAGGTTTTCCAGCTTGGGGCCAGAGTTGAAGGGAAAAAAACTGGGTGCCACAATGGCCTGGCCCATGCCTTGGGAGCTGCTTCCCCAGGGCACCACCAATGTAAGGAAGTGCTTCTGGAAGGCCACATTCACCCCATCTCCAGGAGGCCCACCTGTGGGCAGTGGTACAGCGCCCACCGCCCTGGGCAGTGTCGTAGGGCAGGACAGTAGCTTCAGTCTGTCAACAGATGCTTGTAACCAGAGTGGCCCCGGGGCTTCTGCAGGTCGGTGACCAAAGGTACACGCGCGCGCGCGTGCACACACACACACACACACACACGCACACACACACACAACCTTAAATCCTGGCTGTGTTCTGTGGACATGAATGCAGCAAGATGGCTGGTGCCACAGAAACCCACTGGGAGCTAGCTCTCAGTGTGGTGACATCTAAGCAATCGTATGCTGTGGTTTCTCTCCCGAAGCTGCCCCCTGCACTCACCATGCTGCTGTCTGTAGAGGCTGTGGACAGGGAGGGCTTCCCCCTCCCCACCAGCAGAACTCTGGGTGCCGAGATCTTTTTCCAGTGCCCTCAGCTCATCTTCGAGGACGGCCCCCTGCCTTGTCCATCCTACTTGAATCCAGTGAACGCCAAGGGGGAAGTGGGGAGTTCCTGGTGCCAACTTCGCTCCTTCGCTCCGCAGGCCCATGCTGGCCTGGCCTCGTGCACAGCAAACAGGACATGGGCCGTTTGAACCTCAACACCCAAGTACCGCTTCGGAAGCTGTTCCGTCTGTAGTGTTTTGACCCTTTGGCTGGATCAAGTATACAGAAGAAATTTCTGCGTCACTGGGCGGGCAGAGGTACCCGCTGCTGCCCCAGTCCAGCAAGCCAGACTCCGGGTAAGGCTCTGCGTGCTCAGACGGGCACAGGCCAAGAAGAAAAGCAGAAGTTCACCAAAATGACAATACTCTATTCCATTAAAACGAATAAAAAATACTTTATTACATTTCAGGAACTTGGTACTTTAAAAAAATTCCAATCTTTGCACACAGGCCACCATCTGTCCCTCGCCACGCCCCACAGAAAGCCCCGCGTGCTGGTGGCCACAGCCTCGGCCCGAGCCTGGCGCATGGAGGCGCCGGCCGAGGCTGTGGGGTGGGCTACGGCCCGCTGCCCCGTCAGCCACCCGCTTTGTGTCCTGGGGACCCAGGCGGCGCTTCCCTTTGTGCTGGTGCTTGGGGCTGGCTGCTGATTAAGGTTCTGGCTCTGGAAGGAGCTCAGGACCACCTTGAGCGTGACCCGCTGACGCTGGGCTGCCCACCTGCCCACGACAAGAGCGAGACCCATCTGGGACAGGACCGACTCCGAGTTCACACACAGGGCCTGAAAACCCAGAGACCGCCTGGGCACAGAGCTGGCTTCCTGTCCTCTGGCCCAGCACTGAGGGGACAGGTGTGGACGCCGGAGAGCGCCACCGGGATCCCGGCAGCCGTCCTCGCCTCTCACGCCGAGCGTTAGTTAACAGACAACTCCAGAGCCCCAGTCTGCCGTTAGTGGCTGGCGGCCATGCTACGCAGGAAAGCGCTACCTGCGTCCTGGGGCAGCCCATCCTCGCCAGTGTTCGTGGAGACCGGCAGACGCGCACGGCACACAGGACTCGTAAGGACTAAACGCACCCCAAGGTGCTGGGATGTGCGGGAAGCAGACCGCAGCCCATGCCCGCCAGGGGCTCTGGTCTGAAGGCAGACTTCAGCGGACACAGGGTCTCACTCATGATTTCTCACTTTATTTGTCAAGTGACTGAGTTATAAAATCCATCTAGTGTGCAGTAATTCATAATTTTAATACGCATCATCTGCAGTAACAAGACAGCTCCATACCGTGACGCGACACGCAATACTAGAACAGACTTGTATTTGGTCTTTATGTAAATAATGTTTTAAAATTGCCTAAATATACCATTCTGAGCCATTTCATTCCACCAGGAAAATACAGGGTTTCTTCCCCCTCTCTTTAAAAAAAATTAAATACCAAAATAACTACATTTAAATAAATAATGTTATGATGATGACAAAGAACAAGGCTACTGCCTCTGTCTGCCCTGCCCGCCCAGCTAGACTGTCCCGCCCGTCTCCTTCCCTCTGGGTCTCATGACTTAAGGAGAGAAGGGAGCCTCCGTGGAGGCAGGTTCGAAGGGCAGGGCGCCCCGGGACCAGAGCCCAGCCTGGAGGGTGCTCACAGGAGCCGCAGGCCCTGCGTCCCGGCCACACACAGCATGGGCTCCTGACTTGTCAGACGAGGTGGAGATCGAGATCTGTGATCTTGGTTTGAAAGGGTAC
Organism: Dipodomys merriami; assembly: GCF_024711535.1. Lineage (NCBI taxonomy): Eukaryota > Metazoa > Chordata > Mammalia > Rodentia > Heteromyidae > Dipodomys > Dipodomys merriami. The sequence goes on along the minus strand of NW_027203405.1, from coordinate 2,033,449 downwards.
ATACTCGATCTGTTTTGGAAGGAAGGCAGGAAGGAAGGAAGGAAGGAAGGAAGGAAAGGTCTGTTGTTTTGGGCATACACAACACTTAAGAGACTGCTTTACTTAAGAGTAGGAAATGATACCAGGGACAGAGTCAACGCGCAGGAACGGACAAGGAGACGGCGAGGAGGCGGGCGGCAGGGCGGGGTGTGTCCTGGTCACCCGCACGTGCTGCCCCCCGTTCTGACATGGGGAGGGACTCATCAGGAACGTGCAGGTGTCCCGGAGGAGCACAGAACAGACAGAGCAGACCATCCCACCAGCTGAAAACAAATCACAGAAACAAACAGAATGGCGTCGCTGTTGTCCCCAAATTAACCCACGTGAAAGGTTCTGTGATTCCAAAATTTCCAGAGTAGAAATGGAGTGGTGTGAAATGTCAAAGACCCCCATTACTGTGTAAAGAAAGTACACCTCAAAATTCTAATTCCACGTGAACAACAAAACACTGTCTTGTCTCCGGGAGGGGGGTGGCTGGCTCTGGCCCATCCCTTGGAGAGCCCAGTCTGCAAGATCCGCTCACTCAGGCGCTGGCCGGCCCCCATCCCACGGGAGGCTCGGGCCCCAAGGCCGGTCCTTGTTGCGCGTCCTGAAAAGCTGAGCTCACAAGCGGCGGCCCAGCGAGTGCTCCGCGGGAACACCGGCTCAAGCCAGGGACCGCTGTGCACTGACTCCCGTGCGACTTGGTCTATGGAAGGGAGTTTTAAGGCCACCTGGGTTTGTGTTTTCAGTGCTGGAAGTGAAGTCCAACCGCAGGGCCCTTTGCACGGGCGGCGCCGCTCTCTCCTTTTGGCACCAGAGTTGACGTCCGCGTGAGCAGCGCTCAGTGCTAGTTCTGGAGCCCCTTCTCCCGCACGGCCACTGGAGGGGCGTCGACGCTCAGGGCGATGACGATGCGCTCCCCGTCCTCGGCCTTGATCCGCTTCAGCTCCGGCTGCTGCTCTGCCTCGTCGCCGTTTTGGCGCTTGGTGGGCAGGGAGGCCGACGCGGAGGCGTGGGTGGCCAGCATGTGCAGGGGGCTGGCGGCTGCGGAGGAGAGGCAGCAGGTCAGAGCCCCACACAGGACCAACTCGGCCCCAGAGCCAGGCCCGGGAACACGGCTTCCTGACCGGCACACACCCACCCTCAGAGCCACGAGCCAGCTCAGTGCCGGGGGGCAGGGTGCCCGGCCGCAGCAGAATGGAGCTCCCAGGAGCACCACTCCTGTGGTGCCTGCTCGCTGTGACTGTGACCTGAACACAAGACCCAGGACAGGGGCTGGGAAGGTGGCTCAGCGGTAGAGCGCTCGCCCTGCATGCCTGAGGCCCTGGGTTCCATTCCTCAGCACCACATAAGCAAAAAGAAAAAAGCCCGAAATGGTGCTGTGGTTCACGTGGTAGAGCGCTAGCCTTGAGCTGAAGAGCTGAGGGACAGCGCCCAGGCCCAGAGTTCAGGCCCCACAACCTGACCCCCACCCCCCAAAAAAAAAGACCCAGGACAGCGGTCACCAAGTCCTGCAGGCCGATGTCAGCACGGCAACACACACGCACACACACACGTGCATGCACACGTGCACACACACACACACACAGAGCTAAGGAGGAAGCCAGGTCCAAGGTGGCAGGCGCTGGGCTGAGGCAGGTGCAGGATGCCGGCGGGGCACAGTGAAGGACACGCAAAGGCCTACCACAAGTGAGTGCCCACACCTGCCCTGTGAAGGGGGCCCCGGGCCCACGGAGACCAGCAGTGCCCGATTCCCCTCGGGAAACGAGGAAGGGTGAGTGCAGGCCCTGGCTCATCAGTGTGGTGGGAGTGATGAGGCGCAGCCTTGCAGGCGCACGCCCTGGCAGCGGGCACGGGCACGGGTGTGCACGCCCTGGCAGCGGGCACGGGCACGGGTGTGCACGCCCTGGCAGCGGGCATGGGCACGGGTGTGCACGCCCTGGCAGCGGGCACGGGCACGGGTGTGCACGCCCTGGCAGCGGGCACGGGTGTGCATGCCCTGGCAGCGGGCATGGGCACGGGTGTGCACGCCCTGGCAGCGGGCATGGGCACGGGTGTGCACGCCCTGGCAGCGGGCATGGGCACGTGTGCACGCTCTGGCAGCGGGCACGGACACGGGTGTGCATGCCCTGGCAGCGGGCACGGACACGGGTGTGCACGCCCTGGCAGCGGGCATGGGCACGGGTGTGCACGCCCTGGCAGTGGGCATGGGCACGGGTGTGCACGCCCTGGCAGCGGGCATGGGCACGTGTGCACGCTCTGGCAGCGGGCATGGACATGGGTGTGCACGCTCTGGCAGCGGGCATGGGCACGGGTATGCACGCCCTGGCAGCGGGCATGGGCACGGGTGTGCACGCCCTGGCAGCAGGCACAGGCACAGGCACGGGTGTGCACGCCCTGGCAGCAGGCACAGGCACAGGCACGGGTGTGCACTCCCTGGCAGTGGGCACGGACGCCCTGGCAGCGGGCATGGACGCCCTGGCAGCGGGCGTGGGGCGGGGGGGAAGGAGGGGAGCCATGTTGCTCGTCAGCAGGGTGTGCCCGGCTGGAAAGCAGGCCGCCCGCCGGGCCGGAGGCTACATGTGTCCGGCCGCGGAGGTAGCCAGTGGGCTGCAGTCAGAGCTGGCCTGGCCGGCCCTCGGGGGGCCGTGCAGAGGCCGCCACCCTCCCAGGCTCCTTTCTGACACCCAGCAGCCAGGGGCGCCCAGGTAAAGACAAGTTGCAAACTCCCCAAAATGTAGCACAAGGGGAAGAGCCTGTAGGCTCATCTGGCAGATTTTAAACAGCTGCAAGAAACAGCAGAGATCAGCGCTGCCACGCAGAGGGCGGAGGTGGAGACGGCGGGCGTGGCCCTGTGGGCTGTGGCTGCCGGGCCCCTGCAGCGCAAGACCTCATCTCACAACAGACTGACCGGCGAAAACATGAGGGATGGAATACCTAACCAGAAACTAGTCCAAGACCGGCTGGCTGGCCGTGGCGAGTCTACCCAGGTCCACGTGTTGGCGTCGGTTCTTCTGCAGAACTGGAGAACAGAGCAGAGGCTCCGCGCCCCACGCTCAGCACACCGTTCGAGCACGGCCGCTAGTCCTCCACATCTCCCCCAAAGAGGAAGGAACACTCCCGGCTGGTTCTATGAGGCCACTGTCAAGCAAGCCCACAGCCAGCCGGACTGAGAAAACACAGACCAAAGCCTCAAGGACACACGCAAGTCACCGTCACAGCACACTGAGCAGCCTATCTGCGTGACCGGCGGCCCTGCCCAGAAGGTGCGCGTACCTGGCCCTGGTGAAGGACCCCACCACAGCTACCTAAAGGGAAGACAATCCAGCCATCATCCGAGTTGGCCAAAGTCAGCACCTTCCATGAATGGAGGGAATGGACCGGGTGCCACCCAGAGGCGTGTGCCCCGAGACAGGGCCCCTCAGCACTCCCCGCTGTACCCGAGTCCGAGTCCTAGCTAGAGAAAGGAGACATGGCAGGGCAGGCAACGAAATGCAGGTAGACACAGTGGCACGCGCTGAAACCCGGCCGCTGGGGGCATGCCCGCCAGCACCGCCAGCGCCGCTCCACCCTGCGGGCTCACAGCCAGCCAGGACTTCCTCTTTATTTTTTGCTGGACCTGGGGCTTGAACTGTCCCTTGGCCTCTCTGTGCTCAAGGTCTAGCGCTCTACCACTTGAGCCACTGCACCGCTTCTGGCTTTTTCTGAGTCGTTTATTGGCATTAAGAGTCATGGACTTTCCTGCCTGGGCTGGCTTCAAAATGTGATCCTCAGATCTCAGCCTCCTGAGTGACTAGGATGGCAGGTGTGAGCCACAGGGACCTGGAGAGGATTTAACCACGGCTGGGTGCCTGGTGTAAGCAAGGCGGCCCAGTATCCCACACCGCTTCCTGCCTGAACTTGAAAGGGCTTTCAGAGCAGCATTCTCTACTTCCACCGTCTTCTCTTCAAAGTTAGAAAACTTGCAAACATGAACAGCCGTCCTATGTGAAGAGCAGGGCCATCAGACAAAGGGCCGTTCACCTCTTCTCTTTCCAGACGGTGTGTGCTAGTCTAAGGGGAGCCCCGGCCGTCCAAGATGCGTGCTAGTCTAACCGGAGCTCTGGCTGCCAACTCTCTTCCAGTCCCTCAGCCTGCAACTTAGAAACACAAAGCCATCCACACCTGTAATCCCAGCTACTCAGGAGGCTGAGATCTGAGGATCACAATTTGATACCAGCCTAGGCAGAAAAACCTGTGAGACACTTATCTCTGATTAACCCCAAAAGCCCAAGGTGGAGCTGTGTGACTCACGTGGTAGAGCACTAGTGTCGAACACGAGGCTCAGGGACACGCGCCCACCCCCCCCCCGGGGCCAGGAGCAGGTCTGGCCGGGGCGCTCAGCGAGGCGGAGTCCTTACCGCTGTTCACCTGGCTGTGCACGGCGGGGGGGACGGGCACCACGTGGGTCCCGTTCTGCGTGACCGTCTTGATCGGGAGCTGGTGCTGGCCCAGAGGCGCTTGCTGCACGATGGTGACCGTCTGCACCGGGGGGCCTGGCGACGCCTGGAGGATCCGGCCAGTGGCGCCCAGCGCTGTGTGGCCAACTGCGGGAACAGGCTCTACCTTCACTGAAACCCAAGAGAGACAGCGCCACTAGGGTTAGAGGAAAGCCGATAGACCCCACACCGTAAAACAACAAGACCATCACGCGAGCCGCGGGCAAACGGCTCCCGCCTGCCGTCCTAGAGACTGAGGACCGTGGCGTGGGGCCAGCCGGGCCGGGAAAGCCCTGGGACTCACCGCCAGCCAAGTGCCAGACAACCGGAAGTGGCGCTGCGGCTCCGAGTCATAGAGCCCGAGCCTCGGACAAAAAACCTCGGGGACAGCGCCCAGGCCCTGAGTTCAAGCCCCACAACCGACAACAAAAAGTACTGCCTGGTGTTCAGACTGGCTGTAGAATGTCTCAGACCAGTCGACACAGAAGACTGGAGATAAAGACTGGAGTCCTAGAATGTGCAGCGCCGGGACGGTCCCATCCCCAGCAACGAAGCAAGAGAGAGAGTACCCTAAAAAGACCCCCCCCCCACACACACAGAGCAGGGCCTGGCGGCAGCCGCCGCCTCCACCCCACCTCCGCCTCGCTCACCTCTGACCTCTCTGTGGTCGCCATTCTCTTGCGGCTCTGCCTTCGGAGGGGCCAGGACTGCCGCCTGGGCGACCACGGCCTGGCCGGCGACGGTGTAGGTGTTTGCCGGGGCCAGCGCGGCCACGCTGGCGACCGACACGGCTGGTATCTGGTGGACGAGGTGGACGGTTTGCACCACAGGCGGCTGCGAGGCGGAGGTGGTCACTGGGGCGGCGACGGCGTAGGCGACGGGCTTCATGGCCGGGGGCAGCTGCCGCTGGACGGTGATTAAGACGGGCTGACTGGAGAGGGGTGAGCCTGGCAGGAGAGGCGGGGAAGGAAGGGCTGAGGCGAGGCGTCCCCCTTCCTTCCCCACACCAAACCTGACCAGGGGGCCGGCCGGGAACCTCAGGACGGGGCCCTGTTTTGCCTTATGGTGACGAATACTAAGAGAAAGGTTAGTATCTCAAGCTATTAATTCCTACACCTCATCTCTATGAACACAGCGCCCTCCCAGGGCTCCCTCCTCACGAGATGTCCCCGCACGCAGCCATCTGTGGCTGTCCCAACACCCCGTCCTTGGTGGCTTGAGGCTTTGACTAAAGAAACAGAGACATCAGCCCAGCGGGCCGGGAGGGAGCAAAGGGGCGGGGGATGGGGGGGAGGGGGATGGGACACCGACCAAGACACCCTGTGCGCGTCCACAGACAGGGCGACTGGAAACGCTTTGTAAAACTACTAAAGACAACCATGACAGGAGCGGTAGTCATCATGATGCCTCTGCCCTCTGGCTGTAGGACGGCAGCAACACAGGCTCCCAGCAAGGCGCGGGAGGCCTGGGGAGGGCACCAGAGTTCCAAGGAACCACCGACGCTCAGTGACACTGGCCTGGGACACAGTCATCTCACACACACACACACACACACACAGTCATCACACACACACACACTTCCAAGGAACCACCGACGCTCAGTGACACCAGACTATCACAGTCATCACACACACACACACACACACACACACACACACACACACACACACACACACACACTTCCAAGGAACCACCGACGCTCAGTGACACCAGACTATCTGGCCTGGGACACATTCATCACACACACACACACACTCTCTCTCTCTCTCTCTCCTTCTCACACTCTCTTTTGGCTCCCTTAGCTTTTTGTTGTTGTTAGTCTTGGAGCCTGGGGGCTGTCCCTGAGCTCTTCTGCTCAAGGCCAGCGCTCTACCACTTAGAGCCACAGTGCCACTTGGAGATAAAGAGTCTCACTGGGACTTTTCTACCCAGACTGGCTTCAAACTGCGATCCTCAGCTCTCAGCCTCCTGAGTAGCTGGGATTCCAGGCGTGAGCCACTGGCACCCAGCTATACAAATCCTTAATAACAATAAAATTATATTTTAAAATCCTCTGGAAATGGACTTAGCAAAAAATCATGTCAAGTGAGGAAAGCCAAGCTCAGACAGACTCATGGTTTCTTTCATACACGGGAACTAGATGTAAAACCCATGAGGACATGATAAATTATACAGAGATCAAAGGAGGACACTCTTTGGAGAGAAACATAAAAGCCCAAGGGTCTATGGCATCTGATGATGCACAATAATACCTTAATACTTATCAAGATGAACTCCAGGAAATGGAGACAAGATATTTTTCTTTTGCTATTTGTTTTCTTTTACTGTTGTCTCATTTGTTCATCTACATGTCTTTGGGAAGGTGAAGGGAGCACAAAAATGGAGAGACAAAGGGAGGGTGAGCAAATGCACAGTGGTACTCACTAGACACTGGAAGAGGAGCTGTGCAACTGTGGGTGGAAATGGGAGGGAAAGATGGGGGGAGGGGGACACAGCTCTGCCCAGCTTCATGCGGCTCAACAAACAGTCTCCAGGAGAGGGCTGGGAAGGTGGCTCAGTGGTAGAGCGCCTGCCTTGCATGCCTGAGGCCCTGGGTTCGAACTTAGTTTTGGACATCTTCCCTGAGCTTTTTTTGCTCAAGGCTAGCAGTTCTACTAGTTTCTCGTGGTTAATTGGGGAAGAGCGCCTCATGGACTTTCCTGCCTAGGCTGGTTTCAAACCGTGACCCTCGGGTCTCAGCCTCCTGAGTAGCTAGGATGACAGGTGTGAGCCACTGGCTTTGTCTACTAGGGCTTTGTAAATAAACTGCAAAGGTCTGTCTATTCATTAAATGGACTCCTTCTTTGCGGTTATGAAATAGCACATTTGTGTTCCTACTGGTTCTCCAAAGTCTCGGGCAGATCCCTTGGCACCGTGCACCACGCAGCAGGTGTGGGATGGGGCTGTGCACCGGGGCCTCAGCCCCAGCCCCAGGCTCGCTGCCTCTCCCGCTGCGTCTTACCTGGTGCGCTCTGAGCGAACCGTGCCTCCTGGATGACTGCGAGTTTGGGCTGTGTGCCACTGGGCTCAGGCTCCACGGGGGCCGGCGAGCCTTCCCTGGACAGGCTCTCGGGGGTCTGGGCGCCACTGGAATGAGCAGACAGCACTCCTGCGTGGTTGGGGGAGGCCGGTGCACTCCTGGGCCACCAAAAGAAGACAGTGGGTTTTACAGTGATGAACTCGCCCCAGCAAGTGTCAAGTGTCCCTTGTCCTGGGCCCACAGCTGGAGCGTCCCGGATATGACCAGTCGGCCCGTGGGCTGGGCCTCACACTCAGCCCCAGGCCTGCAGGAATCTGCAGAGCGCGAGCTGGCAGGGGCCTGGGGTCAATGCCAAGCCCAGGTCTTCTTTTGGGAAAAGCAGAGTATCGGTGATACAGTTTTTTAGAAATCAGGCACATTAAAAACGATCTTGAGTTTAAGCAGCGAAAGGAAGCCCTGAAGAACGGCTCATGTGCCACCTCAGCAGTCAAGGGCTACAGTAAAGGGATCGGCAGGCACGAGGTAGCCCACGACATCACTTTCCATATCGCCAACATTCACCAAAAGGTACTGAGGTCCTTGGTTTCTGGTGGGAACCGGTGCTCACCGGCCACGGGGCCTGCTTACCGAGAGGACAGTGGCCCCAGAGGGGTTCTGAAGCAGGGCACGCCCCGGGGCCGCCGCTTCCGGAAGGCCTGCTCCACCAGCTTGCTCTCCGAGGCAGGGTCTATCCTCCAGAAGGAGCCCTTGCCCGGCTCTTCCTGGGATCGCGGCACTTTGATGAAGTAGCGATTCAGGGACAGATTGTGGCGGATGGAATTCTATGGGACATAAAATACATAGAATTCATGTAAGGCTTGGCTGAGAAATCAAAATGTGCCCATTTTAGTGCTCTGAAAAGCAGAAACCTCAGTGTCTGCAGGACTGAGCCCGGTGCTCCTTGGTGAACACTGGGTTTTACGCCTTCAGCCGGCAGCCAGCTAGAGTGAATCCCACAGCAGGTAGGCTCGTGCGTGCGTGCGTACGTGTGTGTGTGTGTGTGTGTGTGAGAGAGAGAGAGAGAGAGAGAGAGAGAGAGAGAGAGAGAGGAAGTAATGAATCTGCACAACACAGAAAATGTCATTTCCAACCTCCATCTCCTTTCTCAACCAGAAAACAAGGTGCCTATGATGGGCTGCCCTCATCAACCTTGCCAGCTGGAGACCGAGACCCAGCTGCCCAGAACCCCACCCTGGAGAGGAAAGGGGCAGTGGTGCACACCTGTATGCCCAGCACTGAGTGACGGGGCAAGAGGCCAGGCCAGACTGACTACACAGCAGGACCCAGAGCCAGCACAAAGAGAGCGAGCAGCGAGATGAAGTAGACAGCAAAGGCTAAGAACTGTGGCCGGTGCCAGTGATAGATGCTCTGGTCTGTTTGCAAAGTACATTTATTTAGTTTCTTATTTGATCCTCACGGCTCTAAAATGTGAAGCAGAGAGTCAACTTTAACTCCCACTCCACTTGGAACGTCCACTCCAGGTTTTCCAGGCTAGGCCATACACTATCACTTACTTATTTTGCAGTACTAGAGTTTGATCTGGGGTTTCTGCTTCATCTCTTTCTTGCTGAAGTAACTCAGGATCTCGTGAGCCTGAACCTCCATCCTCCTGTTTGCACACGTGCCACCATGCCCAGTGGTTGGCTGAGTGGCATCTCACAAAGTTCTTGCCTGGACTGGCCTCAGTGATCCTGTTGGCCAGGTCCTGAATAGCAGCCTACAGGCAATGAGCCACCGATAGCCAGCTGTAACCGGCCTTCATGTAGAGCTGCCAGCTATGTCCTGAAATCCTGAACTGTCAAAGGCAGCAAGGAAGTCAAATGCAGAGTCAGACTGCTTTACAGAGCAGCCTGGGCTGTCCCAGTGCCGACAAGCCACGGCTGGGGGCTGGGGGCTGGGGGCGGGGGGCCTCTGTGGCCGGTGGACCTGAGTTACATCATGGGGACCCAGAGGATGGGCCTGGCTGCTGTCCAACCTGGGGACTTATTTATCAACAAGAATATCCATTGCGACTTGAGACGCTCCAATAACCAATCATACATAAACGTGTCTGCTCTTGGTCCCCAAAGGTAGAGAAGATGCACTTTGGCCACACAGATTATTCAGGTGTGGAGGGAAAGGGAGATTCAAAACTACAAAGTCCTCTAGAACCCAAAGCTTGATGTTCCACATGAGACCACAATGGAGGCCACACGTGCCCACAAAAGTCAGGCTGCAGTCAGAGCCCAGCATGCTAAAAAACCAAACTCTACACTATTGCTTGGCTCCAGTGGCTCACACCTGTGATCCCAGATACTCAGGAGGCTGAGATCTGTGGGCTGGGGTTCAGAGCCAGCCGGGCAGCGAAGTCCATGAGACCCTTACCTCCAATTAACCAGCAAAAAGCTGGAAATGGAGCCGTGGCTCAAGAGCCTAGACTTAAGCAAAGAAGCTAAGAATGGTACCCAGGTCCCAGGTTTAAACCTCAGGATCAGCACACACATGCACGCATGTGTATAAGCTGTATATGAGAAACATTAAGAAATATCAGCCAGCGTTGGTGGCTCACGCCTGTAATCCTAGCTACTCAGCAGGCTGAGATCTGAGGATCTCGGTTCAAAGCCAGCCCGGGCAGGAAACCCCGTGAGACTTATCTCCAATAAACTACTAGAAAACCGGAAGTGGCGCTGTGGCTCAAGCGCTAGAGCGCTCGCCTTGAGCTGAAGAGCTCAGGGACAGCGCCCAGGCCCAGAGTTCAAGCCCCATGACCGACCAAAAAAAAAAAAAAATTGATTTAGTCCAAAGTGATGTGCAGATACTCCACAGAGTTTTATGTCCTTTGAAAGCATTATGAACAGTACAAATGGAATGTTTCAATTGGGCTATTATTTTAATAATGCTAACCTTTGTCTTACTTTCTGATTCACTTTATACAAACATACAACAGAACAATCACATAGCATTTGACTTTGAGAAGGAAATGTGAAATCATCAGATTTTTAAACTGCTTGTCAAAATACTAAACCATAGGTCACTGATTTAACTTTCCTGGCTGTCTTTCCTATAAAACTAACAGCCAATTACTAGTTAATATATGCTTTGAAAATAGGAATATATTGTCAAAGTTGAGTGAACATCTTTTTAACCTTTGCTTTAAATATAAATGTCAAACTCAGTAGAATTGCATTTTGAATACTAATAATACCAAACCATCATCAGGCTTTATGTAGTGTTTCTGAATCATGGCTGCAAATCAGCTACTGTAGAGCGTTGTATATTCTTGTTCTCTTCTGATAAAAACTTTCTCTAAATATATATTTTCCTTCCTTCTGGAAATACTATTTGTTCTCTAGTATCCTAATAACTTACACAATAAAAATACTGGTCTCCAGGGCTAGGAATGTGGCTTAGTGGTAGAGTGCTTGCCTAGCATGCATGAAGCCCTGGGTCCAATTCCTCAGTACCACAGACACAGAAAAGGTCTGAAGTGGTGCTGTGGATAGAGCTGCTAGCCCCAAGCAAAAGAAGCTCAGGGACAGTGCCAGGCCCTGAGTTCAAGCCCCAGGACTGGCAAAAAATTAAAATTAGATTAAAAAATTAAAAATACTGGTCTCCAGTCAAACGCTGGTGGCTCACACCTGTAATCCTAGCTGTTCAAGAGGCTGAGATCTGAGGATGGTGGTCAGAGCCAGCCAGAACAGGAAAGTCTGAGATTTTTTTCTTGTCGGTTGTGGGGCTTGAACTCAGGGCATGGATACTGTCCCTGAGCTCTTCTCCTCAAGGTTAGCGCTCTATCTACCACTGTGAGTTCATAGCTCCACTTCTGGTTTTCGGTAGTTTATTGGAGAAAAGAGTCTCGTGGACTTTCCTGCCAGGGCAGGCTTTGAACTTGCAATCCTCAGACTTCAGCCTCCTGAGTAGCTAGGATTACAGGCATGAGCCACCAGTGCCAGCTCACGAGACTCTCATCTCCAGTTAATCACCACAAAACTGGGAAGTGGTAGAGTACTAGTCTTCAGCAAAAAAGCTCAGAGGCAGCGCCCAGGCCCTGAGTTCAAGCCCTACAACTGACCAAATTTATCAAGTTATTTATCTAATTTATCAGATTTATCTAATTATCAGGTGTCTACTCTTGAACTATGATAATAGGTTTTTTCAAATATCAATTTGACTCAAAGATTAAAGTACTTTAAAATGTCAAATATAGGGGCTGGAAAGGTGGCTCAGTGGTAGAGCACTTGCCTTGCATGCATGAGGCCCTGGGTTCCATTCCTCAGTACCACTTAAGCAAAAAAAGAAAAAAGCCGGAAGTGGCGCCATGGCTCAAGTGGTAGAGCGCTAGCCTTGAGCTGAAGGACAGTGCTCAGGCCCAGAGTTCAGGCTCCACGACTGGACCAAAAAAAAAAAAAAAAAAAGAAAAAAGAAAAGAAAAAGTCAAATATAGTAGCTGAAATGGACTAAAAAAAGAAAGTAAAATGGGGCTGGGGAGGTGGCTCAGTGGTAGAGCGCTTGCCTTGCATGCATGAGGCCCTGGGTTCGATTCCTCAGCACCACATAAGCAAAAGGGAAAAAAGCCAGAAGTGGTGCTGTGGCTCAAGTGGTAGAGTGCTCGCCTTGAGCTGAAGAGCTCAGGGACAGCGCCCAGGCCCAGAGTTCAGGTCCCACAACCAGCAAAAAAAAAAAAAAAAAAAGAAAGTAAAATGTCAAATGTAGACTTGGCTCCTTTCCCCAAGGTATCTTATTATGTATGGCTAAATACTCCAAAGTCAGAAAATTGATGCTTTCTGAAACCGCAGGAAGAAGTCCACCTGCCGGCCTCCCCACAGCTGCCTGGCCCCAGGCTGGGGGAGGGGGAGGTCCCCCCCCTCAGGGCTCCAGAGCCCATAGAGAAACTGGCTGGCCCACATGCTCCCTGGAAGAGAAAGGGGGCGCCTCTGGGTGGGAGTGTCACTTCTGTGCATGAGCTTTTCACTTCTCTAGCAGCTGATGTCTGTCTGTCTGAAAATGCAGCAAAAAAAGAAGAAAGAGATATCCCATCTTTATACATAATTGCTCAGACCAGCTCATTTAACTAGGAACTTCCCCTGCAAATTAACCCAAACATTATCCCATGAGCAGACCCTGTGAAATTCTTAGATTAAGAACTAGTCTTACAACTTTGGTGGGGGGGGAGGGAGAGGGGAGGAGGAGGATTGGGTGGGGGGGTGGGGCGGGGGGGGGGGAGGGGGAAGGATGGGAAGGGGAAACAAAGGAGACTACAAAGCTTGATAAGAAATGCACTCATTATCTTGCACATGTAATTGTAACCCTTCTGTACAGTATTTTCACACAAAAAAAAAAAAGAGAAGGAAGGAAGGAAAGAAAGAAAGAAAGAAAGAAAGAAAGAAAGAAAGAAAGAAAGAAAGAAAGAAAGAAAGAGTGAGTCATGGATGGGCTGGGGATGTGGTCTAGAGCCCTGTTCGATTCCTCAGCACCACATACACAGAAAAAGCCAGAAGTGGCGCTGTGGTTCAAGTGGTAGAGCACCAGCCTTGAGCACAGACAGGCTCAGGGACAGTGCCCAGGTCCTGAATTCAAGCCCAGGACTGGCAAAAAAAAAAAAAAAAAGAAAAGAAAAAGAGCAATAGTCATGGTCCCTCAGAGCTGGAAACGAGGGGGAGTGGGGGAATTACTGGCCTGCACCTCTGTGGGTCCAGCTGGGCCTGCACTGGCGCACCCCACGGGGCATCCATGGGCCACTGTGCGGGGGAGAACACAGCCCACTTCCTTGGTGCACTGCTCTGTTGAGAGCGCTTGCTTTACTTTCAAAAGAAAGTAAAACAAAGTCTCCAGCGATGAGGACTATGGTTTGAGGCCAGTCAGGGCCTCTGAACAACAAGCTAAAGGTGGTGGTGTGTATACATCATCCCGGGGCATGGGATGCAGAGTATAAAGATGGTGGTCTGAGAACAGTTCTGGCCAAATCATGAGGCCCTGTCTGTTGCTGGGGTGGGGGGTAGGGGCAGCCACGTGCCGTCCAGCACGCACGAAGCCTTGCGATCAAAGCGCAGCACTGCACTGCACAGGACATCGTGCACAACTTTAACCTCAGAATTTAGAAAGCAAAGGCAGAAGGATGATCAAAGGTTGGAAGCAAGTCTGGCCCTACAGAGTAAGGTCTTGTTTCTGTCTCTGTCACACACATGCACACAGAAATGTGAGCATGTGCACCCATACTGCAAAATGGGTTTCTGATGTAGTCCGGGGAAGTGAAGTCAGAGTATGGTTTGATGCAGACTCTGGTGTCAGCGCTGTAGGAAGGAGGGAAGATCCTACGAGGAGCCTGCCACAAATGCAGGAAAGGGCTCGGCACAGAGGCTCTCACTCCACACCGGGGCCAGGAGGGCAGCTCAGGTCAGGAGATGCTGCCACCCTACAGACCTGGAGCTACACACGTGGGCCACCTGCTCAACAGAACAGCGCTGGATCTGCAGCACGTGGGTAACCCCTGCCTTAGGTGCGCTGTGAAGTTACCTGTAGCAGCCTGTGGGAAACCTGCAGGCACTGAGGACCAGGTCCCGGATCACTGTGGCCCAGGTTTCCTGCCCGGCGACTACAATCCCAAGAGGCTCTGGCTCAGGCCCCAAGAGACTGAGGCCACCGCCGGCCTCATCCTTCACCTCAGCAATAAAACCCTGTACTGCTCAGGAAAACACATGGAAACACAATCAGACACATGAAAGTCTACTTGAGCTCCTCAGAAATTCTCATTTTCATCCGGGTGCTGGTGGCTCACGCCTGTCAGGAGGCTGAGGTCTGAGGATTCCAGTTCGAAGCCTGCCTGGACAGACAAACCTAGGGGTCTTACCACCAATCAACTGGCAAGAAGCCAGAAGTGGAGCTTCTGCTCAGGCCTCATCATGCTCATTCTACCACCCTGGGACATGCGCCACCTCTGGAGAGGGTGGGCTCCCAACTTAAACTGCCCACACCACGTTTTGCATGCCATGTTTTGTATGCGCATCAGCCAAATGAAGATGTCTTGAAAACAGGGTACAGACAACTCTGGTACAGAGTTTGAAAAGTGCCTTTGCAAAACATCAAAGCTTCTGTATTTCATGAAGTAGAAGAGGAAGGCAAACAAACAGAGAAGAAAAGAGGCCCCGGAGTGCTCACGTGTCCTGCATTAGACGCATGGAGTGGGCTGCACGGGTGCCGCGTGGCCGTCCCCCTCCCCCGCTCCTGGGCTCTGCGAGGCAGGGCTCCACAGGCCGCAGGCCTCTGCCGCAGCACAGCCGCCTCCACTCACTCGGCTTGCGTTAGCAAAGCCAACAGCCTCATCACCAGACGCTGAGCAGCGTCGGCAAGACCCAGAAGCACTGACTTACCTGCCAGCCCTTGTCCGCCGTCCTGTAATAGGGGTAGTTCTTAGTGATGTGTGTATAGATTCCATTGAGAGTGAGCTGTTTATCAGGAGCCATGGTAATTGCTTGGACTATCAACTGTGCATAGGAGTAAGGTGGCTTTGAATCATCCTGTATTAAAACAAATAGTTAGCATAGTCATGTTTGATATATTCTCTAAAAACGTGTTTTATTACAAAGTAATATAATTTTGAAAACTTGGAAGAATGGGGGAAAAAGATAAAAAGATGGACGGATGAAGGGTGAATAACTTTAAAATACAGTGTAATTTTTTTTAAATAAAATGCCATTAGAGATTATGTAAGAAAACCCAAACAGCCCAACAGTACGACGTGAACCGCGGCCTAGCTGCCACAGCATCGCAACTCTTCTGCGGGCAGCAGAGGAGTGCCGGGCCCCAGACGGAGCACCGGTCACTGTGCTCAAGTGCCAAAATTTTGCCTTCTTTTCCAACACATTTCTTAAAAGATTTGACACAGGCCAGGCACTGGTGGCTCACACCTGTCATCCTAGCTACTCAGAGGAAGCTGAGATCTGAGGATTGCAGTTCAAAACCAGCCCAGGCAGGAAAGTTTTGTACAACTCTCTCTCTCTCTCTTTTTTTTGCCAGTCATGGGGCCTGAACTCTGGGCCTGGCAGTCGTGGGGCCTGAACTCTGGGCCTGGCAGTCATGGGGCCTGAACTCTGGGCCTGGCAGTCGTGGGGCCTGAACTCTGGGCCTGGCAGTCATGGGGCCTGAACTCTGGGCCTGGCAGTCGTGGGGCCTGAACTCCGGGCCTGGGCGCTGTCTCTCAGCTCTTCAGCTCAAGGCTAGCGCTCTACCCCTGGAGCCACAGTGCCACTTCTGGCTTTTTCTGCTTATGTGGTGCTGAGGAATCGAACCTCATGCATTCAAGGCAAGCACTCTACCACTGAGCCACCTTCCCAGCCCTGTACAACTCTTATCTCCAATAAACTACCAGAAAACTGGAAGTGGAGCTGTGGCTCAAGTGGTAGAGTATTCTCCTTGAGCTGAAGAGCTGAGGGACAGTGCCCAGGCCCAGAGTTCAAGTCCCATGGCTGATGGGGGGAAAAAAAAATCGACACAGGGCAGGGTGCCGTTGGCTCACACCTGTAATCTGTGCTACTCGGGAGGCTGAGATTTGAGGATCACAATTCAAAGCCAGTCTGGGTAGAAAACTCCACAAGACTCTCATCTCCAATAAACTACTTGGGAAAAGCCAGAAGTGGCGTTGTGGCTAAGTGGTAGAGTGCTAGCCTTAAGCAGAAGAGGCTCAGGGACAGCGCCCAGCCCTGACCGTTAAGCCCCGGGACCGTTAAAAAAAAAAAGCCTATCATCTCAGCCGTGTGGAAAGCATAAATAGGAGGCTCTCAGTCTAGGGCAATCCAGGAAGAATGAGACTCATGCGGAAAGTGACTAAGCTGATGGGGACGGGAGAGAACACCTGTGGCAGCGCGGGAGGAGTGACACTGACCCGCAAGAAAGGCCCTGACCTGTAACTGCAGCCCTCCGCATCTCTAACACAAACACGTAGAGAAAGGGGGCGCAGGAGTCTAGCTCAAGAGAGAGAGCAGCTGATGAGAGAGAGCAAGCACAATGTTAAGTTCAAATCTCAGTACCACTAAAAGCTGAAGTCAAAAAAGAATGGATTTACGAAATCCCAACAAGAATTCCCCAGCAAATCCACCAGGAGGCCACGTGCTGATACAGGAGGATGCGACCCTTTCCAAGGCTCTGGCTCATCATCGCACGCACGCGCGCGCACACACACACCACGGCCACTGAAGACGACAGAACGTTTACCTTTGGACTGTCTCCACCTGAAGCTTCCTTTTCATTTTCTGGCTGTGAGCTGTCAGCTATTAAATTGAGGTCAGATGGTATCACACGGCCCATTTTGTACCCTGAAGACCCTGCTCCCCGGGGGCTGGATGGGCAGGAGTTCGCAGCACTGGGGAAGAAGAAAAGGTCACTCCTTTAGTCTACCGTGAAACATACATTGTACCATGACTTTTTTTATTTTGGGTACCAGTCCTGAGGCTTGAACTCAGGGCCTAGGGTACTGTCACTGAGCTTTGTTGTTCAAATCTGGTGCTTAAGCCACAGCTCCACTTACAGCTTTTGGGTAGTGAACTGAAGAGTTCAAGCCCCATGATGGACCAAAAAAAAAAAAAAAAAAAAGTAAAGCCAGGCGCTGGTGGCTCACACCCAAATCCTAGCTTCTCAGGAGGCTGAGTTCTGAGGATTGAGGTTCAAAGCCAGCTTGGGCAGTTAAGACCATGAGACTCTTATTTCAAATAAACTCAGAAAAGAAGTGGCACTGAGGCTCAAGTGCTACGTAGAGTGCAAGCCTTGAGCACAAAGAGGCTAAGGGACAGTGTCTAGGCCCTGAGTTAAAGCCCCAGGACAGGGAAAAAAGAAAGGAGGAGGAGGAGGAGAAGAAAGAGAAGGAGAAGGAGAAGGAGGAGAAGGAGAAGGAGAAGAAGGAGGAGGAGGAGAAGGAGGAGAAGCAGAAGAAGGAAAAGGAGGAGGAAGAGGAGGAGGAGGAGGAGGAGGAGGAGGAGGAGGAGGAGGAAGAGGAGGAGGAGGAGGAGGAGGAGGAGGAAGAGGAGGAGGAAGGAGAAGAAAGAAAGAAAGAGAAAGAGAGAAAGAAGGAAGGAAGGAAGAAGGAGGAGGAGGAAGAGTAAAAGCTATAGGGCTGAGTTCAGAACTTGTCTGTCAAGTGTGAGGCCCTGGGCTCATACCTGATATAACCAGGAACTCCTCATACATGATCAACATAACCACTTATCAGGAACCCCAGCCCACAGCCTGGTTGCCTTTTGACTGTTTCCATTGCCTCATTTTAATGTGCACAAAATTTAATCAGCCTTTTTCCTTTTGTTGTTTGATGGCTTGGTGCCAACCCAAGAAATCACTGTCAAGTCAATGTATGAAGCTTCTGCCTGTGTCTATTCTAAGTTTTGGGTGTTCCAAGTAGGTTATGGCGCATTTGAACTATAGGAGACAAGAACCATCTTTATACCCTCTTGCACAAGATTGACCTATGTTGCCAGCAAGGCCTACTTAAAACAGGGTTCTTCCCCCACTGAACGATCCTGACATCACGTCCGAAGCCGCTTGTTCATGTAAGAGGGCTACTTCTGGGCTCTGTTATATCCCACCAGCCACTGCCGTGCTTGCTCTTGCTTTCTAGTAAACTTTGAGGTCTTTACGCAGATGCAACGTATTTCAACAGAACTCACTTTCCACCATCCTCTTTTCTTCTTCCCCTGCCTCATTCCTCCAAACAGTCCATAATTAGAATCAAGGTGCATGAGTGTGTGTGCGTGCATGCGAGTGCACACACAGGTGTATTTTGCGTGTCTTTATGAAGGCTAGGTTCTGCAAATGAGTGAAAACATGTTGTATTTGGCTCTGAGCTTGGCTGATGTCACTCAATATAATGACGCACAGGTTTATCCACTCTCCTGAAAATGACATGGATTTCATCCTTCTCTATGGCTAAGCAATATTCCATGGTTTACAAGTACCGTATGCTCCTTCTCCACCCATCGGCTGCTGGGCATCTCAGCTGACTCCACTGCGTGGCACAGGGTACGCTGTTATGCAGCAGTACCTCTTGGATGCTGGTTTAGACTCCTCCGGAAGAATGTCTGGTGGTAGAGTCCTCAGGCAGGTCCGGTTCTTCTGGTTGGGGAACCGCCACACCAAGGTCCAGCGCCTGTACCAGTTTACACCTTTCCCTTCACATCCTCACCAGCATTTGCTGACGTTCTTGGAGATCATGGTTCTGAGTGAGGCCAGGTGAGACAGACTCGTGGTGAGCTCTTGGCGGGCTGGTCTCTCCGTGGTGTTCTGACCTCTCTCCGCCTTTCTGTGGTTGAGGCTGTCTTCTTTTTTCTCTCTCCAGCATCCAATCCCTTCTCTCTTGCGTCATCTTCTCAGCCGTGGGGTAAGAAGGCAGCAGTCTTTAATCTGCCACCTTTCCCTATTTCTCAAGCTTTGTTTCTGGACCTTCTGAGACAGGATCTCACTACACAGCCCAGGCTGGCTGTGCACACACACTCCTGACCCCGCTTCCTAAGTGCTAGGGTTACAGGTGTGCACCCACCTAGCTTTGTTCTTTAAGAACAAAGCTGTTCTGACTACTGGGAGTTCATGAGATTCCAAATACACTGGAATTTTGATGGGGGTTACACTAAGTCTACAGAGCGCTTCTACTTCGAGACAGGACGAGGTGGAGGAGTGTTTGCTTATGTCTTTTTAATGTCCAAGAAGCTTCTCCATTTTTTTGTTTGTTTGTTTTGTTGGTTGTGGGGCTTGAACTCTGGGCCTGGACGCTGTCCCTCAGCTCTTCAGCTTGAGCCACAGCACCACTCCCAGCTTCTCCATTTTTTTCCTCCCTAATTGTCTGCTCTTCCTTTCTTTTGGTCCTGGGATGGGGCCAAACCTAGAGCCTTGTATATGCTAAGCAAGTGTTCTACCAAGCAGATCCTGGGTTTTTTAGAGAAGATTGTGCTAGGTAGCTCAGGCTGGCCTCCATTTCCCCGTCCTCTTTCTTCTGCTTTCTTGCGTGATGGAATTACAAGTACAAACTACCATGCGCAGCCTCAGAAGGCCTATTCCGCTTTGTTTTTTTTTGGTGGTATGAAGGAGAGACAGTCTTGGGATTTGAACTCAGTGCTTTAGAGCTCTATCACTCGGCTCCCATTTCTGGTGCTTTTGCTTGCGTGATTTTGGGAACAGGATCTCACATTTTTGCTAGGCCACTCTGGAGGTGGCCCTCCTACTACATTTCCTACATCACTAGGATGACTGCTACGTTTGGCTAGTGCTTGAGCTGGCCTCAAACTTTAATCTTTCTAGGTAGCAAGGATAGGAGCCGTTGCTCCAGCTTCAGAAGCGCTCCCAACCTCCACCTTCTTGTGCTGGTACTGAGGCTTGAACTCAGGACCTGACACTCTTCTATTTCAGCTACACTTCCTTTTCCAGCTTTTTGCTGGTTAAGTGGAGATAAGCGTTCCATGAGGGCTGGGAATATAGTTTAGTGGTAGAGTGCTTGCCTAGCATGCATAAAGTCCTAGGTTCAACTCCTCAGTAATGCATAAACAGAAAAAGCCAGAAGTGGCGCTGTGGCGCAAGTGGTAGAGTACTAGCCTAAGCAAAAAGTAGCTCAGGGACAGCGCCCAGGCCCTGAGTTCAAGCTCCAGGACTGGCAAAAAAAAAAAAGTTTCATGAGCATTTCTGTCTGGGGTTGGCTTTGATCTCAACCTCCTGATTATATAAGACTACAGTGTGACCACCAGCACCAAGCTTTGCCAAAAAAGAGCACAAGGCCCTGAGCACACATGCACGCATACACATATATTTACACATATAAAACACACACATGCACAGTAATACAACTCTGGACTGTTTGGAAGAATGAAGGGTAAGGGAGAAAGGGCCAAAAAAATATGGGGGGGCAGATAAATAATCAAAATACATAACAGGCTGGGTGCCAATGATTCATGCCTGTAATTGTAGCTACTCAGGAGGCTGAAAACTGATAATCACAGTCTGACGCTAGCCTGGGCAAACAGTCTGTGAGATTCTTTTTTTTTTTTTTTTGGGTCCGGTCGTGGGGCCTGAACTCTGGGCCTGGGCGCTGTCCCTCAGCTCTTCAGCTCAAGGCTAGTGCTCTACCACTTGAGCCACAGCGCCACTTCCAGCTTTTTTCTTTTTGCTTATGTGGTGCTGAGGAATCGAACCCAGGGCCTCAAGCATGCAAGGCAAGCACTCTACCACTGAGCCACCTTCCCAGCCCTAAAAACTGGATTCCTGTCACCTCACATTAAAATCAACTCCAAATGGATCAAAGACTCCAATCTTCCAACTACTACAGAAAGAGGAGAAACATTAGAACTTATTGGCACAGGCAGGAACTTTCTGAATAAGAGCTCCAGTGGCTTAGCAAATTCAAGAGATTTGACAAATGGGACTGCATCAGCAAGGGACACGGTTACTAAAAAGAGAACCTATAAATTGGGAGTTTTTTTTTTTTGTCGGCTGTGGGGCTTGAACTCTGGGCCTGGGCGCTGTCCCTCAGCTCTTCAGCTCAAGGCGAGCGCTCTACCACTTGAGCTACAGCGCCACTTCCGGTTTTCTGGTGGTTTATTGGAGATAGGAGTCTCACGGTCTCTACTGCCCGGGCTGGCTTTGAACCGGGATCCTCAGATCTCAGCCTCCTGAGTAGCTAGGATTACAGGCGTGAGCCACCAGTGCCTGGCTTTTTGTTTTTTTTTTGTAAACCACCTATACATCTGACAAGGGCCTAATATCCAGAATATTACAAGGAGCTCAAGAAACTAACCCTCCCTCCAAATTAATACACAATTTAGAAGTGGGCAAAGGAACTAAATAGAGACTTCTAAGAAGAAGTAAGAATAACCCAATAAACATCGCTGGCCATAAGGGAAACGCAAATCCAGACAAAATGGAAGTAGGGTGCCAGTGGCTCACACCTGTAATCTATCTACTCGGGAGGCTGAGGTCCAAGGATCTTAGTTTAAGGGCATTCTGGAGGGGAAAGCCAAGGAGACTCCTATCTCCCATGAACTGCCTAAAAGCCAGAGTAGAACTGTGGCTCAAGTGGTAGAGCACTAGGCTTGAGCATGAATGAACGAACACACACACACACACACACACACACACACACACACACACACACACACACACACACTTCCAAGGAACCACCGACGCTCAGTGACACCAGACTATCTGGCCTGGGACACATTCATCACACACACACACTTCCAAGTAACCACCGACGCTCAGTGACACTGGCCTGGGACACATTCAACACACACACACACACACACACACACACACACACACACACACACACACACACACACACACACACACACACACACCACTGATTCCGTCTCATTCCAGTTAGACTGGCTAGCATGGAGAACTGGAACACCACCAAATGTTGGCGAGGATGTGGGGAAAAGGAAGCCTACTGCACTGCGGGTGGGAATGTGAACTACAACAACTGCTCTAGACAGCAGTTTGGAGGCTCCTCAGACACTAAGCCAAGACCCTCCCTATGGCATCGACCCTGAGCATCAGAAATCAGGAGATGGTAAGGACACTTGCACGCCTATGCTGCTCACGGCAGACGAGTTATGAACACAGCCCAGATGCCCTAAAACCAGCGAGTGGGTCAACAAAATGTGGTGCATATACACCAAGGGATTTTATCCATCCAGTAGAAATAATATTGTGTCACCTGCAGGGGATGGATGGGCCAAAAACAATCATGGTGACTGATGTAAGCTCAAGAGAGACAATCATGGTGACTGATGTAAGCTCAGAGAGGCAAAGAGCGTATGTTTTCTCTCATATGTGGAAGGTACATGTCAAAGACTACCATCCGTGGTAGTAACACACATACACACACAGGACTCCATGCATGTACCCACAAAAAGACTGGGAGACATAGGGGAGGAGGAGTCCACAACTAATGTGCAGCTCACTGAATGAATACCAGGAAGTAGAAACATCTTTTGGGGGAAGGGGGAAAGGGAGGGGGACGTGAGTGGGAAGGAAGGGTGGGCAAATGCAGTCATGATAGTCAACGTACATTATGTAACAACTCCAAGAGCTGGGACATAGCTCAGTGGCAAAGCACTTGCCTAGTAAGGTCAACCTCCTGGGTTCACTCCCCAGCGCCAGGAAGAGGAGACAGGAGGAAGGGTTACAGATCCCAGTGCGCAGTGTGCTATGAGGAAGCGCGGCCGGGAGGCAGCAGGCCGGCGGGGTCGGGTCCCCGGGGTCAGCGCTGCACCGGGCACAGGAGGCCTTGGAGGAGGGGTACTTCTGTCACCACTGAGACGCTCCTTCCTGGAAAGACTGTTCCAGGATGCCGCCGCCAGCCTGCAGGAGGGGCAAGCAGGCGGCCCTGTCGGACCTTCCTCCTGACAGACCAGCAACTTCAGCGCCGGCTGCTGCTCTTGCCAGTGCCAGAGCAGGGCCCACAGGAGCTGGGCACCCAGGTGCAGGGCCCAGCCAGCAGAGCACCCAGCCCAGGAGCGAACCCCTCCCCAGGGGCACCCCGCCGGAGGGGAGGTCCTGCAGCACCGAGGGCAGCCCTACCAGACGCACACAAGAAAGACAACGCTTCAAACTGGGGGAAAACAGTTACTCCCCCACCCCTGCAAAACAAAAAGCCAAAATGAAAACCCCAACACGTCTGCCGGGCCCTGGCGGCTCACGCCTGCAATCCCCGCTCAAAGCCAGCCCAGGCAGCAAAGTCCACGAGACCCCTATCTTCATGAACCACCTGAAAACTGGAAATAGCTGTGGCTCAAGAGCTGCAGGGTTGGGACAGCACTCAGGCCCTGAGTCAAGCCTCATGACAGACTTGAGAGTAGGGATGGGAGGGATGACACTTATCAAGATGTATTGTCAGCCGGGCACCAGTAACTCACGCCTGCAATCCTAGCTACTCAGGAGGCTGAGATGGGAGGATAGCGGTTCAAAGCCAGCCCGGGCATAAAAGTCCCCCTGAGACCTATCTCCAATGAACTGCCCCAAAACCAGAAGTGGAGCTTTGGTTCAAAGTGGTAGAGCGCTAGCCTTGAGCAAAAGAGCTCAGGAACAGCATCTACGCCGAGTTCAAGCCCCACACCCAACAGCAACTAAAAGAGATGTACTCATAACCCAGCTTGTAGAACTGAAAGTTCTTTGCACAACTACTTAATAAAAAATAAAAAATACATGGTAGTCTATCTACAAAGATAATATGAGGAACTTCACTGAGTAAGGGGAAAATGAACTAGAAAGCAACAGACAAGGTTAGCTTGATGAATGGTAATACCTGCACTTCTGAACTCAATGATGAAACTCCTTTATACACAATCAACAGAAACTACAACAAGGAGAAAAAGAATCAAAGGGAAGTAAGACGGGATATCTTGTGGGGTAGAGACCAGAGTGGAGGGGCAAAGGGCACCAAGAAGAGCCCTCGCCGACACCAGCACAGACCCAGACAGCAGGGCCTACGACACGCCACCCAAAGATGCTCCCAGGTCACATCCCTCAAGAGCCAGCAGGGGCTGGGAAGGTGGCTCAGTGGTGGAGCGCTTGCCTTGCATGCCTGAGGCCCTGGGTTCCATTCCTCAGCACCACATAAGCAAAAAGAAAAAAAAAGCCGGAAGTGGTGCTGTGGCTCAAGTGGTAGAGCGCTAGTCTTGAGCTGAAGAGCTGAGGGACAGCGCCCAGGCCCAGAGTTCAGGCCCCACGACCGGACCCCCCCCCAAAAAAAAAGAGCCAGCAGAGCACGGCACCCCAAGCCGGCCTGCACTCGAGCCCCACCCACTCCTCCGTATTGCCCGCAGTGTGCTGCCAGAGGCAGGAGCCTGTGCCGGAGCCTGTTCTGAGCTTCCGGAGCAGCTCAGCACCTCGCAGGAAGTCTAAGTCTCTCTACGATCAACAGGAGTTGATCACTTCAGTGTGGCCAAATTTAAAGGACAAGTTTTCAGAATTCTTTATGAAACTGTAGTCAACACACTAAAACATGCAAATTCAAATCTCAAATGTTTCACTAGCACTACAAAACTAAGACTCTACTAAAAAGAATGTGTACGTAAAACCAAGAACACAGCCAGGCGGAGTGGCAAATCCTTGTAATCACAGTGCTCAAAGGCTGGGAAATTCAAGGACAGCCTAGCTACGTGGCACAGGACAAACAAAAACTTTCACAATATAGAAGCTGAAGGCAGTTTTTTTAGAAATTTGAGCGTCTCCGTCTGGGTCAGAAGCCCAGGACAGGGGCCGCCACCCTGGGAGCTCGGCTCAGCCGCTGTACCTGATGGTTCCCGTTGGGGAGGGGAGGGGGCTGATGAGGTGGGCCATGGTGTCTGGAATGTTGATGGTCAGGGGTGAGATGTGTGGCCGCACGGGCTTCACTGGAGACACGGGCGCCTCTTGCTTCTCCCTCTTCTCGCTGGACAGAGCTGTGAACGTGATCTTGATGTTTGTGCTCGGAAACCTGAATGTGCATCTGAAAAAGAAACACTGACGGTCAGCACCTGTCTGCTGTCCACCACACACACCCCATCCAAAACCTGCCATCCCAGAGCGCCCTCAGCCGTTTAGGGAGCAAAACCACAAGGGACAGGAGCAGTGCCCAAGTCTGTCATGCCTGGGAGGTGGAAATGGGCAAACGGTGGTCTGAAAACAGCCTATGCATAAAAATCTGCAAGACGATCTCACTCAATGGCTGCAAGGGGTAGATCATCCTAAGCTATGGAGAAAACAGTGACTGGGCTGTGTCACCAGCTGTCACCCCACTGACTAAAGCAAGCACAAGCAGAAGGGTGGAAGTCCAGGCTGGCTAATACAAAGTCAGACCCTATATTGAAGAAAACTAGTGCAGAAGGGACTGGCAGAGTGCCTAAAGTGGTAGAGCACCCGCTCAGCCAGTGCAGGCTGAGTGCAAACTCTAGCACCGTAGTGCCCGTACAAAAAGAAAAGAAAAGGAATAAGTAACAGACGCACTCTTACACAAAACCACTGGTCAGACCAGCCAAGTAGAAAAGTTAAGTACAGGACTCAACAACTCAACTGCCACTTAATCTCTGACTCCTTTGGTGAACAGGCAGGTATGTGCTAGGCTGGGGACCAGGGCTGCGTCCAACGGCACAGTGCGTGTGCGCGGGCGAGGCCGCGAGCCCACCACAGCACCACCCCCTTCAAAAAGGAGGACTGTGTGAGCAGGTGTGCGCCCATGTGCCTGTGTGTGTTACTAAACCGTAAATGACCTGAACACTATTGGAGTGCATCCCATAGAAGTAGGATTGTAATAAAGGAAAAACACCCAGTCAGGCAGCCAGGCCCCACCCCGGCGGGCCTGCCCGCTCTGAGACCCCTCCCACCCTGTCCCCCACCCCGGCGGGCCTGCCCGCTCTGAGACCCCTCCCACCCTGTCCCCCACCCCGGCGGGCGTGCCCGCTCTGAGACCCCTCCCACCCTGTCCCCCACCCCGGCGGGCCTGCCCGCTCTGAGACCCCGCCCACCCTGTCCCCTCCCACCCTGTCCCCGCCCTGGCGGGCCTGCCCGCTCTGAGACCCCGCCCACCCTGTCCCCACCCCGGCGGGCCTGCCCGCTCTGAGACCCCGCCCACCCTGTCCCCACCCCGGCGGGCCTGCCCGCTCTGAGACCCCGCCCACCCTGTCCCCCACCCCGGCGGGCCTGCCGGCTCTGAGACCCCTCCCACCCTGTCCCCTCCCACCCTGTCCCCGCCCCGGCTGGCCTGCCCGCTGAGACCCCGCCCACCCTGTCCCCACCCCCTTTTTGGTCTGCACATGGGCCTGGCGCTGTCCCTCAGCTCTTCAGCTCAAGGCTAGCGCTCTACCACTTGAGCCACAGCACCACTTCTGGCTTTTTTCTTTTTGCTTATGTGGTGCTGAGGACTCGAACCCAGGGCCTCAAGCCTGCAAGGCAAGCGCTCTACCACTGAGCCACCTTCCCAGACCCTACACATTTTCTTTGAGTGTCATATCCGTCATGATCACACTGAACCCTCACTCTGCAAGCCGCGTCGCTCTCAGCACTCTACCGCTGTAGGCTCCACTCCTCAGCACAGCTTTTTATCCTTACCCACCCTTCCCACACCGGAAGATGAACCCCTCTCCCCACAAAGAGCAGACACACCACGGAGCTGGGAAGAAACACAGATGCAGGTGCAACACCCCCAAGAAAGTTTGCACAGAGACACTTAGCAGCCTCAAAAACAAGGCACCGTCCAAATACTCAGGACAGCCAGTGCACGCACAAAGACCACACGGAAGCCGTGCGGCTGTGACCTCAGCCCAAGGCACACGAAGAGGAAGCCTCCACACTCCTCAAGCCCGGCTGCGATACGCTCCTGTCACCTGCACTGTGACACGCTCCTGCCACCTGCACTGTGACACGCTCCTGTCACCCACCTGCACTGTGACACGCTCCTGTCACCCACCTGCACTGTGACACGCTCCTGTCACCCACCTGCACTGTGACACGCTCCTGCCACCTGCACTGTGACACGCTCCTGCCACCTGCACTGTGACACGCTCCTGCCACCTGCACTGTGACACGCTCCTGTCACCTGCACTGTGACACGCTCCTGTCACCTGCACTGTGACACGCTCCTGCCACCTGCACTGTCACACGCTCCTGCCACCTGCACTGTCACACGCTCCTGCCACCTGCACTGTCACACGCTCCTGTCACCTGCACTGTGACACGCTCCTGTCACCTGCACTGTGACACGCTCCTGTCACCTGCACTGTGACACGCTCCTGTCACCTGCACTGTGACACGCTCCTGTCACCTGCACTGTGACACGCTCCTGTCACCTGCACTGTGACACGCTCCTGTCACCTGCACTGTGACACGCTCCTGTCACCTGCACTGTGACACGCTCCTGTCACCTGCACTGTCACACGCTCCTGCCACCTGCACTGTGACACGCTCCTGTCACCTGCACTGTGACACGCTCCTGTCACCTGCACTGTCACACGCTCCTGTCACCTGCACTGTGACACGCTCCTGTCACCTGTACTGTGATACGCTCCTGTCACCTGCACTGTCACACGCTCCTGTCACCTGCACTGTGATACGCTCCTGTCACCTGCACTGTCACACGCTCCTGTCACCTGCACTGTCACACGCTCCTGTCACCTGCACTGTGATACGCTCCTGTCACCTGCACTGTGACACGCTCCTGTCACCTGCACTGTGACACGCTCCTGTCACCTGCACTGTGACACGCTCCTGTCACCTGTACTGTGACACGCTCCTGCCACCTGCACTGTGACACGCTCCTGTCACCTGCACTGACACGCTCCTGCCACCTGCACTGTCATACGCTCCTGTCACCTGCACTGTCACACGCTCCTGTCACCTGCACTGTGATACGCTCCTGTCACCTGCACTGTGACACGCTCCTGTCACCTGCACTGTCACACGCTCCTGTCACCTGCACTGTCACACGCTCCTGTCACCTGCACTGTGACACGCTCCTGTCACCTGCACTGTGACACGCTCCTGTCACCTGCACTGTCACATGCTCCTGTCACCTGTACTGTGATACGCTCCTGTCACCTGCACTGTCACACGCTCCTGTCACCTGCACTGTCATACGCTCCTGTCACCTGCACTGTGACACGCTCCTGTCACCTGCACTGTCATACGCTCCTGTCACCTGCACTGTGACACGCTCCTGTCACCTGCACTGTGACACGCTCCAGTCTCACCTGCACTGTCAATTGTCTTTGGGTTCTTTTTTGAGGTACCAGCCTTGGCACCTGAACTCGGGGCCTGGGCACTGGCCCTGAGCTTCTTCTTGCTCAAGGCGAGTGCTCTACACTCGAACCACACAGCTCCACTCTGGCTTTTCTGGTAGTTAACTGAAGACTAGAGCCTCACAGATATTCCCTCCAACGCTGGCTTCAAGCCACAGTCCTCAGGTCTCCATTGCAGGCATGAGCCACTAGCATCTGGCTACACATTTCTCTTTTTCTTTTTCTAGGTCCAAGTCTAGGACTTCAACTTGGTACCTACAGCCACTTCCACTCATTAGCTAGGACTCTGCCAAGGGAGCCCCACCGCTAACCCCTCCATCCTGTTTTGTTAAAGTGACTACGTTTGAACTACGGGCCGTGTACCTGGCAAAGTAGGCACAAGGTGAACCATGACCCCAGTCTTTCTACCATATCACAGTTCACAAGAATGTCACAGCCAGTGCATCCCGTGTTACATGCACCTGGGTCTGCACGCAGAGCACACAGCCCTGTGAGATGTCCAGGGTGACACACCTATGTAGCCACAGCCCTCGGGAGGCTGAGGCACGAGCACCAACACACACCCTGTGCCTCATCACAGGGTTGTTTTACAATATTCCAGAATAGTGTGGCCGTTAGAAGACGGTCAGCAAAGCTCAGGGCGGTGTGGGTCACCGGGAAAGCCCTTGTATGGCATGGTCAAGACCCTAGGTTCAAACCCCAGCACTTAAAAAAAAAAAAGAGGAAAGAAGAAACTAGAAGGATCATCATTTGCTGGGCACAGGTGGCTCACAACTATAATAACCCTAGCTACCAGGAGGCTGAGACCTGAGGAGCGTGGTTCAAAGCCAGCCTGGGCAGAAAAGGTCATGAGATTTCAATTAATCACCAGAAAACCAGAAGTCGAGCTGCGGTAGAGCGCTAGCCTTGAGCAAAAGAAGCTGTAGGCCTTGAGTTCAATCCCCACAGCTATCAAGAAAAAGCTTGAAGCCAAAGTAATAACCTTCAGATACTTATAACAGAAGACTGTACCCAGTCTGTATAGACTGCCTTGGGTAAAGATGGAAAGACCTCGTGGAAACTAGGACATTTTAAAGTAACAATTTACCCAGAAACATTTAAACTGCCAGTCAAACCTAGTTCTCAGAGGAGACCCGGGAAAGCTCAGAGGCCTTCCCCTTAGGTTGACCCTTGACCAAGGGCAAACCGACCAGGACCTGAAGAAGGGTCCAGGCCCAGGCCCAGAGCCAACTTGCCAAGACTGGGAGAACCCTTGGCTTTCAAGGAAATCTGTCCAAATGAGACACAAGCAGAGGAACAGAACTTCAGTGATTGCACAGCCAAAGGCCAGGACCCACAGGTCACCTACAGCTTTCCACAGACACAAACAGCAAACTGATGGGAGGACAGACACTAATCCAGATGCAAGATACTCACAAACTGACTAAACTCCTCTGTACTATTTACACCTAAAAAAGAAAACCCCCCAAAACAAACAAAACAAAAATAAACAGCAAACTTTGGGAATAGAATAGAGAATCTGACATCCAGTACCTAAAGTCAACTATCCAGTTTCCAAGACAATAACAACAAAACTGAGGTTTGGAAGGGGTTCAAAAAAACCCATCTCAGCCGGGCGCTGTGGCTCATGCCTGTAATCCTAGCTACCCAGGAGGCTGAGATCTGAGGATCATGGTTCAAAGCCAGCCTGGGCAGGAAAGTCCATGAGACTCTTGTCTCCAATTAACCACTAGAAAACCAGAAGTGGCGCTGTGGCTCAAGCGGTAGAGCACTTGCTTTGAGCTCAAGAGCTGAGGGACAGCGCCCAGGCCCAGAGTTCAAGCCCTGCAACCGACTAAAAAAACCCAAAAAACAAAACAAAAAAAAAACCCATCTCAAACCACGAAAAGATGGGTGTGGTGATACAAGCCTGTCCTTCCAGCTAAGCAGAACTGGAGTCCAAGTACAGTCAGGCAAACGTGGAAAAGTAACAGAAGCAAAAAAGGCCGGGTATCTGCAATTCAGGGCCGGGGTGCTATCCCTGGGTCAACATAACAGGGCTGGGAATGTGGCTCAGTGCTGAGTGTTTGCCTAGCATGCATGAAGCCCTGGGTTCGAGTCCTTAGCACCACATAAGCAGAAAAAGCCGGAAGTGGCACTGTGGCTCAAGTGGTAGAGCGCTGGCCTTGAGCTGAAGAGCTGAGGGACAGCGCCCAGGCCCAGAGTTCAGGCCCCACAACACACACACACACACACACACACACACACACACACTCTCTCTCTCTCTCTCTCTCTCTCTCTCTCTCTCTCTCTCTCTCACACACACACACACAAATCAACCTAACAGAAAGAAAAAGAGACTATAAGCTATTAGACTAAAGCTACCCCACATACCAACAACAAAATGGTCTTATCAGTGATTAAATGGATCAAAACTCTCCAATCAAAATACTTGAGATGAGAGGTGGGTAATCCTAGCACTCAGGAATCTGCGGCAAGAAGATGAGAGTTCAAGAGTTCAAGGGCAGCCTGGACCCCACAGGGAGTTGCTGTCTCAAAAGAAATGTACAAGTTAGTATTTGTTAAACAACTCTCCTTTGGCAGGCAAAGGCAGCCTAGGCGG
Source organism: Dipodomys merriami (assembly GCF_024711535.1). NCBI lineage: Eukaryota > Metazoa > Chordata > Mammalia > Rodentia > Heteromyidae > Dipodomys > Dipodomys merriami. Next base: position 2,002,570 of record NW_027203405.1, on the reverse strand, counting down.
CAGCCCAGTGAAGAAGCCTCCCTATGTGCACAGAAGAGGGCCCTGTGGTTGGAATGAAGCTGTGGGGGGGGGGGGGGGGGAGGGAGGGGCACAGCCTCCCTTCACAGCAGGGCCACTACACAAACCCAGCCTGTCACTACCGGCTTACACAGCTCACCTTCACCTGGTCCACACGCAGAGGTCTATGGAGACACCAAAGCCCCAGTCCACTGCAACTGATGTCACAGACAGAGCCGAGAGAATTTAGGGGGCTGGCATCTGCTGAGCGCCAGAACAGGGAACCAGCCCTCCCGGTGTTCTCCCCCACAAAGTGCAATGGAGCAGCCTCAGCAGTGAAGCGGGGGGGGGGGGGGGGGGTATGCAGTGCCCAGGATGTGCCCCCCCCGCCGCCACAATCCACACCCGGGGCCAGCTGCCGCACTGGGCTCAAATACAGAACCCTTCATTCAGCAAACAGAAGTCATCAGTCAGTTACCAGTCCAAGAACACTAAGGCTGATTTTAAAAATCATTTAGGCTGGCGTAGAGCTTGGTGGTAGAGTACATGTTTACCATGAACAGAGCCCCAAACTCAGTCTCCAGAACCAAAAATAAATGAGCAAAAATTTATTTAAGCTGGGCACCAGTGGCTCATGCCTGTAATTACTGTAATGCCTGTAGTTACTCAGAAGGCTGAGATCTGAAGATCAGAGTTCAAAGCCATCCAGGGCAGGACAGTCTGTGGGATTCTTATCTTCAATTAAAGACCAAAGAATAACTAGAAGCAGAGAAGCAGAGCTATGGCACAGGTGGTAGAATGCTAGCCTTGAACAAAAGAGCTCAAGGACAGCACATAGGCCCTGATTTCAAACCTCAGATCCTGCACAAAAATAAATAAGCATCATAGTTCAAAGCCAGACCGGGCAAGAAAGTCTGTGAGATTCTACACGAAAAACTACCAAAAGGGATGGGAATGTGGCTTAGTGGTAGAGTCCTTGCCTAGCATGCATGAAGCCATGGGTTCCATTCCTCAATACCACACAAACAAAAAAAAAGCCAGAAGTGGCGCTGTGGCTCAAGTGGTGGAGTGGTAGCCTTGAGCAAAAGAAGCTCAGAGACAGTGCCCGGGCCCTGAGTTCAAGCCCCAGAATTGGGAAGGAAAAAAAAAGAGCCAGGCACTGGTGGCTCACTCCTGTAGCTAGGAGATGTGTGAATCGCAGTTCAGAGCCAACTTGGGCAGGAAAGTCCGTGAGACTCTTATCTCCTATTAATCACTAGAAAACTGGAAATGGCCCTGTGGCTCAAGAGTAGAGCGCTAGCCTTGAGCTGAAGAGCTGAGGGACAGAGCCCAGACTTCAAGCCCCATGACCGACTTAAAAAAAAAAGAGGGGCTGGGAAGGTAGCTCAGTGGTAGAGCACTTGCCTTGCATGCTCGAGGCCCTGGGTTCGATTCCTCAGCACCACATAAGGAAAAAATAAAAAGCCGGAAGTGGTGCTGTGGCTCAAGTGGTAGAGCGCTAGCCTTGAGCTGAAGAGCTGAGGGACAGCACCCAGGCCCAGAGATCAGGCCCCACGACCAGAACAAAAAAAAAAAAAAAAAGAGCTCAGGGACAGTGCTCAGGCCCTAAGTTCAAGCCCCGGATGTTTAGCTACTGGCAAATCCACAGATGATATAAAGAACAAACTATTAAGTGAGATGGGTGTGGTGAGGCATGTCTGCAGTCTCAGTGCTGGGGAGGCAGAAGGACTGAAACCCCAGGTCTTGAAGGGAGAGGAAAAAGAACTCATGCAGTTTACACACGTGTGATGAATAAGTAAATCTGTATTAATATGAACATGCACACTGAGAAACAACTTGTGAGAAAGGAAAAGATAAAAGATCAATAGAAAAAAAATCAATAGAAAGGCCAGGCGTCAGGGGCTCACGCTGTCATCCTAGCTACTCAGGAGGCTGAGATCTGAGGATCCCGGTTCAAAGCCAGCTGCAGCAATCAAGTCAGTGAAACTCTTTAATAAACCACCAGAAAACCGGAAGTGGCGCTGTAGCTCAAGTGGTAGAGCGCTCGCCTTGAGCTGAAGAGCTGAGGGACAGGGCCAAGGCCCAGAGTTCAAGCCCCACGACCGACAAAAAAAAAAAAAAAAAAAAAAGATCAATAGAAAGGAGTTGTATTTGAAGGGAGCTACTACTTACTTTTTGGCAGTAAGTTTGGTTTGATCGCAGTGACTTGGGCTTGCTAGGTAGGTGCTCTACCACTCAAGCCTCCTCTCTAGCTGGGAGCCACTGTCAGCTAGTTTAAGGGCATTGTAAGAAGAGAGAGGAAGGGGAAGTGGACAAATGGCTCAACACCAAGTCACTGGAACCAAGTGGTCAAATCAGTGCAGCCAGAACGAGACCTGGCCTGGCTCCAACAACGTGCCAGCTCAGGAGACCCCCCCCCCCCCCCCCCCAGCTCATGAACGCGGACAGCAGGGGCTGGCCTGGAACTTCAAGACAGGAGCCTGGGTCTGTACACACGCTCTTCATGTGTACAGGCACTAAGCGTGTTATGTATGATACAGGAAGAGCTGCCAGCCCAGGCAGGGCAGTCCTGAGAGTCACCTCCAGCTAACCACCAAAAAGCCGCAAGTGGAGCAGCGGTAGAACACCAACTTTGAGCATAAAACTCAGGGACAGAGGACAGGACCTGAGTTCAAACTCCAGGACCCGTACACACATGTACATGTACACACATACACACACACACTCACTCCGCATGGCAGTCATTAAAGGCAGTTAATTTATACAAAGCGTACTGACTTTCAGCTCTCCTCTGCTGCTCTTGGTGAATGGAGCCAGGCTCAAAGGCGCGGCCGGCCCCCATCTCTGCCTTTTCCAACAGCAGCTCTGTGCCCCTCCACCCAGGCCTGCGTGTACTCTTCAGGCCGGGAAGGCCTAGCTGTGTCTCTGGCGGTTCCTTCATCCACACCAGCCTGCTGACTGAAAGGTATGCCATGCCTCCTAACCCTAACTTCCCTCCTTCTCCTTCCATGTCCCAGCTCCCTGGAACTCAAACCTCTACTTCTCTCCCTCCCCACCCCATCGCCCCCTCCCACTCCTGATCCTAGAGACAGTCAAAGCCTACCCACAAAGCCGTGATCCTTTCCAAAGCGCTTCCTTCCAGCTCTCTGTACTGGTATTCTCTGGGAACTGGGCTTCTGACCAACCCCATCAGAGTAGATCTAGAAAACTCCAGAAGGGTCTGGGAATGTGGCTTAGTGGTAGAGTGCTTGCCTAGCATGCCTGAAGCCCTGGGTTCAATTCATCAGTACCACATGAACAGAAAAAGCCAGAAATGGCACTGTGGCTTAAACGGTAGAGTACTAGCCTTGAGCAAAAGCTCAGGGACAGCACCCAGACCCTGAGTTCAAGCCCAGGACAGATTAAAAAAGAAAAAACTCCAGAAGCTACAAGCTGGCTATCTAGAGCCTCTGCAGTCCTCTCTAACTCTCCGAGCAAGTCTATGTGAGGCCAGCAAACACAGCCCACAGGTGAAGGCAGGCTTTTCCCTCAGGAGGCAAGCAGTCATGTTTCCAACTAAACATAACTTGTGCACAGTAGCGTGTGTCTGCCATCTTGTCACTCAGGAGGCTGAGACAAGAAGATTAAGGTTTGAAGCAGCCTGGGCAGAAAAGTTTGTAAGACTCTATCTCCGGTTAACTGGCAAAATGGCTAGGTATGGCTGAAGTGGCAGAGCATCAACCGTGAGCAAGAATGCAGCAAGAACACAAGGCCAAGCTTCAGCCCAAGAGCAGAGTCCGGACCCCACTTCTGGACTGTTTGTCTAAGTATCAGGAGTGGTGGCACACACTGGAAGTCCCAGTGCTTGGGAAACTAAAGGAGACAGGTCACAGGTCAAAGGCCTGCCTGGGCTTCCCAGTGAGATCCTGCCTCAAAACGAATTTTGTTTAACAGTAAATTCAACTTCTTCTAATATTTGCCTATTGAATACTCTAGGATCTTAGTGATTAAAACGAACAAATTCACTTGATATTTTCAAAGTACCAATAACTGCTAAAGAATTGCATATTTTTACTCATACATTGTACACTCACTGAGTTTTCTAACAAAGGGAACTGCAAACCCAAACACTCTTGTCCAGTGACTTCCTAAAACCTTTCGCTGTCTGGGGCCAGATCTGTCTTTGGACAGGCAGTCAGTGAGAGGCTGGGCCACAGCCTTTCCATCTCCAGCCCGCCCCAAGCTCTCTTCTAGTCAGGATTCTTTCCCATGTGCCAAGCTGCTGGCCAAGTCACCGGTGCATCGCCCTCCTCCAGCTCTGTCTGAAGAGCCAGCCTCCCCCCCCTCCACCTAGGATCCACCTGAGCCTCCCGTGGGTCAGGGGCTCTGGTGGGAACCTTCTACAGGGTCCTACAAACCTGGCTGAATGAAGGACTTGCAGAATCAGCTTCTGGAAAACTCCATGCCCTGCAAACGCCCCGATGTACACTGACCCTCACAAATGTCCCACAGTGGGCTTGGGGCTCACCAGCCCTGGCAGAAAGGAACCTGTACTCACTGTAATCCAGGTCACTTAAGACGTTCACCACAAGCAAGGTCGGGGCATTTCTTTCCCCCAAATTAGTTCAGTATTAATACCACTTCAATGAAATGGTGAGCCACACTTCCCCCCCCCAGCCCCCACCCCACCCCCGTACTACAGCGTAAAACTAGTCTCTAAATACCCAGCAGGGCCTACTGAGGGTTGTGGGGTTTTTTGGTAGGTCATAGGGCTTGAGCTCAGGGCCTGTCCCTGAGCTTTTGCTCAAGGCTAGCACTCTGCCACTTTGAGCTACAGCTCCACTTCTGATAGATCACAGACTTTCCTACCCAGGCTAGCTTTGAGTCCATGATCCTCAGATCTCAGCCTTCTGAGATTACAGGCGTGAGCCACTGGTACCTGGATGGCCTTTTCTTTTTGAAACAGGGTTGCTAACTTCACCCAGGCTCAATCCTCCTGCCTCCACTCCTCAAAGAGCTGTGATTACAGGGTGCAATACCATAAAAATCCTAGCATTCAGGAGGCTTAAGCATGAGGATCACTGAATTCAAGGGCAGCCTAGACTACTCAGGTAAGACCCTGTCTCAAACTAACACCCCCAAACCACCTAAACTACTGTATGTTTCTAAATTCTCTTTTAGTTTTTAATACAAGCAACAAGATAGTTGTTGTTACTGGAATAAAATCAGTGCTTCAAATAAGAGCTCACCTATGGATTGTCTTAACTGTACAGGGACTTCAACTCAACAGAGAAATCTGAAACAAACACTGAAGATATTTCAGCCAGGCACAATGGTTTCATACCTTAAATCCTAGCTATTAGGAAGCAGAGATCAGGAAGATCATGGTTCAACCCAACACAAAAAGCTAGCAAGATCCAAACAAGCTGGGCATGGTGGGGCACATCTACTGTGCCTGCTCTGTGGAAGACAGTCTCAGCTTTATGACAAGAACTGGAGACACTGTCCAAAAAGTACACAGCTGAGGACAAAAAAGGGTAAGGGCATGGCTAGAGAGGTAGAGCGCCTGCTGATCAAGCCTAAGAACCTGAACTCAAACCCCAGCAGATAAATAAATTCATGTACACACCTGTAATCCTAGCACTCAGAGAAGGCTGACGCAGAAGGATCCTGAGTTTGAGGCCAGTTTGAGCTACAAAGTGAGATCTGTCTCAACAGACACACACATAGGAAAAAAAAAAAAAAAAAAAAAAGGAGACTTAGCCCCTGCAGAATTATTTGTTACACAGGCGATTACATTTCTTAATTTGACTTCTCTAACTTTAAAAAATAAAGTATCAACCTAAACATTAAACTTAAGTTCAACAAAGGCTTTTTTTTTTGGGGGGGAGGGGTTAGGGACAATCAGTCATGGGGCTTGAACTCTGGGCTTGGGCGCTGTCCCTCAGCTCTTCAGTTCAAGGCTAGCGCTCTACCACTTGAACCACAGCGCCACTTCTGGTTTTCTGGTGGTTTACTGGAGATAAGAGTCTTAAGGACTTCCCTGCCTGGGCTGGCTTTGAACCGTGATCCTCAGATCTCAGCCTCCTGAGTAGCTAGGATGACAGGCTTGAGCCACCAGCACCTGGTTCAACAAAGTCTTTTGAAACCATTTCTACACTGAATGGTATTTTACTCCTTAACCTGTATGTACTATCATCCTAAAATAAAAATCTATAAATGAAGAAAAAATGGTGCTAAGACCCTTTATTTCACAGGGTACAGAAGCTAAACCTTCCTCTTGTTAACAGATGCTCACACTCCCTGCAGAGGTAAAGTGGGGCCGCTGCACTAAGTTTGAATTCTGCTCCCTCACCCAACGAGCACTTCATTTCCATCTTAGCATGTAGGCACATGCAGTGTTCAACCCAAATGGGTTGTCTTGTTTTGTTGTTTTCGTTTTGTCCTTACTATGGACACAAACTGGCCTGGAATTCAGAATCCTCCCTCTTCTGTCTTGCTAACAAATATCCTGGCTGAAGAGTAGTAAAATAACTATCTTTAAATAGCCCCTAAATCCTCAGAATAAATAATTTCCTTGGTTATAAACTCAACTTTGTTTTCTTGTCCGTTACAGGGCTTCAACTCTCAGGGCCCAGGCACTGTTCCTGAACCTCCGTACTCAACGCTAGCGCTCTACCCCTGGAGCCACAGCACCACTGCCGGTGTTTGAGACCAGAGTCTCACAGGGATATTTCCTCCGCGGCCGGCTTTGAACCGCCATCCTCAGCTCTCAGCTTCTTGAGTAGCTAGGATGGCAGGCAGGTGAGCCACCAGCGCCTGGCTTGCTGAACTCCTCTGCTCTACCACTTTGAGCCACAGCCCCTTCCGGTTTTTGAGTGGCTCACTGGAGTCAGAGCCTTGGGAGAGCCGGGCGCTGGCGGCGCACGCCTGACATCCCAGCTCCTCAGCAGGTGAGATCTGAGGACCAGGTTCAAAGCCAGCCCGGACAGCAAAGTCCGTGAGACTCTGGTCTCCAATAAACCAGCAGAACACGGGAAGTGGCGCTGTGGTAGAGTGCTCGTCTAGAGCTGAAAGACAGAGCCGGCTGAGTTCAAGCCCCACGACCCGCGACCGCGAGGACAACCACCGCAAACTCTTGTGAGGACGTTCCTGCCCGGGCCGGCTTTGAACCGCGATCCTCAGAGCGCAGCCTCCCGAGCAGCAGATGACAGCGTGAGCACCGGGCCCGAGCCGCCGGGCATTTGCAAACACAAACAACCGCGTTCGAAGGCGGTGAGCGGGGCCGGGGCCGGGGGCCGGGGGCCGGGGCCGGGGGCCGGGGGCCGGGGCCGGGGCCGGGGGCCGGGGGCCGGGGCCGGGGCCGGGCGGGCTCCGGGCCGGGGCCGCGGCGGCCGGGGCCCCGCAGCGCGCTGGGAACCGCGCGGCACGCGGACAAAGCTGCTCTCGGAACCATCGAGAAGCGCGCTCGGAGGGCGAGCGGGCCTTTCCCGGGGAGGCTCGGACACCGCTTCCCGGCGCAGTGAAGGCGGCCATTTCCGAACCCAGAGGCCTTCCGGAGAGAAGTTGCGGGAGAACTTCGGGGCCCCGCACGGGCCGCGCCAGGCCGGGGGCGGGGCGCGGGCCCGGGCGGCGCGGGGCCCCGGCCCGAGGCGAGGCGGCGCGGCCCGCCCGGCCCCCGGCCCCGGCCCCGGCCCCCGGCCCCGACCCCGACCCCCGGCCCCACTCACACGCGCGGCAGCTGCAGCGGCGGCGCCCCGCGCCGCTGGAAGACGCCGTCCACGAAGACGCCGTTCTTGCCCAGGCAGCGCAGGTAGAAGTCGCCGCCCGCGTCCGGCCGCGGCTGCGCGGGCTCCGGGGCCGCCGCGCCGGGGCCGCCGCCCGGCGGCGTGAAGATCTCCAGGTGGCGCCGCGAGATGAAGCTCGAGTGCCCCATGCTCACGTCCACCGAGCCCTGCGACGAGTTGCGCCCGATGGTCACCGAGCGCTTCTTCATGAGGTACTCGAACTCGCGGCCCTCGAGCCGCGCCACGGCCCAGCCGCCCGGCGGGCTCCCGCCGCCCCCGGCCCCGCCGCCCGCGGGGGGCGCGCCCGCGCCCGAGAGCGCCGCCGCGGCCGCCATCGCCTGCGAGGCCCGGCCGATCCGCGCGGGCGCCCTGGCGGGCCGAGGCCCGGGCGCGGTCGTGGGCCGCGCTAGGCGAGCACGGGCGCCGAGGCCGCCGGCCGGCGAGGAGAGCGGCGAGGGCGGGCGCTCGCGCGGCCGCGCGCCGGGCCGCCTGACGGACGCGCGCGCCGGCCAATGGGCGCGCTGCACGCGGTGGGGCTACCGCGGCCGGCCAATGGCGGGCCGCGCTGCCGAGCGCCGGCACGTCCGCCGGCGTTGCGCGACGCAGGCCGGGCCCGGCGGCGCGGAAAACCCGCGGCGGAGCGCGGCTCCCTCGCGGGGCCGGGGCGCACGAGGCGCGGGCGGGGGCCAAGGTCACGGCGGGCGCGGGCGGCTTCCCCCGCGCCGGCCTCCGCAGGCCGCCTTCCCCCGCGGCCGGGGCGAGCGGGGCAGCCGCGGGCCTGGCGCCCGGGGGCTGCGTGTTCACCGCCCGCGGCCCCCGCCCGCCGGGCCTCCGGTGGGAGAAGCCCGGGGCGGCCCGGGTCCCACGTCCGCGGCGCACCTGCTCGGCCCCGGAGCGGGCAGCGGGCGCCGGGGCCCAGCGGAGGCCCGCGAGCGAGGCCCGCGAGCCGAGGCCCGGCCCGGCCAGGACGGTGCCCGCCGCGCTCCCGCTGCGGGACGGCGCGGGCCGCTCCCCGGGACGCGGGCCGCTCCCTGGCTTGTTCCGTGGGCCGCTCGCACTGGGAGCCTCCCGAAGGCGGGCCGAGGAGGGCCGGACCGCCCGCCCAGCCGGCCGTCGGAAATGCAGCCGCGGCTCCAGTGTGGAGGGCCGGCCTCGGCAGGACGGCGCGGGGACAGCACCGGGCTGCCCTCATCCGTGCCCACGGAGGTGCGGAGCACCGCGGGAGCACCCAGCACAGCCCAGGAGCACCCAGCACAGCCCTCACGCCAGGTACCCACAGACACCCAGCATACGCCCAGGAACACCCAGCACAGCCCAGGAGCACCCAGCACAGCCCAGGAGCACCCAGCACAGCCCAGGAACACCCAGCACAGCCCAGGAGCACCCAGCACAGCCCAGGAACACCCAGCACAGCCCAGGAACACCCAGCACAGCCCAGGAACACCCAGCACAGCCCTCACGCCAGGTACCCACAGACTCCCAGCATATGCCCAGGAACACCCAGCACAGCCCAGGAACACCCAGCACAGCCCTCATGCCAGGTACCCACAGACACCCAGCATACGCCCAGGAGCACCCAGCACAGCCCTCACGCCAGGTACAGAGCACCCCAGGAACACCTCTAACACAAGGCTCCATGGCAGGTATGGAGCGCCCCACAGAAGCCAGCACAAGCCGTCAAAGGAAAGGACCGTGAGAAATGCTTCTCAGCTGCTGTGGAGACAGGACAAGAGTGGGTTTCCTGAGTCAGCTCTCTGGCGCTGTGCACGTGGAAGAAGGCTAGGGCTCTGTCGTAGGGTTCGTAAGTTTCACTGTGAGAAATGTCTTGACTTGTTTGGAGTTGTGTGCTGGTAACATACACAAGGTGACTACTTTTCACATGCTGTCATCAAAATTGAGTGACCACCATATGCAAGAAAATCAGACCTAGCCGGGCGCCATGGTCACTTCTATAATCCTACTCAGGAGGCTGAGATCTGAGGATCAGTTCAAAGCCAGCCCAGGCAGGAAAGTCTGTGAGACTCTTATCTCCAATTTAACCACCAGAATAAAAATGGAAATGGCACTGTGGGTCAAGTGGTAGAGCACTAGCCTTGAGCTGAAGAGCTGAGGGACAGCGCCCACACCCGGAGTTCAAGCCTCCCAACCCCCCAAAAAAGAAAAAGAAAGACCTGCACATCTGAAGAAAATGATTGTGATTTTTTTTCTAGTGTGTTTTTATTTTTTGTTGGTTGCAGGGCTTGAACTCAGGGCATGACTCTGTCCCTCAGCTCTTCAGCTCAAGGCGAGCGCTCTACCACTTGAGCTACATCGCCACTTCCGGTTTTCTGGTGGTTTATTGGAAATAGGAGTCTCATGGTCTCTCCTGCCCAGGCTGGCTTTGAACCGCCATCCTCAGATCTCAGCCTCCGGAGTAGCTAGGATTACAGGCGTGAGCCACCAGCACCCATCACCCTCAACTCTTGCTCAAAGCTAGTGCTCTACCATTTTGAGCCATGAGATTGTGATCTTAATCTCAACACTCTTATTACCAATTCACTGGACAAAGCCAGACCCTGGGCAGGTCAGGTGTAGTGTGAGCAAGGACTTGGTTTGATCCCAGTGCTGCATAAAAATAGAGAATATATTTCAGTGGTAGAGTGTGTTGCTAGCCTAGAAGACACCATGGGTCCATTTCTAGTACCGTATAAACAAGTGAGCAAGCAAACCTCCGTTCAGTTTAAATCCAATGTAAAGAGAGATACATTCACAGAAGGCATTGCTAAATGCAGGAAATAGAAAGGTGAGAAAACAGGTCCTGCTTCTAACAAATGAGTAAAAAGACAGATGCCACGTTTTTAAGTAGTGGCAGAGACTTCTTGTGATGGAGAACAAGTTACAGATATGCAAGGAAAGATTCCCCAGAGAAACTGCAGCAGAGCAAGAGCTGAGGATCTGGTGTGGGCTCTGCCCTGTGGATGTGGACAGAGGGGAGCACAGGAATGTTGAGGTCGAGGCTAGTTTACACAGGTTAGCACACAGGTCCTTCTGGTCCTGTCTCCCTGGAAAGAGCCTAGAAATGACAGCAGCCTAGTAACTGAACATACCACACCCAGACTTGTGCTAAGAAAACCAGGGCTCCTTGGAGAAATGTTAGGAACCTGCTGACTGTATTCCCAAATGGCTGCACTATTCCACATTTCCATGAGCCATGAAGAGGAGGGTCCATGCCAGAGCTGGTCTCTACCACAGCTCCTCGTGTGTGTGTGTGTGTGTGTGTGTGTGTGTTGGCATCTCCTGTTTTCCTAACAGTGATACTGGACTCTTTTTGTCAGTCATGGGGCTTGAACTCTGGGCCTGAGCACTGAACTGCAATCCTCAGATCTCAGCCTGCTGAGTAGCTAGGATTACAGGCGTGAGCCACCAACGCCCGGCTGGACATCTTTTATAATAACCAATCAAAGCAAAGATTTCTGTCATTGGTGTTTTCAGAGTCAAAGACATGCTCCTGTCAGATGCCGAGGACGAAGGCAGGTACCAGGGAGCCGGGCCTCCACTGAGTGTAGGGCGGGCTCCCTGTGGCCTGTGCTGTGCCCACAGGACCAAGTCCACGGTCTGCTCAGCCTCTGTCCCCCAGCCTCAAGGCTATCCCTCCTTTGTAACGTGACACTGACTTACACAAGGCAGCTCCCAGGTCACCCATATGGTCAGAGTTCCTTCCCCCTTCCTCCCCCCCCCCCCCCCGACTGCCGAGTGCTGGGACCAGGGTACTGGGCTAGGGCTGGATGCATGGCGTAGGTAGATTGCTGGAGAGCTCTGAGGACTGGCCACAGATTCCCAAACAGGACTGTCTCCCTCCCTGCCTCCTAGTGCAGTGCTGGAATCCAGCTGGGGTCTGGCGCTCCATCTGCTGCTTAGGTGCTTGGCTCACCAGAGGATGCCGCATCGGTCCTGCCTGCCTCTAGCGGGGGTGACAGAAGTCACAGAGTGTAGACCACACCTGGAGGTGTTCTGAGATGCAGTCAATTCAGGAAAAAGGAGAGGCCCACCCTGCAGTTACTGCATGGCCTGACTCCCACCGCCCCACCCTGACAGTCATCTTGGTAAACGCTGCTGCATTTTTCTTGGCAGTGGTGGGATCCTAGCCCCCTGTGCTTGCAACGAGCCAGGGTGGATGTGGTGAGGAACTGGGAACAGGTATCAGGGACGCGCCCGACTCAGACTTTACTATAGGGACCTTCTCTGAAGTTGTGGGGAGTCTCCCCTAAGGCACTCCCTGGTGCAGTCCTCAGTCTTGGTCTTTGGAGCTGTACGCACAGACGTGGAGATGCCCTGCTCAGAGGCTCCCCTGGCCCACACAAGATCCATTTTGGATCCCTGGGAGCAAGGTTCAGGCATCCCAGCCTGGTGTTCTCGGCTGGTGTGACAGCTGCAGACATCACTGATGGCAGGCTTTGCTCCGTCCAGGCCCGGGCCCAGCCTCAGCATTCCCCTGAGGCCACCTGCAAGCGCCAGGTGCTGCGGTCAGGGAGTACAGGTGGGCCAGTCGGGGTGCTCACTCAGTTGCTGTCCAGCCTCAGGACACCGATGTGCTGGTGCGGAGGATCTGTGGCTCACCACTCACAGCTTCCCCGAGAGCTGCTCATAGGAGTACTTAGAGGGGCTGGGACAGCTCGCGGCAGAGCACAGGCTGAGCGTGCTCAAGACCCTGGATCCCATACCTGGCAGGCAAGAAAAAAACTTCATGCCCACCAGGAAGAAGCGGTGGAGCACATGCATAGCACAGGCAAAACCCTGGGCTCTGTTCTCAGCACTGCAAAACATTTAAAAAGGGTACTTTAGTCATGATTGCCCCCAACCAGGCTTCCTCACATTTTCATCTGATGGAAGAAATGTTGGTTTGTTCCTTCCTGAAATCCAGCCACCACAGAGAAGGGACGGGGGCTATGCAGGTTGTATTGTTAGTTTTTTTTGTTTTGGGTGGTCTTGGACGCAGGAGGCTGAGATCTGGGGATCATGGTTCAAAGCCAGCCTGGGCAGGAAAGTCCGTGAGACTCTAACCACCAGAAAACCAGAAGTGGTGCTGTCAAAGTAATAGAGTGCTAGCCTAGAACAATAGAGCTCAGGGATAGCAGCCAGGCCCTGAGTTTAATCCCCCCCCCCCCCCCCGAAAAGTCTCACGGACTTTCCTGCTCCCGTTGGCTTTGTACCGAAATTCTCCCAAGTAGCTAGGATTACAGGCATGAGCCACCAGCGCCTGACTTCCATGACTGTTTTTCAGCAGCAGAAAGAATTTGGGGATTTTTTTTTTCTTGGTATGTTTATTTTTTGAGTCTACATAGCCCAGCCTGGCCTCAAACTTGTGATCTTCCAGCCTCAGCTTCCCAAGTCCTGGGATTATGGTTGTGTACCACCATGCTCAGTTTATGATTTTCTCTGAAAGTTGAGGGACAGGGTGTGTGGCCCAGGCAGTAGAGTACTTGCTTAGAAAGGTCAGGCCCTTGAGTTCAAACTCCAGTATCCCTGCAAAAAACCTGGGGGAGAGCAGCAGCCTCAGTCTTGACAGCCGTCTTCACTGGCTAGCCAACATGGCTGCCTGATGGAAACGCAGTGGCTGTAGACACCAGACATCCCAGAGTAAGTGTTGTGGGACCAGGACTATTTCCTGAGATGATGGCTTCTGCCCAGGAAACGCAGCCGCAGGCTCCTCAGAACCGGGTCTGAGCGTGAGTCAGGCGCACTTTGCCCAGCTGTAGTCCTTTTGCTCTCCTGGGGGGGGGGTGTGTGTGCAGTCATCCCCACCCACATGCCTGTTACCAGGCTCACCTTCCCGAGGTCCTGTCCTATCCTCCAGGAAGCTGGAATGAGGAACCCTAAAGGTAGCACCTCCTCCTCTCCCCTTCCCTCCTCTTCTGACCTGTCGAATCCTAACGCTGCTTTCCTGTAGCCAAGGGAGCTGGCGCACAGGCACCCCTGCCGTTGCTGCAGGCAAACCTACAGCACCAGTGTCAGTGCCAACCGTGCATGCGTGAGACAGGCGCTTCCTAAGTAGTCCAGGCTGTCCTTGAACTTGAGATCTGACAAGTGCTAGAATTCCAAGCATGTGCCAGTTCCCAAACCCGACACCTTGTGAAGCCTCAGCCTTTCCATCCATGCTGTGTGGAAGAGGAGTGGAAATACAGTTGGGCCCAGTGGACAGGGCTCCAGTTCCTGTAGGTGATGCCACCCTCATTCACCAGCATCATGGGCAACCGTGGTAAGCTCACTCCACTCTGGCGAAGTCAAGGAAGGTGTAGCACGGACAGCGGTCACTGCGTAGACCAGTCACTGCTGCCAGCCAGGGTGAGCACGGAACTGAGGAACTGGACTCTCAGCCAGACTACAAACAGCAAAAGGCAGAGTTTTCTTGAGATGCAGGACATGGTCACACTGGGATGAGCCACATCCACCAGGAGAGCCCACATGAGTCTAATGGAGACTGCTGGCTACTGTGTGGGTTTAGAAGAGGAAAAGACAAGCCCTGTCATACTCCTGCAGCAGTGCAAGGGCTGAAACCCAGGCCAGCTGTAAATGAGACCTCCACCTCCCACCGACACCCGGCCCTCAGTGGTGTCACAGTAGATGGCCTCTCTCTCGAGTGTCCTCTGGAAGGTGGACACCACACTCCAGCCCAGGAAGGGCTGGAGGGAGGCAGGATGGCAGGGAGGCCTGAGACCCTCCATGTGCACATTATTCCACAATCAGTTACTGTGGGGACGGGCACTCAATGGCACAGACTAACGGAGACAAATGAAACACCAATGACAAATGTGCACCCAGACAGGGCCACAGGCACAATGCAACACAGGAAGATGAAGGTGACCTACCGCCAAGCTCACAACACTGAAGGGTAGAGGTCATAGTGCACAGGGTCAAAGTTAAATGCTTTATGAAACCACCCCAGGCCTGCAGTCCCTCAGAGTGGCGCCCCGTGTGTGGCAGAGCTCTGGGGACAGCGTGGCTAGACACTTCTGCAGCTTCCTAGGGCAGGCTGGCACCAGCAGTGCAGCTGGGCTGGACGTGCGGGTTGCAGAGCACACAGAGGCCTGCGGGGAGCCCACTTGGGAGAGACGGAGCTGTCTGGGGTGCCTCCTCGCCCCACCCCACACACTGCCTTCCGCGTGATGGTGTTGAACCGGGGCCTGCGTGTTAGGCAAGTGCCCCACTCCGGATGTCTTGTTGGCCCTTGTTGGCCTCTCCGTTGTGAGCAGAATGCAGTCAGTCTCCAATGCCCATGTGGCCACATGCCAGCCAAGCAAAGTCAGCACAGTGGGACCTGCTGCCCTTGGTGGCTGAAGTTCAAAAGTGTACAGGGGGGCTGGGACTGTAGCTCAGGGGTAGAGCGCTTGCCTAGCATGCATGAAGCCCCAGGTTCCATTCCTCAGTACCACAGACACAGAAAAAGCCAGAAGCGGTGCTGTGGCTCAAGTGGTGGAGTGCTAGCCTTGAGCAAAAGAAGCTCAGGGACAGTGCTCAGGCCCTGAGTTCAAGCCCCAGGACTGTGGGGAAGAAAAAGTACAGGGAAAGTAAGAGCCAAACCAAACAGGAAGGCTGGGTCTGTGTACCCGCTCAGCAATCCCAGGGCCAGCAGGTGTCCACAGGGCAGCAGCCCAGCCCTGCCGTGCCGTGCCGTCCGCTTTTCGAGCAACTGTCTGAGGCACTGAGTCTCAACTAGGGCACAACGCTTCCAGGAACATTTTCTGAGCCTTTTTAAACCTAAAAGACAATGGTCCGTCTCTGCTCACTCACAATTGTAGGATGAAAGGGCAGATGAGGGAAGCACTTCCCAGTGCCAGTGCCAACACTCTACTCCCACACACACTACAAAGATAGCACCACGAGGAACTCTGGACACCAAGGTGGCCAGCAAGCCCACACTGGAGCGGGCCTGGCCACGGCCCTGGTGGTCACCACTTCATATCCAGGGTGTCTGCGCAGGGCTCCAGGCCCTGGTGGGTGGTGTGCAGCACCTCCTGCGCTCGGGGGGAGTCGGTGCCCTCCAGCCACTCCTGGTACAGCTCCTGCACGTGAGCACTGCTCTCCGGGGCCCACACGGGGATGTCAGAGTAGATGCCCTCCATCTGCCGAAGCAGGGCCTTGTCCGCATGTCCGTCCTCAGTCTGTGCTTGGCCCCTACCGTTCAAGCACCCTGAAAGACACAATTGGTCTCAATGAAGCTCCATCTCAGAGGTGAGTGAAGCAGACTGGGGCAGGCGAGGAGCGACAGCCTGGGCCAGAGGCAGGCCCAGATGGGTGTCAGAGCCTCAGGGTTCTATTCACTTCACCCACGAATTGGCTTTACAAGCACGAACCTTTCAGAACTGGGAGGGGCTCTGTCCCTGAAGACCACGGGCCGCCGACT
Organism: Dipodomys merriami; assembly: GCF_024711535.1. Taxonomy (NCBI): domain Eukaryota; kingdom Metazoa; phylum Chordata; class Mammalia; order Rodentia; family Heteromyidae; genus Dipodomys; species Dipodomys merriami. Next base: position 1,986,427 of record NW_027203405.1, on the reverse strand, counting down.
GCCCATGGGCCGCTCCCACCTGTCCCCACGCTCCCCTCCAGGATGAGCCAGTCCTTGTGTGCTCATCTGCACAGCCCTCCCCTGGACAGACACACAGACTTGGGAGCCAGTCTCCCCTCTTTGAGGTTGGGTGTCCCCCTTCCCTGTGAGCATCCTGCCCTCTTTCTTAGACTCCAGCCCTACACAGGCTTGTGGAGTGCAGGATGTGGGGTGCCGGAGAAGTGCCTTCCCGTCCACAGGAGGGGCTGCCCTCCTGAGCTGCCCCTGCCCCCCGTACTGCTCCTCTGCTCCGCACCGGCGGCTTCCCCATCACCTCTACGAGGCCTACTGGTTGCAGGACCAGGTCAGCTGGCATCGTGTGCACTGCCCAAGGTGCCCTGCGTGTCCCTGAGCTTGCACAATGTGGCTGGCTGCTACCCGATGCCCGAGCATCTCACCATGTCCAAACAACAGAAACACACCACTCACCTTGGCCCCAAATCAGCTCCCTCCCGCCCAGGAGTGAGGTTTCCAGCCTACCCCAGCTGGAGTAGACCAGCACGGATCAGTGGCCCCCGCAGCAGTGGCTCTGGTCCTTCCCTGTCAGCATGACTGCACTAGGAAGGTCCAGCCTTCCCAGCAGCAGGGGGAGGACGACCTAGAGCACAGGCCACATCGCTGCCCTTCCTGCCACCACCTCTGATACAGCTAGCACCTGCTGAGCCTCAGTGTGGAGTCCACACGGGGGGCCGACCCGAGGGCTGAGGAGCTTCCCCCATGCACTGTCTAGGACCAAGCCCAGCCGTCACTCATCACGCAGGGCGGGCTCTGCAGCGACTGTGGCTCACCTCTGGGACATGCGAGGACTTCCACAAAGTGGTATGGGAACTTGTCCTTCTTGAGCTTCAGGATGATGTTTTGGATGTTCCGGAAGCCATACGCTGCAGCAAAGCGCAGTACGACCTCGCCACTCTTCTCCAGGGTGACTTCATGGAAGTCTTTGTTTCTACAAAGGTACGATAGGTTTGACAGGTGATTCTCGATTGTTGACCTGCAGATCACTTGCTGGTTTATTGGTGGTGGTGGTGTGTGTGTGTGTGTGTGTGTTGGTCCTGGGGCTTGAACTCGGGGCACTGTCCCTGAGCTTTAGTGCTGAAAGCTGATGCTCTACCACTTGAGCCACAGTTCCACTTCTGTGGTTTTTTAGTGGTGAATTGGAGATAAGCATCTCATAGACTTTCATGTCTTTCCTGCCCAGGCTGGCTTTGAACCATGGTCCTCAGATCTCAGACTCGAGTAGATAGGGTTACAAGTGTGAGCCACCAGAGTCTATTTTTCCTTTTTTTTTTTTTTTTTTTTTTTTGCTTGAATTCAGGGCCCGTGCACTGTCCCTGAGCCTCTTTGTGCTCAAGACTGCCCTCTACCATTTGAGCCAAGCACCACTTCTAGCTTCTTCAGAATGGCTTATTGGAGATAGGAGTCTCAAGGGGATTTTTCTGCCCAGGCTGGCTTCAAACAATGATTCTCAGATCTCGCATCATCAGTAGCTAGGATTACATGTGTGAGCCACCAGTGCCCCTTTTTTTGTTAGTTTGTATTTTCTTTTTGGGATGGAGTCTTCCTATGTAGCCCAGCGCGGCTTCAAGCTAGACCTCCTCCTCTGTCTACCTCCTCAGTGCTGGGACTATGGGCGCGTGACCTAAGCTCAGTCTTTTAGCAGAGCCAACACCCGCACTGTTGGGACAACAGGTGCTCCTGTGGAGCTCAGACGTGCCGCACTCGGACCCTGCAAGCACCAGCCACGGGCAGTACCGCACACAGGCAGGGCAGCACCACGCACAGGCAGGGCAGCACCGCGCACAGGCAGGGCAGCACCACGCACAGGCAGGGCAGCACCACGCACAGGCAGGGCAGTACCGCACACAGGCAGGGCAGCACCACGCACAGGCAGGGCAGTACCGCGCACAGGCAGGGCAGCACCACGCACAGGCAGGGCAGCACCACGCACAGGCAGGGCAGTACCACGCACAGGCAGGGCAGCACCACGCACAGGCAGGGCAGTACCACGCACAGGCAGGGCAGTACCACGCACAGGCAGGGCAGTACCGCGCACAGGCAGGGCAGTACCACGCACAGGCAGGGCAGCACCACGCACAGGCAGGGCAGCACCGCGCACAGGCAGGGCAGCACCGCGCACAGGCAGGGCAGCACCGCGCACAGGCAGGGCAGCACCACGCACAGGCAGGGCAGTACCGCACACAGGCAGGGCAGTACCGCGCACAGGCAGGCCGGCTGTGGTGCTCAGGACGCACCTCAGTGCTCCAGCCACGGGCAGCACCACGCACAGGCAGGGCAGTACCGCGCACAGGCAGGGCAGTACCGCGCACAGGCAGGGCAGTACCGCGCACAGGCAGGGCAGTACCGCGCACAGGCAGGGCAGCACCGCGCACAGGCAGGGCAGCACCGCGCACAGGCAGGGCAGCACCGCGCACAGGCAGGGCAGTACCACACACAGGCAGGGCAGTACCGCGCACAGGCAGGGCAGTACCGCGCACAGGCAGGGCAGTACCACGCACAGGCAGGGCAGTACCGCGCACAGGCAGGGCAGCACCGCGCACAGGCAGGGCAGTACCACACACAGGCAGGGCAGTACCGCGCACAGGCAGGGCAGCACCGCGCACAGGCAGGGCAGCACCGCGCACAGGCAGGGCAGTACCACACACAGGCAGGGCAGTACCGCGCACAGGCAGGGCAGCACCGCGCACAGGCAGGGCAGCACCGCGCACAGGCAGGGCAGTACCGCACACAGGCAGGGCAGCACCGCGCACAGGCAGGGCAGTACCACGCACAGGCAGGGCAGTACCGCGCACAGGCAGGGCAGCACCGCGCACAGGCAGGCCGGCTGTGGTGCCCAGGATGCACCTCAGTGCTCCAGCCACGGGCAGTACCGCGCACAGGCAGGGCAGTACCGCGCACAGGCAGGGCAGCACCGCGCACAGGCAGGGCAGTACCACACACAGGCAGGCCGGCTGTGGTGCTCAGGACGCACCTCAGTGCACGGTAGGCGATCTCTTCCACGTGCTCCCCAAACAGCTCCTTGGCGGCATGTCTGAAGACATGGGCCAGATGCCCATCTGAGCCTGCTCCATCATGGCGCCGTACCACTGCCTCCTTCCTGTCTCCGAACCTCATCAAAGAAGACAAGTCCTTCGTTAATACCCGTCGGGCTCTGAGGGTGCCAGGGTCCACAACATTTTAATCAGTCATGGGGCTTGAATTCAGGATCTGGGTGCTGTCCCTGAGCTTTTTTTTTTTTTTTTGCCAGTCCTGTGGTTTGAACTCAGGGTCTGGGCGCTGTCCTTGAGCTTGTTTTGCTCAAGGCTGGCACTCTACCACTTGAGCCACAGCGCCACTTCCAGCCATTTCTGTGTATGTGGTACTGAGGAATGGAACCCAGGGCTTCATGCACTCTAGGCAAGCGTTCTACCACTGAGCCACCTTCCCAGCCCCTCCCTGAGCTTTTTGACTCAAGGCTAGTGCTCTGCCACTTGAGCCACAGCTCCTCTTCCAGTTTTCTAGTGGTTAATTGGAGATAAGATTCTCACGGATTTTCCTGCCCAGGCTGGCTTTGAACCGTGATCCTCAGATCTCAGCCTCCTGAGAAGCTAGGATGACAGGTGTGAGCCACCGGTGCCTGGCTATTACATTCTGTATAGACACTGAAGCTTTGAGGATCACGTTCTTACTGAAGTGTGTCTCCTCTTGTGACATGCTGTGCCCTCTGCTCTGGGCGGCAGGCTGGGCCTGATGAGCACAGGCTCCCAGCAGGCCCTCAAGCTGCAGACATTCTGTAAGTGCTATTCTCACCCCCATAAAAGGGGCACACACCAACACAGTACTCGGATCACCCCTTAGGACATGCAGGTGGCCTCTGTACCCATCATCCTTGCTGGGCATTGGGGTTGAGCAACTGTGCTTAAGGGAGATGCCCATGTGCTGGGAACAGGTGACAGGTGACCCTAGGGTGCATGAACGAGGCCCTGTCCCACAGGCTGGAGCCCAGGGCAGGCAGCGTAGGGGAAGCCCTGCTGAGGTGCCTGCGTCCGATGACAAGGTTTCCGGGGGAGACAGCTGTGGACGGACCGCGTCTCAGCAGTAGCCGGGCAGCCCTACCCACTGGAGGAAGCCACTTACAGGGTGTCCACAGCCGCATCCCTCACTGGCAGGCCACTTTGCTCCATGATCTGAGCGACTTCACCTGAAGAAAAACGAGAAGGGTGAGACACCTGGAAGACAGCCAGCCCATGCCAGCGGAACACAGTGTTTCTTCCCCTAGAAGACGCTGTGCAGCGGCAGTCTAGGACGGCTGTGTACAATCACCACACACAGTGGGCAGCGTAGACGAAGACAAAAAGCACTAAAAATCCCTCTTGGCATTTGAACGGAAGGACGTAGCAAACAATCCATATTGTCTCTCAAGTGAGATTTTGTACATTTAAACTACACCACTACATTTATGAGACATATACACCAAGAACTAGAAACATTTGCTACATTTTCTTTTTGTTGCCCTTCCATTTTCTGACATAGGATCTTTTTCTATGTAGCCTGGGGTGATCTTGAACTCAATCTTTCTGCCTCAGTCTCCCAAGTGCATGCTTTGTGCTTGCTCTACCTTTCCTTGCATGGGGGGGGGGGGGGTCCTGAGAAAAATCCCTGGAAGAAAGCCCTAAGCAACCGTAAGATGTGGCAGGGCAACTGCGAGCAGTGAGGAGGGAGCAAACCCATGCAGGCTCTTGTTTTATCTGCAGAAACAGCCAGCCCGGCCCTACTCAGGAGTGGAGGACGGAATCCTAAGGGGCTTTGTTCTCTTGGCCCAGCCCTGGTCAGGAGTGGAGGATGGAGTCCTGAGGGGCTTTGTTCTCTTGGCCCAGCCCTGGTCAGCAGTGGAGGATAAGTGGAGGACAGAGTCCTGAGGGGCTGTGGTCTCTTGCTCGCCCAGCCCTGCTCAGGAGTGGAGGACGGAGTCCTGAGGGGCTGTGGTCTCTCGCTCGCCCGGCCCTGCTCAGGAGTGGAGGACAGAGTCCTGAGGGGCTGTGGTCTCTCGCTCGCCCGGCCCTGCTCAGGAGTGGAGGACGGAGTCCTGAGGGCTGTGTTCTCTTGCCAAGTGGCCCACCGTGGAGCACAGCTGGCTGGAGTCCCAGCCACAGGGTCACTCACCGTGGAGTCTCAGGTGAAATCACCCATCAAAGGAACTCCTGCCCTCCCAGGCCACCTTGAGATGCAGCTGCCGCCTGATGTTCTGTGGGCCTGAACACTGAGGCCCAGGACTCTGGTCTGATCCCAGCAGACCTGCCTGGACATTACCCAGCCCCGCTAGTGGTGAACACGCTTTCTGCTGGATGGCTCTGTGACTTGGGGGATGATTCCATTCCCAAAAGCACTGAGCACACAGTGGCCAAGAGCCATGTCACTGAAACAGATGCCTTTCCACTTTACTCTGAATGCAAAAATCTCAGTGGTGGTGCGGGTTTGGTTGGCTTGTGACTGCCTGTGGTGGTCACATACGGGAAAGTGCCATGATGGGTGTAACCTAAGACTGCAGGCCATGCCGCCCAGCCCAGTGGCCCTCCCAGACCCTTGACTAATTGGAGAAAGACAGAGGGGTGAACAGGACTCAGCACCACCCTCCTCTTCCTCCTCCCTTTCACCATGAAGCCCCTGGGACCCTCAGCCATCTGGCCATGCAGAGCCTCTGGCCCTCATGGACACTGGCTCCCAGAGACCCTTCCACCTCTCACCTGATGTCAGCACACAGTCAGTGCCCCGGGCATCATGCAAACCCGCGGAGAAGCCGTCTCCAAGAGCCTCCAGCTTCTTGTCATAGCAAGGGGCCACGACAATGTGGAAAATCTTCTCTGGAGGCAGGTTCTGCAGAGGAGAGCACCGAGCTTAGCCCTGGGGGGGCAGACCATGATGCCAGAGCACCACTGGTATGAGGGCACAGCAATGGCAGAGCACCCCCGTTCCTGGCCCTGGCTAGGGTGGTGAGCTCTGTGGGTGATCCCACTCCACACACACTTCAGTTTCTACACAGCACGCGTTTGGCTGTGTGGGCTGGATTTGCCCACAGAATCTGCAGGCCCCATGTGTGCCCTGCCCAGAGCCTTCTTCCTCCTGAACTCACACACAGGACACAGTAGTTGAGGGCAGAGAGGTGTGTGTGTGTGTGTGTGTGTGTGTGTGTGTGTGTGTGTGTGTGTGTGTGTGTGTGTGTGTGTGTGTGTGTGTGTGTGTGTGTGTGTGTGTGTGTGTGTGTGTGTGTGTGTGTGTGTGTGTGTGTGTGTGTGTCATGTGGGCATGCAGGTAAGGGAAGCGTGTGTGTGTGTCATGTGGGCATGCAGGTAAGGGAAGCGTAGGTGTCTCTTGGCTCACCCGCACTGCTCCACGGACCCCTTTCCTAGGGCCTAGCCATGAGGAGCAGGGATCCAGAGCTGAGCAGGGACGGGGACGGGGCACAGCCAGTGACCTGTAAAGTGAGCCCTGGGTAGAAAGGTCCCAGCAGGGACGGGGCAGAGCACAGAGGCTACCCGCCTCCATTACAACTCTGCCAGGAAGTTAAGCAAGCAGCAGCTGGAGGCCAGGGCTCAAAGGCTCAGCTTTCCCCACGCAGCACCGGTGAGAGGACCCAGAGCTGTGGACAGTGGCCAGAGGAGGGTGGATGAGCAGTCTTGAGGAGACTCAGGAAACGTGAGCCCTCACGGACAGGTCATAGGGAAGGCAGGAGGCAGAGCAGAGGGGAAACATCCTCCACGTGACACAGGCACGGGTGGTGTTGGTCCAGCTGGCCCTGGCTCTGTTCTGTCTGTCACCCTGGAGGAAGGCCAGGGTGGCGCCACCACAGCTGACCAGGTCCTCACTTGGACCTAAAGACTGCTTGCTCAAGAGTGCAGGACAGCAGAAGGGTGAGGCAGGTACATTCAGGAACCCCAAACCAGACTTGTCCTGTAATGTGGAAGACAGGACCAAGATCGTGGCAGGAGCCAGACACAGAAGACTCAATACCTAACCCTATGACCCTAGCAACTCAGGAGTCTGAGATCTGAGGTTCAAGCCAGCCTGAGCAGGAAAGTCCATGAGAATCTTACCTTTAACCACCAGAAAGCTGTGGCTCAAGTGGTAGAGCCATAGCCTTGAGAGAAAAAGCCAGGCAAGAGCAGAAGGCTCTGAGTTCAAGTCCCTGGACCAGCATGAGAGCACGCACACACGCACACACGCATACACACATGCACACACTGTTGGCAGGATCTTTTTGTTGTTGTTGTTGGTGGTCATGGGGCTTGAACTCTGGGCTTAGGCATTGTCCCTCAGCTCTTCAGCTCAAGGCGAGAGCTCTACTGCTTGAGCCACAGGGTCATTTCCGGTTTTCTGGTGGTTTATTGGAGATAAGAATCTAACAGACTTTCCTGCCTGGGCTGGCTTTGAACCATGATCCTCAGATCTCAGCCTCCTGAGTAGCTAGGATTACAGGCACGAACTACCGGCACCCGGCCCGTGGCAGGATTTTAAGGAGGTCATGTGGTACCGTAGTTTGAGGGAAACATCAGGACAGAGGAGAGATTTGGTTCCTTGAGCATCACAGCCCATGTCCCATAAGTTGAGTGAACAGCATCTGTGGGTGAGACTCAGGCCTCCCCTTAGCAAGATGGTCAGTGCTTTCCACTGAAGAGAAGGGAAGTGTATGACAAAGAGAGGGATGGCTGTTGGTGTAAAAGGCCCGACAGGCTCTGGTTCTGAAGCCACAGCTGCCTGGCGTTCACTCTGGTACTGATGGTCGTCTCCTCCCAGCCCATGCACAGCCCTCTGAAGAATTCCCTTACCTTCTGTCTGGCAAAGTAGTCCTTCACCAGGGAGCCCATGACTTGCTGGGGGGACTTGGCAGTGCACAGGTGTGGGGTGACAGGGTGGCCGAGCACCCGCTCAGCATATCGGACCCAGCCTGCAAAGAGAGCAAACTGTGAGACTGGTCTCACCGCTCCCTCCTGCCTCAGTGGCGTCTGGCCCTGGAGCTCCTGAGCCTGCCATCCTGGGGCCACACTCTCCAGGTTTCATCAGAAGCCTGCAAGGGCACTGTCCCCACCATGACCAGCCTCCTCAACAGCTGAGGCCGTGGCCAAGGTGTCCGTGAGACCTGATATCCTGCAGGCCCTGGCAGGAGGCCAACTCCCTTGAGCATCCAGGCAGCAGACAGGGGTCAGCGTGAAATCCACCATACCAGCTGTGGGGTTGTTAGCCTGACTCAGGCCGGGAAAGGCAGCAGCTACACTTACCAACTCTGCCAACCTGCTGGAGGTCAGCCCACTTTTTAGGGCAAGAATGCAGAAATTAGGTTGGATGCTGGTACCTCATGCCCTCTGCCAATTTAGTGATTTCTTCCTTCTTCCCTGTGTGTCAAAAATTTCTCAATACCCAGCCTTCCATTTTTTTCAGAATTAAAACGTCTACGATATTACCCATAACTATTTGGATGTCTGAACTACATCGTCCTTTGATAAAAAAAAACGTATTTATTAGTTGTTACATTGGTGGTACCAGTGTTTAAAATCAGGGCTTTGCACCTGTGAGGCGAATGCTGTACCATCTGAGCTATTTCAGATTATATGTTAGAGTGGGCCTCACTTCTCGCTTAGGCTGGCCTAAGTGCAGTCTTCCTATCCAAACCCAGCTTGTTTGTTGAGATGGGATCTTGGTAACTTTCTGCCTGAAGTTGCCTCAAACTTCGTATCTCTGCCTCCTAAGTAGCTGGGATTACAGGTGTGAGCCATCACACCATTCCAAAATCCTGATTTTCATTAAAAATAGTATGTCTCTGAAACTTCAGAATTACAAATACACATAAGGGATGAAGGTGAGGGTGTACTGCCGTGATGGTGTGCAAGCCCTGGACTCCAGCCCTGGCACCCCACAAGTCACAGCCAGGCCAGGCATGGTGAAAGGCAGACACAGGGAGGTAGAGATATGCCTTGGCAGAAAAGTTGACAAGACCCTTTTTAAGCCCATAGCTGAGCACAATGGCACACACCTGTCATCCCAACAATGATGGGAATCCTACACGAGGTGGGGATCACTTTCCAAGTGCACCCTTATCTCAGAGTAATCAGTGAATAATGGGCTAGATGTGGCTCAGCTGTACAGCCCCTACCTACTTCAAACATAAGTACTAGAGGAGCGGGAGTGAAGAGAGGAAAGGAAGGAAGGAAGGAAATCAAAAAATGCCACTCAGCTGTCAGGTTGCCCACGATACCCAGTCCAAGCCTGGAACGGAAGCCCCAGTACAGGCACACACAAATAAACACCACACTTGCACATCAGGTCTGGTGGAATAGGCTCACTGGTTTCCAGCCTCATCCAGGACACACACTGCCCTGCGTCTCAGCCTGGTGGCCTGGGCGGAGGTCAGCATGGCAGCAGCCTGGACTTACCAGGACAGGCAGAGGTCAGCATGGGCAGTGCTCGCCGCTCCTTGCTGTGCTGACGGTATCGACGCACAAATTCCTTCTGACTCTCCAAGATGCTGAAATCTGCAGCTATCGCTGTGTCAAATACATAGTGCACCCCTGCAGGAAAGGGCAGCAGGAATCTCACCACAAGGACAAAATCACACCTCATTCCCCCTACCTTCCCTCTCTCCCTCTCCCTCTGACAGTTCTGAGCTTGAATTCAGGGCCTGGGCGCTGTCCCTGAGCTCTTCAGCTCAAGGCTAGCACTCTACCACCTGAGCCACAGTGCCACTTCCAGCCTTTTCTGTTTGTATGGTACTGAGGAATCAAACCGAGGGCTTCATACCTGCTAGGCAAGTACTCTACCACTAAGTCACATTCCCAGCCCCTTTATGAGACTCTTATCTTCAAATGAAATACTCAGAAAAAGCTGAAAGTGGTGCTGTGGTTCAAGTGGTAGAGAGCTAGCCTTGCGCACAATGAAACTTGGGACAGCGCCCAGGCTCTAAATTCAAGCCCTAGAACTGGCAAACACACACACACACACAAATCCTAAAGTGTTACCATAATAAGAAATTAGTTTCCTTATGGATACGTGTTCTTTATTCGATTAAATACTTTTAAAAATTCTCCCTCTCCAAAGAAAGCCTTTTATTTTGTTTTATTATTATTATTTTTTTGTCCGGTTGTGGGGCCTAACTCTGGGCCTGGGCGCTGTCCCTCAGCTCTTCAGCTCAAGGCGAGCACTCTAACACTTGAGCCACGGCACCACTTCCGGCTTTTTTCTTTTTGCTTATGTGGTGCTGAGGAATCGAATGCAGGGCTCTACCACTGAGCCACCTTCCCAGTCCGAAAGCCTTTTATAATAGAGAACAAATTACTCAAAATGAGATCTTGGATAAAACTACGCTAACTTCAGGCTTTCAAACGCGGGACGCCTTCAGGAATGAGGCAATGAGTTCCCCTGTGTGGTCCCAGCACGTCCCCAGTCAACAGCCCCGGGAGCAGCACAGTCACAGGCTGTTCTCTGGACGTAAAGCCTGGCAGTGCTGGTGGCTCACACCTGTAATCCCAGCTGTGAAGGAGGCCGAAATCTGAGGATCACGGTTCAAAGCCTGCATGAGCAGAAAGTGTGTGAGACTCTTATCACCAATTAACTCCCAGAAAATTGGAAGCAGAGAGTGCCAATCTTTGAGTGAAAAAGCTAGCCCTGAGTTCAAGCACTGGTACTGGAACTAAAAAAAATAAAAGACTTAAACCCTGTTCTGACAATACTTATGCCAAATGTCATTTTGCTGCACTACTAATCCTCATGATCATATAGTCTTTTCCCTTTTGTGGTGACACTGGGGCTCCAGCCCATGCGTAGCTGTTTCATTCATGGCTACTTGAAGATGAAGTCTGGAGGATTATTTGCACAGGTTGGCTCCAAACCTCGATCCTCAGAGGTGCTCAGTTTACTGGGGAAAAATCATTTATTCCTCCCATCCCCCCCTCCCTTTTTAATACTAGAACCTGGGTTTAAACTCAAGACTTGTGCTCTTCGTTGGTTTGGTGCTTCACTACTTTAGCCACACCTCCAGATCTTCATTTTGCTGATTAATTGGACATAAGAGTCTTGAAGACTTTTCTGACTGGGCTGGCTTTGAACTGAGATCCTCCAGGTCTCAGTCTCTTGAATGCCTAAGGTTACAAGTGTGAGCCACTGGCACCTGGCTAATTCCTTTTTCTTTTTCTTTTCTTTCTTTTTTTTTTTTTTTGGTTGGTCAAGGGGCCTGAACTCTGGGCCTGGGCACTGTCCCTCAGCCCTTCAGCTCAAGGCTAGCGCTCTACCATTGAGCCACAGTGCCACTTCTGGCTTTTTCTGATGATGTGGTGCTGAGGACTTGAACCCAGGGCCTCATGCATGCAAGGCAAGCACTCTACCACAGAGCCATTCCCTGCCCTGGCTAATTCCTTTTCTGAATTTGCCTGGCTGCCATGCCATTCAAGATACTCAAGGGCCACAAAAATACCCCAAAGTAAACAGGCGTCTGGCCGGGCTGGGGCAGGCCCAGCCCGACACAAGTGGGTGCAGAAGTACTTTTGGCATTTAGGGCAGCATCACTCCCGTGTATATGTCTGAAATCACCACCTTTTGATCCTCATGTAAGAGACACCAGATGGGGCTGGGAATGTAGCTTAGCAGTAGAGCACTTACTTAGCAATTGAATCCATGGGCTTGATCCCTAGTACAACAAAACAAACCCGCCAAACCCAAGCATGCCCATTCCCTTCTGCTTCGCACAGCACGTCCCCCGGAAACCGGACACTAAGCATTTCAGAAGTGGCGACGTGGGGGCTGTGGACGAGGGTGGGAGACTCCTGGTGTGCGTTGAACAGCCTGCTCCCTGTTGGAGGCTTGTTTGACAGATTCATTTTACCTTCTATGAGACTCTCCTAGAAGTTCCTCATCTCTCCTAGACCCTGAAAACTGAACTTTGGAGCACAAAGGGGCACAATTCACCATATTGGCAAAGGTGACTCACCAAGACTTTTGAGGAAGCCACAGAGCCTTCTGGATGCATCAGTGACACTGAGGTTGAATTTTGCAGCAAAATAAGGCAGAGACTGAGGACACACAGACACGACCAGCACTCTGTGCTTTGAGGCATCGCATTTCTACAAGGAGAGGAAGGAGGTCACACACATCTGACCAATGAGGAGGAGAGTAAGCTGCAGCTGTTATGAGAAGATTTTACCCTTGACCTTGTCTTGCTGAAGACAGTGACACCTGTTGTTTAGGAGGGTGATTTGGGGTATACTTGGCCCTGTCCCAGTCAAACAACTCCCTTAGAACACAATCCCTACTCCCAAATACACCCAGAATGTGGCAGGAGAGTACTGACACCAGGATCTCACACTTGACCTCACCGGGTGAGGCGGAGGGCCTGAGGGGGCCTGCTGCCACCACTGCCTGTGCAGATGGAAAAGTTTATACAACAATCTGTATTCTTAGTGGGCACCGGCGGCTCCTGCCCATGACCCTCACTACGCAGGAGGCTGAGATCTGAGAATTTCTATGGTTCAAAGCTAGCATGGGCAAGAAAGTCTGTGACACTCATCTCCAATTAACCATCAGAAAACCAGAAGTGGTGTTGTGGCTCAAAATAGTACAGTGCTACGCTTGAGCAAAAAGAGATCAGGAACAACACCTAGGCCCTGAATTCAAGCCCCAGGTCTGCGAAAAAAACAAACAAAAACGTATTCTTTTTTTCTTGTGCCACTCACTACTGGGGACACACTCAAAGCCCCACTCTCCCTTAGCTTTCTGCTCAAGGCTGGCGTGCTACCACTTGAGTGACACCTCTACTTCTGGCTTTTTTCTGGTGAGTGGGAGAGAAGAGTCATTCAGATTTGTCTGCCTGGGCTGGCTTTGAATAGAGATCCTCAGATCTCAGTTCCTAAGTAGTTAGGACTACAGGTAAAGATTTTGTTCTTAACAAAGAAGGGCTTGAGAGAAGGCGTCAATGGCAGGGGACGTCTCTGACACCGGAGCAGGGCCAAGATGGCTGAGATGCACGTCAGTGTCCCAGCAGATGACTACGTCCACAAGGACAACAGCTCCCTGGGCAGGCTCGGCAGGCCCAGGCCCAGCATGTGCCCCGGTTGTCATACCTTATTAAGGTGCAGAACATGGAAGAAGTCCTTGGCATTCTGCTGGGAAAGCTGGACTCCTTCCTCAGGAGTTATACAGCTGTCACATGCCAGACAGTCACTCAAATATACCTTGGCATCAGCCAATTTATGGAATTCCCCCTTCTGTAAAAGAAAATAACATTTTGGCATTAATGAGAGCTTCTCTAGGGAGGGTAACAGTTTAAACAGGATGTGGTGCTCATACTAACACAGCCCCTGCTGAGCTTGTGGTGGGGACACAGGGCCTGGCACCTGGCCCACGCGACTGGGGAGGAATGCTGAGGACAGTCCAGGTCCAGCTATGCTGTGAACAGGAAATGACACTCCTTTGCCACCCAGGAGTCCCATGGTCAGCTCCTCGTCCACTCTCCCGTCACATGCCATGATCCAGGCTGCCCTCCTTGCCCAGGCGCAGCTTCACTCCCTGCGTGCACTGGGTCATGGCTGTGAGCACTCAGGGTCTCCCTCCAAGCCACTGCCCGCTCTGGGTTTCCACCTGAATGTACAGCAGGATCTTTAGATCAGCTGGACTGGATCCTCTCTGCCACTCTGGCTAACTTGCTAGCAAAGCCGTCCCCTCCCAGGCTTCCATCCATTACCCCTCTGCTCCCCAGCTTCCATCTGCGGCTGTTGTCTGTCCTAAAATAGACACCTCCACTCCTGAGCCTTCCCTCTTACCCGAGGAGCCTCTCCAGCACATTCACAGGCTTACCGAGCCCACCGCCTCCTCCCAGCATCTCACTCCAACAGAGCATCCACCTCTCCGCTGCCCGGGGCCCATTTAGGCTGCAAATGTGCATTATCTCTTTCTCACCAGAGCAACAGAAGGGGAGTAACTTAACTCCCTACAACACTGATAAGAACAGAGCCTCGTGGTATGTTCTTTTTTCCTTTTGAGACAGTATGTTGCTATGCAGCCCAGGCTGGCCTCAAACGTGTGATCCTCCTGCCTCAAACATCCTTTTTTTTTTTTTTTGTCAGCCGTGGGACCTGAAGTCTGCTCTGGGCCTGGGTGCTGTCCCTCAGCTCTTCAGCTCAAGGCTAAGCACTCTACCACTGGAGCCACAGCGCCACTTCTGGCTTTTTTCTTTTTGCTTATGTGGTGCTGAGGAATCTAACCCAGGGCCTCAGGCATGCAAGGCAAGCGCTCTACCACTGAGCCACCTTCCCAGCCCCTCAAACACCCTTCTGTCCTGTGCACCACCATGCCCAGTGTGGTTAGGTGTTTGTTCAAGGTGCTGCACAGACAGCAGGCATGGAGAAGCCCTGGTCCAGCTGCCCCACGGCATTGGCTTCCACTAGCTCAGGGATCAGGTGTTCCTGGATGCCTAGTTGTTGGGAGCCGACAGTAAAGTTTAAAGGTCATCTTGACCCCGGTGCTCACTCAAAGACACGTTCAAGGAACTGGCTTACTTAAAAAAATACCAGGTGCCCAGAATTGCTTTGCTATGTCTACAGTTTGTTTTACTTTCTACCAGTTGACCTTGTCTTGTTTTTACTAAAGTTTTCCTTGTTTTTCTGGACTATTTAACCTTATGTTACCTCTTGACTTCTAATAGTATATATTAAAAAAAAGTTAAAAATAAACGGTGCTGCAGTCTTGAGCTGCAGACCTCCCCACCCCATCCTTTGTCTTATGTCTTTATTTTTCCGCATCCTCGCCCCTAGTTCAGGACTCCCTTTCGTTGCCGGCAGCTCGGGCACCTAGGGAGCGGCATTCTGGGTTTTTGCCTCAAGCCCTGTTGCTGCCCAGGTCCCAGTTCCACAACACAGCACCAGCACACAAGGGAATCAGACTAGTGCCCGTCAATTAAACAGCACATCAAAATACCTAAGAGAAAAAAATCTGTCCCTTGCTTTTCCCACAGGGCCAATTCTCCACATAAACTTGGTTCTAGAGCACTGGTGGCTCACACCTGTAATCCTAGCTACTGAGGAGGCTGAGATCTGAGGATTACAGTTCAAAGCCAGCCTGGACAGGAAAGTCTGTGAGACTGTTATCTCCAATTAATCACCAGAAAACAGGAAATGGCACTGTGGCTCAAAAGTGGTAGAGCGCTAGCATTGAGCAAAAAAGCTCAGGGACAGTGCCCATGCCCTGAGTTCAAGTCCCATGACTGACAAAAATTGATTCTAGAATTTTCTAAGGGGAGAAGTGACTTAACCTCCTCCTAGCACATTCTTGTGAGCAGGGGACACTGGTAGAGCACCCCGAGCATGAGTTGGCAGGCACAGAGAGTCCAGCTCAGAGCGTGTGACACATAAACAACAAAAACGGAACTGGAAGAGCAGAGGACATGGCCCCAGGGGCAGAGCACTGCCTAGCAAGCGTGAAGAATGAACTCAAACCTGAGTATTTTCAAACAAAAAAGAAATTTAAAAAAATTCTGAAAAGAACTGAATTGAAGAAAAACCTATTTAAACACTAAGCTTACAGAATCATGAAATTTGCTGAGCGCCAATGGCCCACACCTTTAATCCCATCTACTGGGGGAGGTTGGGAACAGGAACACTAAGGTTGGAAGCCTGGCTCAGGTGCTACTGTGCCAGCCAATGAGCAAAAGTACCAGATACCAAGTCCAAGTCCCAGTCTAGAACACAGAAAAATAATGGGAAGACTGAAGTTCCAAGGCCATCCTGGGCAGAAAAGCTTGTGAGACTCCTCTCAACCCAGAGCTGGGTGCAGTGACACACACCCACATCATAGGCTACACGGGAGGCTGCGACTGCAGGATCAAGGACTCTGCCTTCATGGAGAGAAGGGGGATGCAGTGACACACACCTGTGACCCCAGAAACAACAGGAAGCACAAAGCAGGGAGACTGCAGTCAGACACACTCAGGGCAGGAAGCAAGACCCTATTCTAAAAATACCAGTGAAAGGGGGCTGGGAAGGTGGCCCAGTGGTAGAGTGCTTGCCTTGCATGCATGAGGCCCTGGGTTCGATTCCTCAGCACCGCATAAGCAAAAAGCCGGAAGTGGCACTGTAGCTCAAGTGGTAGAGCGCTAGCCTTGAGCTGAAGAGCTGAGGGACAGCACCAGGCCCAGAGTTCAGGCCCCACAACCGGACCCAAAAAAAAAAAAAAAAAAAAAAAAAAAACCAGTGAAAGCACCGTGCTGGAGGCATGGTTGAGCACTCCACTAGCCTAGCAAGTGCGACTTGAGTTCAAACTCCAGTGCTGCCAAATACAAAAATCGTGACACTTACGTTATTTTAGAAGTTTCCTACCCGTGGTGTACAGAACAGAGGTTTCCATTTAAGACTCGAGGTTTCAGTGTCATGCCGTCACTCCTCTGTTCTGTGTTTCAGCGGGGTGCCTGGTGTGTTTGAGAACAAAGGTGGCCTGCACCCCAGCCCTGAGCCCTTCACTTGTACATTGGTCTTTCTTAGAACAAGATGTGCACGGTGACTTGAGCCTCTGAACAGGACAAACAACAGCTGCTCACTTTAGGCTGATATAAAACTGAGGAATCTACTTGCCTCTTCATTCTCCTCCACTGGACTTGGGGCATCGATGGCCACATTCTCTTGGTCATCAGTTTTTGTTTTTTTACTACATTCCTTGAAAAGGCAAGGGAACATTGTTAAAGAACAATTTCTAACCTGATTCAGTCACAAGAAACACATACCTTGATCCATTCATGTCTATGAATCTTTTCCACAGAAATGAGAGAACTGCGCTTACAGGTGGGTGATGGCACACGCGCACACACGCGCGCACGCACGCACACACGCCTGCATTGTTCTCACTGAAAACTAGGAGTAAAACGACCGTCGTGCACATCTGACTCATCTGGACCAGGCACTCGTGGGCGGGGGGCGGGCATCTCGGTGGGCGCCGGCCTGGAGTGAGAGCCAGCGACAGCCCGCGCCGGAGAGCCGGGCCGGAGTCCGCGGACCGGGCGCAGACGCTGCGCGGCCCTCAGGCGGCGCGGCCGGTGACCCCGTCCCGGCCCCCACTTCGCGCGCGGAGGGGCCGCGGCCCCGGGCCGAGCTGCCCGCAACGCCGAGCCCCGGCCCCGGTCCCGGGTCCCCCGCCTCCGGCCCCCGGCCCCCCGCCTCCGGCCCCCCGCCTCCGGCCCCCGGGCCCCCGCCTCCGGCTCCCCGCCTCCGGCCCCCGGGCCCCCGCCTCCGGTCCCCGGCCTCCCCGCCTGCGGCCCCCGCTCCGGTCCCCGGCCTCCCCGCCTGCGGCCCCCGCTCCGGTCCCCCGCCTCCCCGCCTGCGGCCCCCGCTCCGGTCCCCCGCCTCCCGTCCCCGGCCTCCCCGCCTGCGGCCCCCGCTCCGGTCCCCCGCCTCCCGTCCCCGGCCTCCCCGCCTGCGGCCCCCGCTCCGGTCCCCCGCCTCCCGTCCCCGGCCCCCCGCCTCCCGTCCCCGGCCCCCCGCCTCCCGTCCCCGGCCCCCCGCCTCCCGTCCCCGGTCCCCCGCCTCCCGTCCCCGGCCTCCCCGCCTGCGGCCCCCGCTCCGGTCCCCCGCCTCCCGTCCCCGGCCCCCCGCCTCCCGTCCCCGGCCCCCCGCCTCCCGTCCCCGGCCCCCCGCCTCCCGTCCCCGGCCCCCCGCCTCCCGTCCCCGGTCCCCCGCCTCCCGTCCCCCGCCTCCCCGCCTGCGGCCCCCGCTCCGGTCCCCCGCCTCCCGTCCCCGGCCTCCCCGCCTGCGGCCCCCGCTCCGGTCCCCCGCCTCCCGTCCCCGGCCTCCCCGCCTGCGGCCCCCGCTCCGGTCCCCCGCCTCCCGTCCCCGGCCCCCCGCCTCCCGTCCCCGGCCCCCCGCCTCCCGTCCCCGGTCCCCCGCCTCCCGTCCCCGGCCTCCCCGCCTGCGGCCCCCGCTCCGGTCCCCCGCCTCCCGTCCCCGGCCCCCCGCCTCCCGTCCCCGGCCCCCCGCCTCCCGTCCCCGGCCCCCCGCCTCCCGTCCCCGGCCCCCCGCCTCCCGTCCCCGGTCCCCCGCCTCCCGTCCCCGGCCTCCCCGCCTGCGGCCCCCGCTCCGGTCCCCCGCCTCCCGTCCCCGGCCTCCCCGCCTGCGGCCCCCGCTCCGGTCCCCCGCCTCCCGTCCCCGGCCTCCCCGCCTGCGGCCCCCGCTCCGGTCCCCCGCCTCCCGTCCCCGGCCCCCCGCCTCCCGTCCCCGGCCCCCCGCCTCCCGTCCCCGGCCCCCCGCCTCCCGTCCCCGGTCCCCCGCCTCCCGTCCCCGGCCTCCCCGCCTGCGGCCCCCGCTCCGGTCCCCCGCCTCCCGTCCCCGGCCCCCCGCCTCCCGTCCCCGGCCCCCCGCCTCCCGTCCCCGGCCCCCCGCCTCCCGTCCCCGGTCCCCCGCCTCCCGTCCCCGGCCTCCCCGCCTGCGGCCCCCGCTCCGGCCCCCCGCCTCCCGTCCCCGGCCCCCCGCCTCCCGTCCCCGGTCCCCCGCCTCCCGTCCCCGGCCTCCCCGCCTGCGGCCCCCGCTCCGGTCCCCCGCCTCCCGTCCCCGGTCCCCCGCCTCCCCGCCTGCGGCCCCCGCTCCGGTCCCCCGCCTCCCGTCCCCGGCCTCCCCGCCTGCGGCCCCCGCTCCGGCCCCACGCCGCCGGCGGAGGCGCACGCACGCCTCGGGTCCGCGGCGCCCACCTTCCGCGTGCAGCGCTCACACTTCATCTGGAGAGGGGGCCGGCGGGAGGCCCGGACGCCTCAGCCGAGCCGAGCACGGAGACGGAGACGCCGCCGCCGCCGCCGCCGCCCTTTGTTGTCTTGGCCCAGTGCGGCCCCGCCTCCAAAGACGGACTTGGACCAATGAGAACTCTGAGACAGGGAGGGCCGCCCTCCCGGCCCAAGAGGAAGAGCGCAGGGGCGGGGCGGCCCGTCAGCTGTAGCTCCGTGTGGGCCAATGAGAGTGGCGGAAAGAGGGGGTCCGGCCGCGAGGCCAGGCAGAGGGGGGCTTGCGCGTCCCCCGCCTCGGCGGCCCGGCCGGTTCTCCCGCTCGCCGGCGCTCAGCCCCGGCCAGGTAACGGCGACCTGGTTGAGTGTCGGGGACGGAAAATGGAGAGCCACGCGGAGGAGGCCCAGCGGGGACCGCGCCGGGCGCCCGCTCCGTTCGCTTGCCGCCGGACCGCCCTCGTCTGCAACTCCTGGAGGGCGGGGCTGGGGCCGCCCGCGCCCGCCGCCATAGCCGCCCCGCGGTGGGTCACGTAGGCCGCGAGCCCTGAGCGCGCATGCGCGGCGGGCGCGGGGCGGGGCGGGGCCGGAGCGCGGCGGGGCGGGGCTGGAGCGCTGCGCGGCGCGGCGCGGCGCGGGGCGGGGCGGGGCCGGAGCGCGGCGGGGCGCGGCTGGAGCGCTGCGCGGCGCGGCGCGGGGCGGGGCGGGGCCGGAGCGCGGCGGGGCGTGAGCGCTGCGCGGCGGGCGCGGGGCGGGGCGGGGCCGGAGCGCGGCGGGGCGGGGCTGGAGCGCTGCGCGGCGCGGCGCGGCGCGGGGCGGGGCGGGGCCGGAGCGCGGCGGGGCGCGGCTGGAGCGCTGCGCGGCGCGGCGCGGGGCGGGGCGGGGCCGGAGCGCGGCGGGGCGTGAGCGCTGCGCGGCGGGCGCGGGGCGGGGCGGGGCCGGAGCGCGGCGGGGCGGGGCTGGAGCGCTGCGCGGCGCGGCGCGGCGCGGGGCGGGGCGGGGCCGGAGCGCGGCGGGGCGCGGCTGGAGCGCTGCGCGGCGGGCGCGGGCCTCGCAGCCCCGCAGAGCCGGCGTGGGGACGCGGGCTGCGGGCCAGGAGTGGGTGCTCGCCACGGGAGGAGACGGCAGGCAGGCAGGCTCGGCACGCCCGCCTGGGGCGTGCCTGCCGCGCGGTGTGTGCGGGGCCCAGCGGGGCCCTCCAGCCCCTCCACCGCAGCTGTAGTACCGGCTGGAGGACTGGCCGGGCTCTTCGCGGGCGGCCGGCGCCGGATGCCGCGGGTCTGGAACCCTGGCTGCGCCGGAGGCGTTGCGCCGAGGCCCCGTCCGAAGCCCCGAAGCCGGGGGAGGCAGGGGAAGCCGGGAGACACTCATCTCCAGCTCCATCGCTTAACCCTCGCTCGGCGCTGCCTTCCAGACAGCGCCAGGCCGCGCAGCCAGGCGGGAAGCCATCGGCGCCCAGCCCGTCTGCGAGGGGCAGCTACCGCCGCCCGAGGACACGAGGCCCGTGGTGACCTTCGGGACCGGGCAGCCGTCCATCCCAGTCCGCCACCCCGGGGTCTCCGCCTCCTGCCCCTTCCGGCCCCGCTAACCCCCTAGGTCACCCCGGACGATAGCGGGCGCTTCTCTTTTCTTTGTTCTCTGTACCCGGATGTCGGCGTGGTTCTCCGGCGAAATCCAAATAATCTAACAGCTTATTTTTTGGGGTCGGTCCCGGGCCTGGGCGCTGTCCCTCAGCTCTTCGGCTCAAGGCGGGCGCTCTACCACTTGAGCCACAGCGCCACTTCCGGTTTTCTGGCGGTTTATTGGAGATTCTTGCCCAGGCTGGCTTTGAACCGCGATCCTCAGATCTCGGCCTCCTGAGTAGCTGGGATGACAGGCGGGAGCCACCGGCGCCGGCTGGCGGTTTATTTCTGAGACTCGGGTCTCACTGCCGGCCTAGGTCCTGGCCTCCACCAGGATCCTACTTTTGGCTTCCCACGGTGGCAGTTGCACGGCAGGCGCATTGGCCGCCGCCCCAGCCTCTTCCGGTGGGGGCGCAGGCCAGGGGCGCCTGCCGGTGCGCCTTCGAGTCAGGGGGCCTGCAGCCCCCTCGGGACGGGCCTGGGACTCACTGTCTACTCCCGACGGGGGCAAAGTTCACTGGGATTCACACTGTTCACACTGGTTCTTCCCATTCGAGCCCAGCACCCCAGCGTGGGAAGACACGCTCCGCCGTTAGGCTACTGCCTGCTCTTTGTTGGGAGCTCCAGGACCGCGGCGTTTCCCCGAGGCTGCGGGGCGGCCGCTCGGGGCAAGATCCAGGCGCCCTCCCGCTCGAGGTCCGGAGCCGCCCGGGCCGGACACCCAGCGCCGCGCTCGGAGGTCGGGCCAGCCAGGCCCCGCCCCGCCCGGGCCCGCCCCGCCCAGGCCCCCGCCCACGCCAGGCCCCGCCCACGCCAAGGCCCCGGCCCTTAGACCAGACCCCGTCCGGAAGTCCTTGGGGTCTGGCCCTCGATCCCGGAAGTCCCGGTCGCCCCACAACTTCGGGCGGCAGCGCGGCACCGCCTTCGTTCCCGGAAGTTCCTGCGACAAGGGTCCACCGGCCGTGCCCTCGCGGGTTCGCATCCCTCCTCGGCCGTGCAGGTACGCGGGGTTCTGGCGAGCTGTGGGCGCCGCGCTCCGGTTCCTCCCCGGGGCCCGGGCGCTGACTGACGGCGGGGCTTCGCAGGTGCAGACCGAGCGGCTGCCGGGGCGGAGGCCGCGCGTGCAGCCCGCGGCCCGCGATGTACATGCACGTGGAGGCCCGCACCAGCTCCCGCCTCCATCTGAAGAGGGCGCCCGGCCTCCGGTCCTGGTCGCTGCTGCTCGGTAAGGCCTTCCTTCGTACGCCCTTGACGCCCTGTCCGGTCTTCCCGTCCTGTCCCGTCCGGTGCACCGGGCGGCCCGGGCCCCGGCCTGTCCCGGCCCACACCACGCCCAGACCCCGGCGCCACGCCCAGACCCCCCCCCCCGCCACCCAGGCCACGCCCAGACCCCGGCGCCACGCCCAGACCCCCCCCCCCGCCACCCAGGCCACGCCCAGACCCCGGCGCCACGCCCAGACCCCCCCCCCGCCACCCAGGCCACGCCCAGACCCCGGCGCCACGCCCAGACCCCCCCCCCCCGCCACCCAGGCCACGCCCATATCCCCGGCCGCCCAGGCCACGCCCAGACCCCGGCGCCACGCCCAGACCCCGGCTCTACGCCCAGGCCACGCCCAGACCCTGGCGCCACGCCCAGACCCCGGCTCTACGCCCAGGCCACGCCCAGACCCTGGCGCCACGCCCAGACCCCCCCACCCAGGCCACGCCCAGATCCCCACCATGCCACGCCCCTTAACACGCCACGCCCAGACCCCGCACCCCCGCGTGCCCTTCTCCCCCCGCCCAGGTGCACCCACCCGTATGGTGGTGGGCCAGGGCTTCCCCATTTCCTCCTCCCCTGGGCCTCTTGCCAGACTGGACTGGACCGGCCTGGGCTGAGCGCCCCCCTTTCCCGTCTGGCCCGAGCTGGGCTGAGCGTCCCCGCTCCCACTCCCGCTCCCACTCCCGCGTCGTCCGGCCTGGCTGAGCGTCCCGCTTCCGCTCCCGCGTCGTCCGGCCTGGCTGAGTGTCCCGCTTCCGCTCCCGCGTCGTCCGGCCTGGCTGAGCGTCCCTGCTCCCGCTCCCACTCCCGCTCCCGCTCCCGCGTCGTCCGGCCTGGCTGAGCCGTCAGCAGCCTGGGACACGGTCAGGTCCTGCCCCCAGCTCAAGGCGAGCGCTCCACAGCTTGAGCCTTAGCGCCACCTCCGGTTTTCTGGTGGTGGATGGGCGATGAGAGTCTCACGGCCTCTCCCGCCCAGGCGGGCTTTGAACCGTGAACCTCAGATCCCAGCCTCCTGAGACGCCGGGAGGACAGGCGCGAGCCGCCGGTGCCAGGCTTGTGGTAATTTTTTGTGTACCACATTACCTCCTGGTGACACCCACGTCAGACCCCTGTTTCCGGACCAGCTGCAGACTTGCCCGGTGAATGCTGTGGAGCGCAGGACACGCGCCTGGGTCTGGATGAGCTTGGTGGCCATCTCTCCAGCCAGCCTGTGGGGCGGGGTGCACTCGGGGCTGACAGCCATGCGGGCGGGGCTCCCTGGAACCCCCAGCCAAGAGCTCCTCTCTCCCCACAGGAATCTCATCCACAGGCCTTGCCGCAGCCTACTACAGTGGAGGTAACCCCCCACCCCCCCAGCTCCATTTCAGGTGTTCAGAGACCAGGGGAAGCAGTGGCCCGGGAGCAGTTACAGTGTGGCCTTTGGTGTGGCTGCTCTGTCCGCTCACCTTGCACTAGAGCACCCACCCAACAACCTGCCACTCACATCTTAAGGCTGAGGATACCCTGGGTCACGGAATAATTTTGGAAAAGGGCCCTCAAGCATTTACCTGGTGCCCCGCACAGGGAGGGCTCTCCTGTCCAGCCCAGGGGACTCCCAGGCAGAGCTGGCAGAGTGAGTGCTGGGAGCCAGGGTCAGCCAGGCTTCTGGCCTCCATGCCCTGGACACAAGTGTGCTGGACAGGCCTCCCGTGGGCTGGGCTGGACAGGCCTCCCGTGGGCTTGCTGCCTCTCCCTGTCACTCACAGCTCACATCCTGCGTCTGTTTGCAGACAGTCTGGGATGGAAGCTCTTCTACGTCACAGGCTGCCTGTTTGTAGCTGTGCAGAACCTGGAGGACTGGGAGGTGAGAGCTGCTGACAGGTCCCCCCTGAGCTGACAGGTCCCCCCCTCCCCCCTGAGCTGACAGGTCCCCCCCTCCCCCCTGAGCTGACAGGTCCCCCCCTCCCCCCTGAGCTGACAGGTCCCCCCCTCCCCCCTGAGCTGACAGGTCCCCCCCTCCCCCCTGAGCTGACAGGTCCCCCCCCTGAGCTGACAGGTCCTCCCCTGAGCTGACAGGTCCCCCCCCTGAGCTGACAGGTCCCCCCCCTGAGCTGACAGGTCCCCCTCCCCCCTGAGCTGACAGGTCCTCCCCCCTGAGCTGACAGGTCCTCCCCTCCCCCCTGAGCTGACAGGTCCTCCCCCCTGAGCTGACAGGTCCCCCCCCCCTGAGCTGACAGGTCCTCCCCTCCCCCCTGAGCTGACAGGTCCTCCCCTGAGCTGACAGGTCCTCCCCTGAGCTGACAGGTCCCCCCCCTGAGCTGACAGGTCCCCCCCCCCTGAGCTGACAGGTCCTCCCCCCTGAGCTGACAGGTCCTCCCCCTGAGCTGACAGGTCCTCCCCTGAGCTGACAGGTCCTCCCCCCTGAGCTGACAGGTCCTCCCCCCTGAGCTGACAGGTCCTCCCCTGAGCTGACAGGTCCCCCTCCCCCCTGAGCTGACAGGTCCCCCCCCTGAGCTGACAGGTCCCCCCCCCCTGAGCTGACAGGTCCCCCTCCCCCCTGAGCTGACAGGTCCTCCCCTGAGCTGACAGGTCCTCCCCTGAGCTGACAGGTCCTCCCCCTCCCCCCTGAGCTGACAGGTCCTCCCCGGCTGGTCGGTCGGTCAGATGACTGTCCCAGCTAGGCCGTGTCTTTTTAGCTGGCCTCCGCCCTTGCCTTTGCCTGGGCCACCCCTGGCTGAGGACTCTTCCTTATCTGGGATCTGCGTGTCCCCGGGGGCAGCCCTCACCCCCCACCCCCCCCCCCACCACTGTCCCCGGAGTCCCTGAAGCTGCTTCACCTTCCTTTTCACTTGGTAGCCTCACTGCTGGCTCAGTTCTGATGCAGAGAGGAGCTCCCTGGCCACCACTTTCCCTTGCCCGCCTAATGCCCAGAGCCCACCAGGGCTCAGGCATAGATGTGGGCTCCGTGGAGAGCTTTGGGGGGCTTTGGAGCCAGGCTCTGAGTCCCCTGTTCACTGTCTGGTGCGGGCCGGGTGGGAATGAGACCCCAGGGCCCAGGTGTGCATGGTCAGTGTACGTTGGTTTGCAGGAAGCCATCTTTAACAAGAGCACTGGTAAAGTTGTCTTGAAAACGTTCAGCCTGTACCAAAAGCTGCTGACCCTCTTCAGAGCAGGCCAGGACCAAGGTGAGCTGTGGGAAGTTGGGGTGCTGTGCTGGCCTTGAAAGCCTGGAGGCGGTGTGGGTCCAGGCTGGCGCCCCACGTGCTGTGTCCTCTGGGGGCTTAGCTGAGGACCCCTGGCAGCCCTTCCAGGTCGGGCCGCTGGGGTAGGTTGTGGTGCCAGGCAGGCTGCACTACACCACCCAGCAAATGACTCACCAGTGCTCTGTCCCTGGTTGGTTTTGCTGGGCCTGCATTTAGGGGCTGGACGATCAGAGGACACCACACCCTGGGGCTGGCTCGGCCACGGGTTAGCGTGTGGTGCACTGCCCTGTGGGGTCTGTGGCGTCTGTGACGCACACACCACTCTGGTGGAATGAAAGTACAGTGTGGATGGCTACCGCGGTGGAGGTTTGGTGGGTCCTGTGGTGGGCTGCTCTGGGAGGGGCAGCTTCTGCAGGGCGTGGTCTGTGAGCATGGACTCCTCACCAGAAGACTCCCGCCGCAGCTCAGGCTGGGAGCTCGCAATGCTGTGACTGTTAGGGGAGCCGAGGCCTTGGGGTTGCTGTCCTGCAGTGGGGGTGGCGGAGCAGAGGGGCATGGCCTCTGACCTATGCTCCTCCCCCAGTGGTGGTTCAGCTGAAGGACATCCGTGATGTGAACGTGGAGGAAGAGAAGGTCCGGTACTTTGGGAAGGGCTACATGGTGGTGCTCCGGTTTGCCACAGGCTTCTCCCACCCCCTCACCCAGACCGCGGTCCTGGGCCACCGTAGGTAAGGCTAGTAGTCCCTCCCCACCCCCGTCCCCAGCAGGATGACAGGTGACCCACACTGCCGGCTGACACGTTGCCGGCTGACGCTCACTGCTGGCTGATCCCCACTGCCGGCTGATACTCACTGCCAACTCACACTGCCGGCTGACACTGCGGGCTGACGCTCACTGCTGGCTGATCCCCACTGCCGGCTGATACTCACTGCCAACTCACACTGCCGGCTGACACTGACACTGCCAGCTGACCCGCACTGTTGACCCTCACTGCTGGCTGGTCCACACTGCCGGCTGACCCCTCAGTGTCTTAGGGCAGTGGGGAGAGGCCATGTGTGTGCAGAACATGAGGCGTTAGAGGAAGGTTCGGGCTCGGGCAGCTGTGCAGTCCCCCCAGGGGAGCATCAGTGTGGACTGGGGTCAGGTGACGGGCACTGGAACAGTGGGCCCAGATGGGTGGGGCCGCCCTGTGCCGAGGTGACCTCCCTCCTGGTGTTTGCCTCCAGCGATGTAGAAGCCATTGCCAGGCTCATCACCGGCTTCCTGGAGCTGCACCGGCTGGAAAGCCCCTCAGAGCGGTCTCAGAGTAGCGACAGCGAGGCTGAGGGCCCCAGCAGCCGGAGCTGACAGTTGGGCAGTCACTGCTGACTGACCCGCCACGGGCTGCGGGAAGAGCTGATGTGTCCCTAGGCCGCCCTGGGCAACTGCCTGCCTCTTGCCTATTCATACTGCCTGCTGCCTCGATTCTGAGCACAAGTCCGGATTAGATCTCCATGGCCCAGGCAGGCCTGGCATGTCATGGTTCAGGATGCACTGTGGGCTGGACTTCCTCCATCACCCGGGATACGCTGTGGGCTGGACTTCCTCCATCACCGCGGATACGCTGTGGGCTGGACTTCCTCCATCACCCGGGATACGCTGTGGGCTGGACTTCCTCCATCACCCGGGATACGCTGTGGGCTGGACTTCCTCCATCACCGCGGATACGCTGTGGGCTGGACTTCCTCCATCACCCGGGATACGCTGTGGGCTGCACCTCCTCCATGACCCAGATGCACATAGTACAGCCAGGACAGAGCGAGGAGCCACCCATGGAGCATGGTACCTGGACTTCCTGTGCTGAGGGTCTGGCTGCAGATAGAACAGGGCGCTTGCATTTGTGGGGGGCCCAGGCTCTGGATAAGTCCATATGGTCAGTGGAAATCTTTGGATGTCCTGGGTGGACGTCCTCAGTGGTCAGGGCTTTCCTGCTGGACACAGCGTTTCGGAGGCAGCTTCTCCCCAAGGACGTCCCCCATGCTAGGGACACGGCTGTGCTAACTGCATGGATGGCTCCTTCGGGATGCCTGGGCTGTGGGTGGTTGTGGGCTGTAGAAGCCCGCCCAGCCCCCACCTGAATGAAAGGTCACCTCTCCGCATTCTGTGACACCCATAGACAGGAGCTCTTGTGCAGAAAGCAAGTCTTGGGGATGATGGGGCAGCGTGGGACATGCCTGTCATCCCAGCACTGGGGGCTGAGATCCAGAGCTCCTGGTTTGCATAGTGACGTCCTGTCTTCAAAGCAGTAGACCCAGCTTTAGCGCACCGTCTACTCCTGGACCCTCTGCGGTACAACCTGCATCCTGAGAGCTGCAGTCCCTGGCCGGCCTCAGGAAGCTTCTATCCTAGCATGGCCGGGTAGAACTAGAAAGCACTGCCACCCAGACCCAGGTGCCGTGTCTGCTGAGATGGTGCCTGGGTGAACACAGCGTCCTGCCCTGGACGCAGCTGCCACGCCCTGGACCAAAACCGGCCCATTCTGTCCTTCCTAAAACCGTGTGTGTTCGGTGGCTGGTCAGCCGCTGGGCACTGTCAGCCCCCGCCCCCGCGCTGCCCCCAGGGCGGGGAGTGGGTTCGGGAGGCGTGAAGCCCTGCGTAGCAGGGCGCTGGTAAGAAGCCTTTCTGTGGAATACTGCTTCTGTCTTTAATTTTAGAATGAATAAAGCTCAACATGCAGATTGTTAGCAGGCCCCCGTGTGCTTTCTTCCGTGTCTGCTGCCTTCTCCAAAGGTCCTGCTTGCTCTGCAGAGTAGCTGGCCGCAGCGGCCTAACACTCAGCAGGAAGCGTTCCTGGGGGAGGGAGGCCTCTTCAGCCCAGTACTGCCCAGGATGATAGCCCAGGCCCAGCCCGTGCCAGGAGGCCCTCAAGGGTCCTGACCTGGACCCCCGACGGGGCTGTTGGGCAAGGGCTGGGGCACGGCTGCTTCATGGAGGTCCTGCAGCAGACTCTGCAGCCGCTGCATGCTGGGGTGCACATTCTCCTCCAGCCACTCCTCCACGGCATCAGGGTAGAAGGCCAGTTGCAGGGCCGCCTCCAGCTGCTGCACGAGAGTGTGCCACCTGCCCAGGAGGCTGGGGACAGCGGTGGCTCTGAGACACCTGCCCAGGACTCCTGGACAGCTGGTGCTGCGCCCTGCCCACACATCAGGTCTGCACTGCTCTGGGACTACCGAGCAGGCAGACTTGTCAACATGTCCCACGGCTGGCTGGCAGTGTTTCTTGGCATACAAACGGGTCCATGCTAGGACAGGGAGGGCTGCCTGGAACTCTTGCCACAAGGGCTCTTGTCTGGGGTCCTCCAGGTAGTCTGATTCCAAAGACTCCCTGGGCTTCCTGGCATACGGAAGATGCCCCGTCTCAGCTGGGAATGACCTAGCTTCTTGCCAACATGAAGGCCCACCTTGGTGACCAGTGGCGTGTCTGACTCATCTGAGATCCCCGGCTGTCACACCTGGGAAGCTCAGCGCTATCAGGAGGTTCCACTTTGAGGAGACAGGCTGCCCCAGGGGCTGGGCACGAGCTGGGCAGGGCAGGGTGGTTACCTGAGGGCCTCTGGCTGTATGTGCTGGACCATGACAGGGTGGACGCGCTTTCGTCTGCGATGGTAGGCGCTGAACCAGCCAGTGACGTACCTGGAGCAAACCCAGACGGGTGCTTGTGGGCCAGGAGCTGCTGGCAGGCAGCCTCGAGGCTACTGGGCGTCCTGGGTGGAGGTTTCACAGTGACACTCCCCACAGGACCACGCCGAGACCGGGGGCGGGGCCTCCAAGGGATCCCGTGAGGTTTCACAGTGACACTCCCCACAGGACCACGCCGGGACCGGGGGCGGGGCCTCCAAGGGATCCAGTGAGGTTTCACAGTGACACTCCCCACAGGACCACATGGGACCAGGGGCGGGGCCTCCAAGGGATCCCGTGAGGTTTCACAGTGACACTCCCCACAGGACCACGCCGGGACCGGGGGCGGGGCCTCCAAGGGATCTGGTGAGGTTTCACAGTGACACTCCCCACAGGACCACCGAGGGCCTGGGGGCGGGGCCGCTCACCTGTTCCTCTCCAGCAGCGCGTCCACAGAGCTGCGCAGGTGGAGGCTGACTTGTGTGACCAGGGCGTGGATGTGGCTGCCTGGGAAGGAGCCAGCTCCCTCACTGCCAGAGAGCCTCGGTAAGAACTGTGGTCCTTAGGCTGGGAAGGAGGCTCTGTGGTAAAGCGCTCGCCTAGCATGCATCAAGCCCTGGTTCCATTCCTCAGCACCACAGAAAAAGCCAGGAGCAGCGCTGGGCTCAAGTGGTAGAGTGCTAGCCTTGAGCAAAAGAAGCTCTGGCAGAGCGCCCAGGTCCTGGGGGCTGGGGGGTGAGGAGGGGCGCTGGGGGGTGAGGAGGAGGGCTGGGGGGGTGAGGAGGAGGGCTGGGGGGTGAGGAGGAGGGCTGGGGGTGAGGAGGGGCGCTGGGGGGTGAAGAGGAGGGCTGGGGGGGTGAGGAGGGGCGCTGGGGGGTGAGGAGGAGGGCTGGGGGTGAGGAGGAGGGCTGGGGGGTGAGGAGGAGGGCTGGGGGAGAGGGGGGCTGGGGGTGAGGAGGGGGGCTGGGGGTGAGGAGGGGCGCTGGGGGTGAGGAGGGGGGCTGAGGGGTGAGGAGGGGGGCTGGGGGGTGAGGAGGGGGGCTGGGGGAGAGGGGGGCTGGGGGTGAGGAGGGGGGCTGGGGGATGAGGAGGAGGGCTGGGGGGTGAGGAGGGGGGCTGGGGGGTGAGGAGGGGGGCTGGGGGGGTGAGGAGGGGGGCTGGGGGATGAGGAGGGCTGGGGGTGAGGAGGGGGGCTGGGGGGTGAGGAGGAGGGCTGGGGGGGTGAGGAGGGGCGCTGGGGGGTGAGGAGGAGGGCTGGGGGATGAGGAGGGCTGGGGGTGAGGAGGGGGGCTGGGGGTGAGGAGGGGCGCTGGGGGGTGAGGAGGGGGGCTGGGGGGTGAGGAGGGGGGCTGGGGGATGAGGAGGGGGGCTGGGGGATGAGGAGGGCTGGGGGGTGAGGAGGGGGGCTGGGGGGTGAGGAGGAGGGCTGGGGGGGTGAGGAGGAGGGCTGGGGGGTGAGGAGGAGGGCTGGGGGTGAGGAGGGGGGCTGGGGGTGAGGAGGAGGGCTGGGGGATGAGGAGGGCTGGGGGTAAGGAGGGGGGCTGGGGGTGAGGAGGGGCGCTGGGGGGTGAGGAGGGGGGCTGGGGGGTGAGGAGGAGGGCTGGGGGAGGAGGAGGAGGGCTGGGGGAGGAGGAGGGTGCTGGGTGGGAGGAGGAGGGCTGGGGGGTGAGGAGGAGGGCTGGGGGAGAGGGGGGCTGGGGGTGAGGAGGAGGGCTGGGGGATGAGGAGGGCTGGGGGTGAGGAGGAGGGCTGGGGGTGAGGAGGAGGGCTGGGGGAGGAGGAGGAGGGCTGGGGGAGGAGGAGGGTGCTGGGTGGGAGGAGGAGGGTGCTGGGTGGGAGGAGGAGGGCTGGGGGGTGAGGAGGAGGGCTGGGGGAGAGGGGGGCTGGGGGTGAGGAGGGGGGCTGGGGGGTGAGGAGGGGCGCTGGGGGGTGAGGAGGGGGGCTGGGGGGTGAGGAGGGGGGCTGGGGGATGAGGAGGGCTGGGGGGTGAGGAGGGGGGCTGGGGGGTGAGGAGGGGGGCTGGGGGATGAGGAGGGCTGGGGAGGAGGCGGGGCTGGGGGAGGAGGAGGGCGCTGGGTGGGAGGAGGCGGGGCTGGGGGGTCAAGTACCTCACAGCCGTTATCTCCAGGCTGGAAACTCCAAGGAAGTTCTCCACTGACTGCTTAACCTCTTCAGTGAAGCTCCCTGAAGCAACCACAGGGGAGCTGCTGGAGGAGGCTGCCGGAGGGGAGCGGCCCCGCCCCCCAGGGCTCCCTGGGCTCCCTGGGCAGCCGTCCCAGCAGCCTGGGCCTCCTCAGACAGGCCCGGCCCTGGGTCCTGATCGCAGGGAGGCCTTGGGTGGACCAGCCCTGCGTGGCATTCATTACAGGACCACCTCCACCAGCCCTGTCCGTGATCCTGCAGGTCTCTGGCTCGTGTACACGCTGCTTCCAAGCTTCACTCGGCAGTGGAACATTCTAGAAGACCTGAAGCATGTGGTAGGACTGAGGGAGCAGGGCAGCCGTACCTCTGACGGGCTAGGAGGTAAGGCAGGGCTCTACGGCAGCCTCTCCGCACGCGGACGGGGGCTGTCCTCCCCAGTGGTGGACAGGGCGCCCACGTCTGCTGACCCAGCCCCCCGTGCTCTACCCTCTCCCACCGACAAACGCTTCACTGGGGATACCGTGCGGCCTTGTGGGTTGAATGGACATGAATGACTCCTTTTACCAACACTGGCCTTGAGCTGCCCCAGTGCCAGTCTGCAGGAGGTAGGGGCTGCTCGGAACCCTGGGCCGAGGGGCCTCCGGGTCCCCTGGGACCCGTCTCTCGACAGGGCAACTATGCAGCACCTCCACCCCAGGCTGAATCTGTGTCCACCAAGGCGGAGGGGCAGACCCCGGCTTCTTGGCCTACCTAGGACTTAGACTAGAGGACCTGGGCATGGGCAGGCCTGGCCAACGGCAGGTGAGCGCAGTGGCTGGGCTCCTGTGCTTGATGGCACAGAACAGCTTGCGTCAGACGGCCGGGCCGGAGCGGGGCCCTGGGGATCTGCCTACCATGTAGAAGCAACTGCAGACAGGCAGCCAGGGACGGGATCGCCACGGGAAGCAGCTCGCACAGCACGGAGAAGTGGTCGTATCTGTGGTGCGAGAGTGGTTTTCAGTTCCCGGGCCCTCCCCTGTCCTGGGCCGGGGGCTCAGGTGCTGTCAGCGCCATCGGGCCTGGCTTGGCCCTCATCGCGGGCATCTCCTGGGCCAAGTGTCTGTGCAGCGGTCACCTCGCTCTCCTGCCACGCCCCTGCCCCCTGCCTCAACCCTGGCGCCCTTTTCCTAGGCCTGTCCCCGCTGTCCACAGCCTCACACTCTCCCCTAAGGCCTCAGGAAGAGCAGGTCAGGGTGGGGGTCTGGGCACCTACCCCCGCCCGGGCCTCACTCCCCCCAACTCTAAGAACAAATGGAAGCTGGGCACCAGTGGCTCATGCCTAATCCTAGCTACTCAGGAAGCTAAGATTTGGAGGACTGCAAATCAAAGCTAACCTAGATAGAAAGGTCCACTAGACTCCATCTCCAAAATAACCAGTCAAAAGCCAGGCTAGAGCACCACCTATAAGCAAGTCAAGCAAAAGCATGAAGCCAAGTTCAAAACCCAGTACTGGGGTTTGAAAAAAAGGAGCAAGCGGAGTCGGGGTGATCAGGTGTGGCGGACAGTGACATCACTGAAGCACAAAATCCCTACCACCCTACATGTGGGGAGAGCTCTGGTCTACAAGGGCGGCCCAGAGGGCCCAGCCCCTCCACCCCATCTTGGGAGACCCTGGTAGCCCCCGAAGGGTTCCTTCCCACAGGCTCTGGAGCTGCTGGACAGGCAAGGGGGAGCCAGAGACCAGACACGAGTGCAGACGTAGGGCTGTGTAGCTCTGCTTCACAAATGGTGTAATGACCAAGAAGAGCTCAGATCTGCCAGTGGCCTGCGGAGGTACGCGAGGCAGCAGCCTGGAGCGTGGAGCACACAGGCCGGTGGAGCTGCAGGCAGTGTGCGGCCGCCCCGACGCACCCGGAGCCGCGCCCTCCTCACAGGGCGGTCGGCACGGGGCGGGCAGGAGGGCAGCCCCCTGTCCTCCCTGAGCTCACCTCTGCCAGCCGGTCAGGACGATGCCCTGCAGCATGTCCGCGGGCCCGCTGCCTGCCACCCGCAGCCACTGCTCCTGGTTCCGGAGGTGGTGCTCCACCGGCGGCAGGGCCTGGCTGGGCCCCGTGGCCCCCTTGAAGGCGCTGGCTGCCCACAGCCGTGAGAAGCCGCATTCCCGGTACTTTTCCATGAGAAGCACTGGACAGGAAGGTAAGCAGGTGAGTCTCCCGAGGACATGGCCAGCCACACACTGGGCACGTGAGCTCTGACCCCTGGGGCAGTCTCTGCCCCCTCCCCTGCCTGGCCCACACCCAGCCCAGGAGACTCTGCCATTGACATGCCTGGCAGAACTGTGAGGCAAGCACACATTCTGCCCAGGGCTGGGGTGGCATCCCAGGGCCGCCCGGGGCCGGCGTGGCATCCTGGGGCTGCCCGGGTCCAGGGTGGCGGGGGCTTCCCGCCGTGGGAGGGGCAGGGCAACTCAGGCCAGGGGGCTGTCCCTGGCTTAACTAAGTCCTGCTGGCCCAGGCTGGGAGACAGCCTACCAGCCACGCGGGCCTTGAAGGGCAAATCTGGACGACCTCTACTGACCCTTGCGGTGGACATCCAGGTCAGCCCCGTAGTCCCAGAGCACAGGCTCCACCAGCTGCGGCACTCCGGAGGCTAGAACAGAGTGAGGCTGTGAGCAGGGCCGACGGGACCGTGCACGCCGTGAAGCTGGCCCAGCTCCTGGATCCCTCTTGTATCTCACATTTAGTTTCGTAGACTGGCATTAGGGCTTAAACTTGGCCTGGACACTGTCTTTTAGTTTTTTTCACCTTGTCCTTTAGTTTCACTGTCCTTTAGTTGTAGTTGTTGTTTTTTTTTTTTTTTTTCCTACTGCTTGATCTACAGCTCCACTTCTGGCATTTTGGTGGTTTACTGGAGATTGGAGTCTCAATAACTTTCTTTCCTAGGCTGACCTTGAACCATGATCCTCAAATCTCAGCCTGCTGAGGAGCTAGCCACTGGTATCCGACTTTCTAATTTATTTGTAGTATGTATGTACATATGTCTGTTGTTCCTGGGGCTTGAATCCAGGGCCTGGGCTCTGTCCCTGAGTGTTTCTGTTCAAGGCTAGCGCTCTACCGTTTTGAGCCACAGCTCTGCTTCCAGTTTAGGTGGTTAATTGGAGGCCTTATGAACTTTCTTGCCTGAGCAGCCTCCTGTGTAGCTGGGATCACAGGTGTGAGTCTCCAGCACCTGGCTTCTAACTTATTTCTGAAACAGGGTTTGATAAGCAGCCCAGGCTGCCTAGAGCCTAAGCCAAGGCCCTTCCGCCTTGGCCTCCGCCTGGTCCCCATGGCTCTTAGCATTGACGCAGGCCATCTTCTCAGGTCACATGGTCCCCCATACAGGCTCAGTGCTGGGCTGCATTGGGCCATGAGCGCCAGGGCTGGCCGGGAACAATGCTTTGGAAGGGGCTGGGCTCTAGGATCTCCTGAAGCATCTGCTCCCACTTGGGCTCCCAGAGCTCATCTACCTGGAGTGCATTCTAGTTCATCAGTCTGCAAGACACTGCCTGGAAGACAGTGCCCCTGGGCCCCAGGCCCCGCGCTGGTCCCAGTGCTTCCTGCAGCCTCCGGACTGGGGAAGGCTCTCATCCCCGCTCCCCAAGCTTTTCCTGGGGACCTGGGCCTAGGGCCTGGGTGGCACTGGCCACCACCGTCCCCTACCACACAGCTGCCCTCTGCCCAGGCCCAGACAGGCCCGGAGGACACGCGGGGCGGAGGCTGCCAGAGGCAGGGGAAACACCCGCGTTTCACCCGTATCCGCTCACAGCCCACCCCTGCAGGCCCCGCGAGGCCAGGGGAGCCGCTGCCACCTGGGGCTCTGGAGGGAAGCCCCCCGCCCCGCCCTCGCAGGCCCCGCCTACCTGCCAGCTCTGGAGGGAAGCCCCCGCCCCGCCCTCGCAGGCCCCGCCTACCTGCCAGCTCTGGAGGGAAGCCCCCGCCCCGCCCTCGCAGGCCCCGCCTACCTGCCAGCTCTGGAGGGAAGCCCCCGCCCCGCCCTCGCAGGCCCCGCCTACCTGCCAGCTCTGGAGGGAAGCCCCCGCCCCGCCCTCGCAGGCCCCGCCTACCTGCCAGCTCTGGAGGGAAGCCCCCGCCCCGCCCTCGCAGGCCCCGCCTACCTGCCAGCTCTGGAGGGAAGCCCCCGCCCCGCCCTCGCAGGCCCCGCCTACCTGCCAGCTCTGGAGGGAAGCCCCCGCCCCGCCCTCGCAGGCCCCGCCTACCTGCCAGCTGGTCCCGAGGCACGTCCCGCAGCATGTCGTCCCACACCAGGGCCGTGGTGCCAGGGTGCCGTGCTTGCACGTGGCTGGCCACGGCCCGCATGTGGGACAGACACAGCTGCTCGGGGCCGCCCTGCCTCTGCTGCAGCCACTGCCTGGAGGCCTCCCCCTCGCCCAGGTAGTAGACCTGGGGAGAGAAGTGGGTGGGCTGGAACCCGCGCCATGCTCCACATGCCAGGTCCCAGGTGTGTCCCGAGTCCTGTGGAGGGGGGGGCTCAGTCCTGGGAGGCCGTTTGTGTTGGGGGGGGGCTCAGTCCTGGGAGGCCGTTTGTGTTGGGGGGGGCTCAGTCCTGGGAGGCCGTTTGTGTGGGGCCTGGGAGGCTCAGTCCTGGGAGGCCATTTGTGTTGGGGGGGGCTCAGTCCTGGGAGGCTGTTTGTGTTGGGGGGGGGGGCTCAGTCCTGGGAGGCCGTTTGTGTTTGGGGGAGGCTCAGTCCTGGGAGGCTGTTTGTGTTGGGGGGGGCTCAGTCCTGGGAGGCCGTTTGTGTTTGGGGGGGGGCTCAGTCCTGGGAGGCCGTTTGTGTTTGGGGGGGGGGGCTCAGTCCTGGGAGGCCGTTTGTGTGGGGCCTGGGAGGCTCAGTCCTGGGAGGCCGTTTGTGTTGGGGGGGGCTCAGTCCTGGGAAGCCGTTTGTGTTTGGGGGAGGCTCAGTCCTGGGAGGCCGTTTGTGTTGGGGGGGGCTCAGTCCTGGGAAGCCGTTTGTGTTTGGGGGGGGGGGCTCAGTCCTGGGAGGCCGTTTGTGTGGGGCCTGGGAGGCTCAGTCTTGCTAGTGTCTTGCAGGGTGATGCTCAGCTTCCCTAGGAGCCCCTTGGGTCAGAACATCTCTGCTCCAATCACTGGGAAGCAGAACCTCCCCGTCCACTCCCACCCCTGACGCAAGCTACGGCACGGAGGAATCTTGGCCTGGATACATGATCTGGGGGAAAGCAGCCAGGCACACCAGGCCACACAGCATGCCCCTCCACTGACAACCATGCCAGGCAGATAAGCCATTAAAGCAGAAACAAGTCAGAAGCTGCCAGGGGCAGGAGGGAGGTGGGTGAGGGGTCTCATTTTGGAGTGATGAACTGAGGGTAACTGTTCACAGGATTGTGACGGTTCTGAGCAGGAGCACAAATACATGTGTGCACTGTGCGTGTGTGTGTGTGTGTGTGTGTGTCTGTGTGTGTGTGTGCGCGCGTGTTGGACCTGGGCTTGAACTCAGGGCCTGAATCTTTTTGGGAGGAGGGGGTCAGTCACGGGGCTTGAACTCTGGGCTTGGGCTCTGTCTCTGAGCTCTTTTGCTCAAGACAAACGTTCTACCACTTGAGCTACAGTGCCACTTCATTTTCTGGTGGTTAGAGATAAGAGTCTTTCAGACTTTCCTGCTAAGGCTGGCTTCCAACAGTGATCTTCAGATCTCAGCCTCCTGAGTAGCTAGGATAATAGGCGTGAGCCACTAGCACCCAGCTGTATTCTTTGTTCAAGGCTGGCATTCTACCACTTGAGCCACAGCTCTGTTTCTAGCTTTTTGGTGGTTAACTGGAGATAACAGTCTCATAGAGCAGGGCGCTGGCGGCTCATGCCTATAATCCTAGCTACTCAGGAGGCTGAGATCTGAGGATCACAGTTCAAAGCCAGCCCAGGCAGGAAAGTCTGTAAAACTTTTATTTTGGTCGGTCATGGGGCTTGAACTCTGGGCCTGGGCGCTGTCCCTCAGCTCTTCAGCTCAAGGCAAGTGCTCTACCACTTGAGCTACAGCGCCACTTCCGGTTTTCTGGCAGTTTATTGGAGATAAGAGTTTCACGGACTTTCCTGCTGGGGCTGGCTTTGAACTGTGATCCTCAGATCTCAGCTTCCTGAGTAGCTCGGATTACAGACATGAGCCACCAGCGCCCAGCTAAGAATTGTATTATTTTTCTATTAAAAGGAACCAAGTTGGGTGCCATTGGCTAAGGCCTATAAATTCTAGCTTCAGGAGACCGAGATCTGAAGAACTGAATTTTGAGGTCAGACTTCACCTCCAAATATCAGCAAAAGGCAGGGTGGGAGGGTTCAGGTGGTAGAGCTCCAGTCTAGCCAGTGCAAGGCCCTGTGTTCAAAACCCAATACCAGAAAAAAAAGCAAAAGCAAAAGCAAACAAAACCAAGCCAAAAGAGCAGCAGAGCCCAAGGAGAAGAAGCCATGTCCCAGGTGATGTGGCCGGCAGCACTCACCTCGTCACACCCGATGTGCAGCCACCGTGCGTCCCTGTGCAGCTCTAGAACCTGGTCAGCCATGGCCCCCACCAGCGCCAGGGACGCGGCCTCATGAGGGTTCAGAGTGTTGGGGAAACAGGCTACTTCTCGGAGGTGAGCAAATGCCGCGTGCTTCAGCACAAACTGTGGGGAGACGGAGGGCAGTGGGGAGCCGTTGCCCGGGCCACCAGCCCAGGCCTGGGCCAGGCTCCAGGCTCCGGCCACACAGAGGGCTTTGTGCTCAGCGCCCAGGCCCGTCCGTGACCTGCACGGCTCACGCTCCCATCTCCAGGAGGGTGGCCCCGGCACAGCTCAGGCCCCGGCCAGGCAGCGGTCCTTAAACCTCCACTTGGTTCCCTGGCAGCATGCTGACCCCAGTTCTAACTGAGCTGAGTAACAGAAGCAGGTGAAACAGGCAGAGCCACGGGTGGCTTGGCTCAGTGTGAAGAGGCCAGCAGGTCCTCTGCAGATGCAGACATGGGCAGAGGCCTGCCCCTGTAGGTGTACACAGGGGCAGATCTCCACAGGCACGCACACACACACACACACACACACACACACACACACACACACACGCACACACATACACACCAGGATCCTCCCCCAGACAAGCACAGACATGAGCAAATTCAGTCCTTGAAAGAATCCACTCGGGGTCATGTGCACAAAGGAGCAGCCATCTTAGGGCTCTGGTAATCAATCACATTGTGAAACCTTTGGTTTTTCTTTTTGTGCCGGCCCTAGAGCTTGAACTCAGAACCAGCATTCCATCCCTGAGCTTTCTTTTGCTGAAGGCTAGCACTGCACCACTTGAGCCACAACTCCACTTCAGGCTTCTTGGTGGTTCACTGGAGGTAAGAGTCTCATGGACTTTCCTGTCTGGCATGGCTTGGAACCTTGATCCTCAGATCTCCGTCTCCTGAGTGGCTAGGATTAGACAGGTGTGAGCCACTGGCGCCTGGCCATGACTATCTTCAGATATTAATGGTGTGTGGGGGAGGGAGGGCACGGGCAGAAAATGGAAGGCTGCTCTCTGCTCCCAGGCAGGGCTACTCTGCCCTGGGGTTGTGTGCTCTGTGGCCATTCACAGAACAAACTCCCCTGGAAGGCAGTATTGTGTCTGCGCTCCCCAACCCTGGCACAGGCCTGGTGCCAGACCATGTTTTTGGTGTCAAGTAAGTTCTAGCCTTGCCACTCACCTCCATGTGTCCAAATGTCTGTACCAGGGGAATGACCTCCAGCTCGCTGCATCTGGCCAGGCGTAGGAGCTCTCCCACTTCAGAGGGGCTGAAAGACAAAGCCTTCAGCGAGCATGCGGAGGCCAGCACCGTGCCTCTGCTCCCGAGCCCTCCCTCAGCAGGGAGGCCCACACTCCTGGGCCTCCCAGCCAACCCTGGATCCAGGAGGCAGTGGAGACAGTGACAGCGCTGTCACCAGACCCTTGGCAACCTGGACAGGAAGCTGCTCTCATCTCACAGTTTTTACATGAAGCCTGGCTGCACACGATTACCCTGAGAAGCACTAGCAGACCAGCTCCAGGGAAATTCACCCCATGCCTTTGTTTTTGCACAGCCTTCAACCTAACCGTGAGCCCTTAAGGCCGAGAGCCTGTTCTTGGGGGTCACTCTGTGCAAGGGCCCCTGCCCAGTCTACTGATTCATCCACCACAGGGGGCATCATGACTTCTCCAAAAAAGAAAACCATGCAGGGGAGCCAGCAGCTCACACCTGTCATCCTAGCTACTCAGGAGGCTGAGATCTGAGGGTTGTGGTTCAAAGCCAGCCCAGGCAGTAAAGTCTGCGAGACTCTTATCTCCAATAAACCACCAGAAAGCTGGAAGTGGCGCTGTGGCTCAAGTGGTAGAGTGCTCGCCTTGAGCTGAAGAGCTGAGGGACAGCGCCCAGGCCGAGTTCAAGCCCCATGACCGACAAAAAAAAGAAAACCATTTCTAGTTTTTGCATGTATTTCAACTATGTCTATGGATTTTAATCATAGAAGGTTCTTTTTGCTCAATGTAAACCTGTTTCCAGCTCCAAAGAAACTATGGTACGTTTTCACTTACATAAAGTACATTACTGTAAAAAAAAAAAAACTACAACACAAAGGACATACAAACCACAAGCATCTGACCGCCACGCTCACACCACACACAGCAGCATCTCACACCACGCTCACACCACACTCCAGCATTCATACCACACTCACACCACACACCAGCATTCATACCACACTCACACCACACACCAGCATTCATATCACGCTGACACCACACACCAGCATCTCACCACCAAGCTCACACCACACACAGCAGCATCTCACCGCCATGCTCACACCACACACCAGCATTCATACCACACTCACACCACACACCAGCATTCATACCACACTCACACCACACACCAGCATTCATATCACGCTGACACCACACACCAGCATTCATATCACACTGACACCACACACCAGCATTCATACCACGCTCACACCACACACAGCAGCATCTCACACCACGCTCACACCACACTCCAGCATTCATACCACACTCACACCACACACCAGCATTCATACCACACTCACACCACACACCAGCATTCATATCACGCTGACACCACACACCAGCATCTCACCACCAAGCTCACACCACACACAGCAGCATCTCACCGCCATGCTCACACCACACACCAGCATTCATATCACGCTGACACCACACACCAGCATTCATATCACACTCACACCACACACCAGCATTCATATCACGCTGACACCACACACCAGCATTCATACCACACTCACACCACACTCCAGCATTCATACCACACTCACACCACACACCAGCATTCATATCACACTCACACCACACACCAGCATTCATACCACACTCACACCACACACCAGCATTCATATCACACACCACACACCAGCATTCATACCACACTCACACCACACACCAGCATTCATACCACACTCACACCACACACACCAGCATCTCACACCACGCTCACACCACACACCAGCATCTCACCACCACGCTCACACCACACACCAGCATTCATATCACGCTGACACCACACACCAGCATTCATATGCTCACACCACACACACCAGCATCTCACACCACGCTCACACCACACACCAGCATCTCACCACCACGCTCACACCACACTCCAGCATTCATACCACACTCACACCACACACCAGCATTCATATCACGCTGACACCACACACCAGCATTCATATGCTCACACCACACTCCAGCATTCATACCACACTCACACCACACACCAGCATTCATACCACACTCACACCACACACCAGCATCTCACCACCACACTCACACCACACACAGCAGCATCTCACACCACACTCACACCACACACCAGCATCTCACCACCACGCTCACACCACACACCAGCATTCATACCATGCTCACACCACACACCAGCATCTCACAACACGCTCACACCACACACAGCAGCATCTCACCACCACACTTACACCACACTCCAGCATCTCACACCACACTCACACCACACACCAGCATCTCACTGCCATGCTCACACCACACACACCAGCATCTCACCACCAGAGTCACCACACACACCAGCATCTCACACCACGCTCACACCACACACCAGCATCTCACACCATGCTCACACCACACACCACCATCTCACACCACGCTCACACCACACACCAGCATCTCACTACCATGCTCACACCACACACCAGCATCTCACCACCACGCTCACACCACACACCAGCATCGCACCACCACGCTCACACCACACACCAGCATCTCACCACCACGCTCACA
The DNA here is from genome assembly GCF_024711535.1 of Dipodomys merriami. NCBI lineage: Eukaryota > Metazoa > Chordata > Mammalia > Rodentia > Heteromyidae > Dipodomys > Dipodomys merriami. Next base: position 1,945,484 of record NW_027203405.1, on the reverse strand, counting down.
CCACACACCAGCATCTGACCACCACACTCACACCACACACCAGCATCTCACCGCCATGCTCACACCACACACACCAGCATCTCACCGCCACGCTCACACCACACACACCAGCATCTCACACCACACTCACACCACACACCAGCATCTCACCACCACGCTCACACCACACACCAGCATCTCACCACCACGCTCACACCACACACCAGCATCTCACACCACGCTCACACCACACACCAGCATCTCACCACCACGCTCACACCACACCAGCATCTCACCACCACGCTCACACCACACACCAGCATCTCACACCACACTCACACCACACACACCAGCATCTCACCACCACGCTCACACCACACACCAGCATCTCACCGCCATGCTCACACGCCACACCCCATTTTGGGGCACAGATGTGTTAGGGAACTCAGCCCCCCTAGGTTGGCTGGTAACTCACATCTCACTAGTGGAGGTGTATTTTTCCTGTCCTCACCATGGAGAACATTGCTTTTTTTTGGTTAAAGTGTAATCTTATTATTAAGGTGGTATACAGAGGAGTTACCATTTCATTGCGACAAGGTCTTGGGATGTAGTTTGGGTTGGCCTCAAACTTGGCCTCAGATTCCCATGTGCTGGGATTATAGACATATACTACCATATCCAACTAAAGAAATAGTGATGTTGCTTTTCACCAGGTGCTGGGGATGAAACACAAGGCCTATGCATGCAATGATCTACACTCTCAGCTTAGCAGTAAACTTTAAAAAAAAAAAACTTTAATCTAGTAGCCAAAATAACACCATGTAATTATTTTAGTTTCTCTGAGAAAAATTTTCCATATTGGTTACTTGCACCTTTTTCAGGCCCTGCCAGCTCCCCTCTGCTTTTTCCTTTGGACCTTCTGAGCCAGGCAGGTATTGAGGCTGGGCACCCCTGTCCCACATGTCTAGTTTTGCTTGTTTTGATCCTCTGACTTAAAACCCAAATCCTGTTATTATTTATTGATTTGTTGGTCGTGGGGTCTGAACTCTGGGCCTGGGCGCTGTCCCTCAGCTCTTCAGCTCAAGGCGAGCGCTCTACCACTTGAGCCACAGTGCCACTTCCAGCATTTTCTGCTTATGTGGTGCTGAGGAATTGAACCCAGGGCCTCATGCATGCAAGGCAAGCGCTCTACCACTGAGCCACCTTCCCAGCCCCGTCATGAGACTCTTATCTCCAACCAACCTCTCAAAAACTGGACGTGGGGCTGTGTCTCAATGTGGTAGAGCTCTAGCCTTTGGAAAAAAGAGCTCAGGGACAGCGCCCAGGCCATGAGTTGAAACCCCACAACCAAAAACCCCCAAAACAAGGTAGTCTCATGGGCTTTCCCGCCTGGCCTGGCTTCCAACTGCGGCCTCCACGTGCGCGTCCTCAGCGCCACGTGTTTCTGAGCTCTCTTCAGCAAACGTGCTTACGTTTGGGTTTTAATTTTATAATCAATTTGGGCAGACACATCTTTAGAAAGGCAGGGAAGCAATGAACCCCAATGAACCCACACGGTTAAACGCCTGGCCAGCCTCCTCGTCTCTACGGCTATCTTCCCATGGTTTTCACTGCTGGAAGTGCAGTCCCGTACGCATGCGTGGACAGAGGCGCCGTCCCCGTACGCATGCGGGACAGAGGCGCCGTCCCCGTACGCATGCGGGACAGAGGTGCCGTCCCCGTACGCATGCGTGGAAGAGGCGCCGTACCTGTACGCATGCGTGGACAGAGGCGCCGTCCTCCCCCGCCCCCCCCCCCCCCCCGTACACATGCGTGGAAGAGGCGCCGTACCTGTACGCATGCGTGGCCCGCAGCAGCCTCAGCTGGCCATCGTAGGGAAACATGTCCTCGTACTCGATGAGAAGGCCATTTGCACCTAGAGCACGGAGCAGAGGGAAAATCTGGGGGGACAAGAAGGGAGGGTTATAAAGTGACCGTCTGAGCCAAAGGCAGATTAGAGCCCGTGCCGGCCCGGGCGGCAGCAGCCGGCGCGCAGGGCGCTCGGAGGGTGAGCGGAGGGTGCCCGTGTGCCAGTCAGGGCCTGGGGCAGGGGCAGGCACACGCTCGCGCGGACGCCACATGGCCCTGCCGGGCGGGCGGGCCAGGGAGCCGGGGCAGGGGCAGGGGCAGGCCTGGGGGCCGCAGGGGCAGGGGCCGGGGCAGGGGCAGGCCTGGGGGCCGCAGGGGCAGGGGCAGGGATGGGGGGGCGGGCCGGGGCAGGGGCAGGCCTGGGGGCCGCAGGGGCAGGGGCAGGCCTGGGGGCCGCAGGGGCAGGGGCCGGGGCAGGGGCAGGCCTGGGGGCCGCAGGGGCAGGGGCAGGGATGGGGGGGGCGGGCCAGGGAGCCGGGGCAGGGGCAGGGGCAGGCCTGGGGGCCGCAGGGGCAGGGGCAGGGATGGGGGGGCGGGCCAGGGAGCCGGGGCAGGGGCAGGGGCAGGCCTGGGGGCCGCAGGGGCAGGGGCCGGGGCAGGGGCAGGCCTGGGGGCCGCAGGGGCAGGGGCAGGGATGGGGGGGCGGGCCGGGGTAGGGGCAGGGGCGGCCGGGGGGGCCTGGGGCAGGGGCTGGAGAGAAGAGGCAGGGAGAGGGTGCGGAGAGCGGAGGGATGCCCCTGGCCCCTGTTCTCCACCCGCCTATAGCCTTATGTTCAAGGGTATGAATCTCACCATCCTCAAGGATTTTTAGGGTCTGTTCTACAGTACAGAATAATTGAGACTTTTTTTCTGGCCTGGCATCAAGGCCAGGACTTAAAAAGTAACACAAAGTTGGAATGAATGAAGGGGCTCTGGCTATTTAAAATAGCCACCAAGGGGCTGGGAAGGTGGCTTAGTGGTAGAGCGCTTGCCTTGCATGCATGAGGCCCTGGTTCAATTCCTTAGCACCACATAAACAAAAAGAAAAAAGCCGGAAGTGGCACTGTGGCTCAAGTGGTAGAGCACTAGCCTTGAGCTGAAGAGCTGAGGGACAGCGCCCAGGCTCAGAGTTCAGGCCCCACGACCAGACCCCCCACCCCCACCCCCCAAAATAGCCACTAATATCCAAATAAGGGCTATGGACATGTTTTGTTTTCTCGTGTGTGTGTGTGTGTGTGTGTGTGTGTGTGTGTGTGTGTGTGTGTGTGTGTGTGTGTGTGTGTGTGTGTGTGTGTGTGTGTGTGTGTGTGTGTGTGTGTGTGTGTGTTGGTTCTGGAGCTTCAACTCAAGGCCTGGGTGCTGTCCCTGACCATTTTTGCTCAAGGCTAGTGCTCTACCACTTGAACCACAGTTCCACTTCCAGCTTTCTAAATTTTGTTTTGGTAGTTAATTGGAGATAAGAGTCTCAAGGACTTTCTTGATGAGCTGGCTTTGAACTGCAATAATCAGATCTCAGCCTCCTAAGTAACTAGGATTATAAGCAGGAACCAACAGTACCCAGTGTTATTTTTTTAATGATATTCTTTTGTTGGTGTTACTAGTCACATTTTGTTTCCTCAAGTACAAGGAAGTTTTGGAGCATGTTGAACCCAAGAATCAATTTTTTTTTTTTTTTTTGGTTAGTCGTGGGGCCTGAACTCTGGGCCTGGGCGCTGTCATTGAGCTGAAGAGCTCAAGGCCGGTGCTCTAACATTTGAGCCACAGCGCCACTTTCGGCTTTTTCTACTTATGTGGTGCTGAGGAGTCGAACCCAGGGCTTCATGCATGCAAGGCAAGCACTCTACCACTGAGCCACCTTCCCAGCCCCCCAAGAATCAATTTGGGATAAATTCATTAAATAATTCATTAAATTTGTCATTTTAATGACAAATGACTGAAAATCAGAAGAGGCAGGCTGGGTGGAAAGAAGTCATTAACCCAATATTCACATTTGGATAAACAAAATGTAACAGCTGTGGCAGGCTTCGTTTTTCCTGCTTCTGCCCCTGGCTCTCCGCATGTCCCCACGGGCACTAGGCAGCTGTGTCTGCGTGATGACCCCACACGCTCTGGGAATCTGACAGGCTGAGGCCTGAGGCACAGGTATCAGGGACACTCCAGCCTTTCGAGCTTCTCTGTGTGCTGATTGGGGCAGATTGTAAGTGCAACACTGAAAAAACATACACAGATGTAGAGAAATTATACCAGTCATTGCCAACATTTTGCCAACTTTGTTTCAGCTAATTTTCACCTTTCTTTAGGCTGGGGTACTTTTTAATAGTCTACTATGTTGGGTTTTTTTTTTGGGGGGGGGTCCGGTCATGGGGCCTGAACTCTGGGCCTGGGCGCTGTCCCTCAGCTCTTCAGCTCAAAGCTAGCGCTCTACCACTTGAGCCACAGCACCACTTCCGGCTTTTTTCTTTTTGCTTATGTGGTGCTGAGGAATTGAACCCAGGGCCTCAGGCATGCAAGGCAAGTGCTCTACCACTGAGCCAACATCCCAGCCCTCTACTATATTTTTTTGAGGGAAGGTACTAGGATTTGAACTTAGGGCCTCATGCTTGTTAGGCTTGTTGAGATTGGTGGGAAGGAGTGAGGGAGAGTGAGGGAGAGGTTATCTGACCACAGTGCATTGTATGTGAATGTGCCAAAATGAAATGCCTTGTACAAGCAACATTCATTGTAATTACAGTAAATTACAATTGATAAAAATCACAATATTAATTGCACAGGAACTTGCATAATTATAATTGATACAACTTGCAATATAATTATTAAAATATAGTTAATCATAACTCCCAAGGGAAAAGATGGTCTCCACAGATGAAAGGGAGTCTTACCTCTGAGAAGTAGGAGATCTTTGGGGGTGCTCCTTTAAGGTCCAAATGAACTAATCGCATCTTAAATGGTGTGCAGCCTGACATTTTCGTGTTTATTGTGAATTGTAATGGAATCTCTGGGACTTCTTCCTGGTGGAGAAAACCAGAGTCAAAACCAGGAGCTCTGCCCTAGAGTTCATTTCCGTTCTGACAAGGGCCAGCCTTGCTTTTTTAACTTAAGAGCAAACTCATTTTGCCAACATGAAAACGAGTAGGGAAGGCTGTCTCCACGTCCCGACAGAGACCTGGCTCGCAGTGACTTTCCCCTGGACTGAAACTAGCACTGGTTTCCTTATACGATGTTAATGATTTACAGCAAACACTGCACCATAAGTCTTGTCCTATGCCCCCCGCCACGGGGTCAAGTTCACACCAGGCAGACGTGTTCTACACTGAGCCGTAATCCAAAGGCTGTTTCTGTAGGAAGTTAACCCCGAGTTTAACCTTGAGCAACGTTAAAATTAATGCCTATCCTACAGCTCCAGAGTTTAGCTTGGATGTAAAGAAAACCGACTCTGGGCGAAGAGAAAACTGCCTGGGACTTAATGTGAGTGTGGGGACCGGAGCCGCCCGAAGCCAGGCCCGGAGGCCCGGGAGCCGCCCGAAGCCAGGCCCGGAGGCCCGGAGGCCCGGGAGCCGCCCGAAGCCAGGCCCGGAGGCCCGGGAGCCGCCCGAAGCCAGGCCCGGAGGCCCGGGAGCCGCCCGAAGCCAGGCCCGGAGGCCCGGGAGCCGCCCGAAGCCAGGCCCGGAGGCCCGGGAGCCGCCCGAAGCCAGGCCCGGAGGCCCGGAGGCCCGGGAGCCGCCCGAAGCCAGGCCCGGAGGCCCGGAGGCCCGGCCCAGCGGAAGAGGGCCAGCCGTGAGCCGCACAGCTGAGAGCCAGGGCCCGGGTTCAAGCCCGGCGTGCGCGCGAAGGCGTGGCGCGGGCTGCGCAGAGGCCCTGCCGCAAGCCGCCGGGAGCGCACCGCCGGACGCGGCCACCGCCCGACACCCGGCCCGACAGCCCGGCGCCCGGACGGACAGCCCGACGCCCGGACGGACAGCCCGACTCCCGGACGGACAGCCTGACTCCCGGACGGACAGCCTGACTCCCGGACAGCCCGACGCCCGGACGGACAGCCCGACTCCCGGACAGCCCGACGCCCGGACGGACAGCCTGACTCCCGGACAGCCCGACGCCCGGACGGACAGCCCGACTCCCGGACGGACAGCCTGACTCCCGGACAGCCCGACGCCCGGACGGACAGCCTGACTCCCGGACAGCCCGACGCCTGCACAGCCCGACGCCCGGACAGCCCGCGGGGCGCCCAGGTGCGGGAGGAACGAGCCAGGCCCCGCCTCGAAGCCCGCCCCGCGCGCCGCGCAACTCGGCCGGCGATTGCTCCGGCCTGGCCGCAGCCAGGCCGTGGGCCGAGCGCCGAGGGCGTCGCTCCCGTCCCGCCGGCCTCGCGCTCCCCGTCGCGGCACTCGCCCGGGCCTCGGCTGCTCCTGCCTCCGACCCGCCTCGGCCACAGCCGGGCGGGATGGCGCCTCAGCGGAGGGGCGCGCCCAGGGACGCACAGGGAAGCGGCGCGGCGGAGCGCCGGCGGCCGAGCAGGTAGCGGGAGGGCGGGGCTCCGGATGCGGAGGGCCGGCGGGGGCGGGGCCGGGCCCTTCCCGGGCGGGGCCAGGCGGGAGGTGGGGGCGTGGCCAGCCCAAGGCGGAGCCTGACGGCCGGTGGGGGCGTGACCTAGCCGAGGCGGAGCCTGACAGCCAGTGGAGGCGTGGCCAGGCCGAGGCGGGGTCTGGCGGGGGTTAGGGCGTGGCCTGGCCGGGGTGTGGCCTGACGGTCGGTGGGGGCGTGGCCAGGCCGAGGCGGGGTCTGGCGGGGGTTAGGGCGTGGCCTGGCCGGGGTGTGGCCTGACAGCCAGTGGAGGCGTGGCCAGGCCGAGGCGGGGTCTGCGGGGATAGGGCGTGGCCTGGCCGGGGTGTGGCCTGACGGTCGGTGGGGGCGTGGCCAGGCCGAGGCGGGGTCTGCGGGGATAGGGCGTGGCCTGGCCGGGGTGGGGCCTGACGGTTGGTGGGGGCGTGGCCAGGCCGAGGCGGGGGCTCCCGGCGGCGGCGGTCCGCGAGTCGGATTGGAGTATGCAGTGCTGGCCACGGGCTCCTGCTCTTCAGGAATGACACGTGTGTCCTGCGCGTGCGCTCTGTGCTCCAGGCTGGTGCGCACCGCTTCCTTCCTGGGGTTCTGCTGCCACCGTTTGAAGCCCTGTTAATTGTATTTCTTGCTTTTTTTTGTTTTGTCGGTCGTGGGGCTTGAACTCGGCCTAGGCGCTGTCCCTGCTCTTCAGCTCAGAGCCACAGCGCCACTTCCGGTTTCTGGTGGTTTATTGGAGATAAGGGTCTCACCGTCTTTCCTGCCCCGGCTGGCTTTGAACCGCCATCCTCAGGTCTCAGCCTCCTGAGCGGCTGCGACGACAGCATGAGCCCCGGCTCTTAAAGGACGGAGTGCTCCTCCAGAGACTCCGCCGCCCGCCTGTCCTTCATTTTGGACCGTGAAGCCTTTCCTGGACCGAGCACGCCGATGCCCCGGTGACACACACACAGACTTGCACGCGCACACAGGCTTACACACGCAGGGACACACAGACCTGCACACACACATGCAGGGACACACACAGACCCGCACGCACACACACAGGACATGCACATAGACACACACAGGACATGTACATAGACTCATGCACACACACAGGGACATGCACATAGACTCATGCACACACACAGGGACATGTACATAGACTCATGCACACACACAGGACATGCACATAGACTCATGCACACACACAGGGACATGCACATAGACTCACATGCACACACACAGGGACACAGATTTGCATGCACACACAGGGACATGCACATAGACTCACATGCACACACACAGGACATGCACATAGACTCATGCACACACACAGGACATGCACATAGACTCACATGCACACACACAGGACATGCACATAGACTCATGCACACACACAGGGACATGTACATAGACTCATGCACACACAGGGACATGCACATAGACTCACATGCACACACAGGGACACAGATTTGCATGCACACACACAGGGACATGCACATAGACTCACATGCACACACACATGGACACAGATTTGCATGCACACACACAGGGACACTCACATGCACACACACAGGGACACAGATTTGCATGCACACACACAGGGACAGGCACATAGACTCACATGCACACACACAGGGACACAGATTTGCATGCACACACACAGGGACAGGCACATAGACTCACATGCACACACACAGGGACACAGATTTGCATGCACACACACAGGGACATGCACATAGACTCACATGCACACACACAGGGACATGCACATAGACACACACAGGACATGTACATAGACTCATGCACACACACAGGGACATGCACATAGACTCACATGCACACACACAGGACATGCACATAGACTCATGCACACACACAGGGACATGCACATAGACTCACATGCACACACAGGGACATGCACATAGACTCACATGCACACACAGGGACACAGATTTGCATGCACACACACGGGGACATGCACATAGACTCACATGCACAGTCTTGCACACACACACACAGGGACTCACACATAGACTCGCATGAATGGAGGCAGTGGGAATAGAGGTGCACATCCCATTAGCTCTGCACGGGGCCTGGGGTCCACACGCCCAGCTCATCCTCATCCTGTTGCTGGCTACGCAGAATGGAGCCACTCCACTGAGGAGGGGGCCTGGGGGCCTGACGAGGCTGGTGATGGGGGCCAATGCTCCCATTTCTTTCCCCCCACTTCTTGGCCTGCCCCCCACTGGTGGGTGCCCCCGGCGGCTCCAAGCGTGGGAGGCCCTGTCCTGACCCGAGGTCAGCATGAGCACAAGGGGCTTCTCTGTCCCCCTTTGTCTTCATCAGCACTCTCAGCCCTGGCCGCTGAGCCCTGCTGACGGTGGCTGTCTCTTCTTCTCAGCACCAGGAAGGACCGGGTGCCTGGGGAGGTGCGGAAGCCTTGGCTGAAGGCCCTGGGCCTGGGCACCGGCCTGGCGCTGGCCGGGCTTCTGCTCTGCAGCCATCTGGGGACGGACGACAGTGTTGCTGAGGTCCTGGCCCACCGCGGTGAAGTCCTGACAGGAAGGTTCACCGAGGTGCCCTGCTCTGATGACTACGATAGCCACCGAAGGTTCGAAGGTACGGTCTCACGTCCGCGGTGGCCTGAGGCGGGCAGCGGGCGAGGCGGAATGTGACATTGCTTTTTGCTGCAGGTGGGGGTGGGGTGCTTGACCTTTCCCCTCCCCGGGCGAGCAGCCCACACGGGCTGGGCCTGCAGTGTTCAGGGCCAGCCTGGGAACCGTCAGGTAGGGTGGCCGTCTTAGAAACGTTGTGGCGTCAGTGGTAGTCCCACCGAGACGTGACAGAACTGGAGGGGTGTGGTGACTGTGTGGGAACGTGTGGTGACATGGCCATGGGGGCTGGCCCCGGGACTCAGCTCCCTGGGGAGAGGACCTGGAGATAACGTCCGATGCTGGGAGGCAGACTGTGCCTGCAGACCAGCCTCTCCCTGACCGCGGCGCAGGCCTTGCCTGGACGGCACTCCACATCCATCCCCATGCTTTTTGGCCCAAGCCTGGCGCTCTACCACTTGAACCACAGCTCCACTTGCAGCATTTTGGTTAATCGGAGATGGATCTCATGGACTTTCCTGCCTGAGCTGGCTTCAAAGTGTGATCCTCAGATCTCAGCCTCCTGAGTAGCTAGGATTACGGGTGTGAGCCACCAGCCTCATTATTTTTTAGCCCGTGAGTTATTTGGGAGCATTTTTTGTTTTGATTTTGCAACACTGGGGATATAGCCCAGCCCTAGAGCCTGCTGGGTAAGTGCTGCATTACTAAGCACACTGTTGGAGCTGTGGCTACAGTGGTAGCATGCCAGCCTTGAACAAAAAAAGCTCAGGCCCTGAGTTCAAACCCAGGACCAGCACCACAAAAACACAGCTGGCTTTTTGTTGGTAGCATTATTTATCCTTGTGTAATACCCCCCTCCCCCCCAACCAGCCAAGAAGAGCCTGGCTGGTAAGGAGGGCTTTTGGATGGGTGTCTGTAAGTGCTTAGAGTAGTGGCCAGCACTCAGTCAACAATCCTGTGAGGCCCGGCGTTGTGCCTCACGCCTGTAATTCTAGCTGCTCAGGAGGCTGAGATCTGAGGATCATGGTTTGGAGCTGAGAAGGTGGCTCAGTGGTAGAGTGCTTGCCTTGCATGCATGAGGCCCTGGGCTCGATTCCTCAGCACCACATAAACAGAAAAAGCTGGAAGTGGCGCTGTGGCTCAAGTGGTAAGAATGCTAGCCTTGAGCTGGAGAGCTGAGGGACAGTGACCAGGCCCAGAGTTCAGGCCCACAACCAACAAAAACAAAAAAATATCTGAGGATCATGGTTTGAAGCTAGCCCAAACAGGAAAGTCCATCCAGAGTTCAAGCCCCAGGACCAGCAAAATTAAAAAGAAAAAAACGTCAGTTCTGCCTAGTGAATCAACCCTCAGGTGTCCACACTGGGTAGGGAGACCCTGTTCTAAGTGCTCAAAGGGGCCACACGAGGGCTCTGGGGTTCCCAGCCTGGGGTCAGCCCAGCCACGGAGCAGCTGCTTGAAACCTGGGGTGCGTAAGGGGGATGAGCACCCCGCATGGGCACGGGCTGCGGCCCCTCTGGGAAGCTGTGGCCTCTTACCTGAAGACCACGCTCCGCCGGGCAGGCTGGCCAGGCCGCACCCCACATCCGAGGCCCTGAGAGGCGGGCTCTGGAGGTCACGGTCTCCACTCGCCATCGCCCTGCAGGCTGCACCCCCAGGAAGTGTGGCAGAGGCGTCACGGACGTGGTCATCTCCAGGGAGGAGGCAGAGCGCATCCGCAGGTACCACACGTGTGGGCGTTCTGTCCTGGGAAAACGGGGCTGGGCAGGGGACAGCATTAGTGATTCCCAGGTATTTCGTGGAATTGTGTCATGGGCTCTCGAGGACAGAGCTCAGGCTTTCTGCTCACCTGGAGGAGAGGCCCTGGCCTGCGGTGATGTCATTGCTGAGGGAATGTTCCGGCAGCCTGGCCTCCTTTCCAAAGATTCACCCCCAGCCGTTGAGGGACCCCCACTTTCCTGCTGAGGCAGAAAGTCATTAGACAGTAATTCAGCGTCTGCCCTGAATCCTGGGCCCTGGCTGCCGGCCGGCCTCACAAGGCCCTCCATAGCCGCACGAAAGCTCTGGACGCCCAGTTTTCCTCATTGAGGTCTTTTTTTTCTTTTCCTTTTTTTTTTGGTCCGGTCGTGGGGCCTGAACTCTGGGCCTGGGCGCTGTCCCTCAGCTCTTCAGTTCAAGGCTAGCGCTCTACCACTTGAGCCACAGCGCCACTTCTGGCTTTTTCTGCGTATGTGGTGCTGAGGAATGGAATCCAGGGCTTCATGCATGCGAGGCAAGCGCTCTACCACTGAGCCACCTTCCCAGCCCTCGTTGAGATCTTGAAAGCAAGGTCTTGCAGGATTGTCTGGCCGGCCAACAGGCTCAGAGCGCATATGGCCTTGACTGTCCACGCGCCGCACGTGCGAAGCCTGCCCAGGCATCTGCACTCCTCCCTAGCACTCACCCCGACTCTGCCTGTCTGTGAGCCTCCTGAGCACCCGGCCCTCGATCCACCTTAATGTCAGGAAGAAAGCCTGCTGTCCCTGAGCCCAGCACGGCGGGGAGGGGAGGGGGGGGGACACACACCACCATCTTGTACCCTCACTTAGCTCTGAAAGTTGAAGCTTTGATCATTTTTGTTTTCATCCTGAATGTTAACACTAAAATCCGCCTGGATTTACCTTGCTGCTGGATTCTGTTTGCTGTCCTGATTGAGGGTCTGTTTTCCCTGCAGTGTGGCGGAGAAGGGGCTCTCCCTGGGAGGATCTGACGGAGGGGTGAGTGTGGGGCTCCTGCCCCCAGGGTTTTTTTTTTTTCCTTTTCTTTTTTTGGTCGGTCGTGGGTCTTGAACTCTGGGCCTGGGCGCTGTCCCTCAGCTCTTCAGCTCAAGGCCAGCACTCTACCACGCACTCTACCACTTGAGCCACTGCACCACTTCCAGTTTTCTAGTGGTTTATTGGAGATAAGAGCTTCTTGGACTTTCCTGCCCGGGCTGGCTTTGAACCTTGATCCTCGGATCTCAGCCTCCTGAGTGGCTGGGATGACAGGCGTGAGTGCCGGCGCTCTCTGAAGGTCAGGACAAGGTGCTGGATGTTCAGGGCCCCGAGGGCACCTGTGCGCCTTGCTGTCTCGGCCTGGCCACAGCCACTGTCCCTGCCACGGCCCAGGGCCCTCAGACACTTCCTTGGGGCATCTCAGCCTGCCTGGCTTCCCATCCCACGGGCATTTTAGACAGTGCAGGATGGGGGAGGGAGGGAGCTGGTAAGGGTCACTGGGAGCCTCCAGTCTGTGTCTGTGGAGCTGCAGCTGTCTGAGAGACAGAAGCGGACAAAGCAGACCACAGGAGCCAGGAGGTTAGGGACAGGGTCACAGAGGGGTGCAAGGGGTTGGGGTGAAGAACATCTATGACCTGCCGAGCGCCGGGGCTCACGCCTGCAATCTCAGCTACTCGGGATGCTCAGGCGCTGTGGCTCAAGTGGTAGAGCTCCAGGCTTGAGCTGAAGAGCTGAGGGACAGCGCCCAGGCCCAGAGTTCAAGCCCCACAACCAACAACAACATAAAGGGACTATCTATGATCTCAGGTGTGGGGTGATCTCCCTGCACACCACACTGCTTCAGCTCCATGGGGCCTGGGGAAGAGGAGGGCCTTCCGTTCCGGGGGTACTCCCGGGCCTCCGGCCAAAGGCCAAGGGCAGACGTGTCTGCTCAGGCAGCCCTGCGCACCACGCTCGCCCAGTGTTGGGAGGATGGAACTTGTCACTTGCATTTTATGGTGGTGGCTAAATTTTAAAGTGACCATCACCCACTCTCTTCCCTGACAAACATCTTTTCCAGGCATCCATCTTGGACTTGCACTCAGGGGCTCTGTCTTTTGGGAAGCACTTTGTGAATCTGTACCGGTAAGAAGCTGGGGTGTAGGGGCCACGGCAGCATGGCCTGGGACACAGAGCTTTTGAGCCACTGGCCGGGCCCTCCTCTGGGCTCCTGGTCAGGGACAAACTCGTCAAGAAGGAGCCGGACTGTGTTCCCCAAGCTTTAGAGGAGTCTGCAGCCTACACGGGGCTTCCCAGGAAACAGTGGCCTGCCTGGGCAGAGGGGTGGGCTGGAGGGCATCAGCTGTGAATTCCCTCCCTCTCTCCCTTCTTTCTTCCCTCCCTCCTTCTCTCCTTTCTCTTCCTCCTGTTCCTCTCTCCCTCCCTCCCTGTCTCCCTCCCTGCCTCACTCTGAGTTGGTGAGGGCAGGTTGGTGTCCAGGCACTTGCTGGTCAGCTTGAGGAGAGGCCAGTAAACCATCTCCCCCGCTGGCGCTCCTTGTTTTTTCACAGATACTTTGGGGACAAAGTACAAAGTATCTTCTCTGAAGAAGACTTCCAGTTATACCGGTAAGGAGGAAGAGAGGGAGTGGTGCTGCTGGCCTCTGCCACTGGGGGGCTGTCTGTGGTGTGGGGGGCTGTCTGTGGTGTGGTGTGGGGGGCTGTCTGTGGTGTGGTGTGGGGGGCTGTCTGTGGTGTGGTGTGGGGGGCTGTCTGTGGTGTGGTGTGGGGGGCTGTCTGTGGTGTGGTGTGGGGGGCTGTCTGTGGTGTGGGGGGCTGTCTGTGGTGTGGTGTGGGGGGCTGCTGTCTGTGGTGTGGTGTGGGGGGCTGTCTGGTATGGTGTGAGGGGCTGTCTGTGGTGTGGGGGGCTGTCTGGTGTGGTGTGGGGGGCTGTCTGTGGTGTGGGGGGCTGTCTGTGTTGTGGTGGGGCTGTCTGGTGTGGTGTGGGGGGCTGTCTGTGGTGTGGGGGGCTGTCTGTGGTGTGGGGGGCTGTCTGGAGTCCCCCCTTGCACTCGGCTCCACATGCATGGCTTGGCTTAGGACCCAGCCCACCGCTGTCCCCAGGGCCTGCTCTGCTGCTGGCGCTCGGGTTCAGTTTATCCCTTGTGCCCACTGGGAATACACGTACAGGTGAGGGGAAAGGTGGGATCATGTTTTGACAATCGTAAGTCCGATGGTTGCTGAGACAAAATGAGCGCGGAGGGAAGGGAGGTGGCGCTGTTTTCTAGTGGAGAGCAGAGGCTGCCTGTCACAGCGTGGCTGCCTGGCCCGGTCCTCTGAACTCACCGGTCGCCGCCCCGGTGGGTCAGAACGCCGTGTGTCTCCGTGACGACCGAGCAAGGACCGTGGACAGCCTGCAGTGCTGCGGCCCCGTGAGCAGGGAGAGCCGCAGGTGGAAGGGCGGAGCTCTGCTCCTGTGGGCGCGGGGCCACGGGAGGACCGCAGCCATCGCGGGGGACTGTCAGGCAAGGTCCAGCATGGTCATCTCCATTTTTATTTGGCAGCAAGGGAGTCTGAACTCAGGTCCTTGTACTTGTCAGGCAAGTGCTCTACCACTTGAGCCATGCCCTCGCTTCACAAGTGTAGTTCTTAGAACTGTCTGGTAGTTTAGTTAGGCTGGACATGGTGGTGTGTGACTGTAATCACAGCACTAGGAAAGCCGAGCAGGAGGACTGAGAGGCCAGCTTCAGCTACTTATGATTCCAATACAGTCTGTGTGCACGGGCGTGTGTGCATGTGTTACACGTACACAGCGGTGTGGGGCACACACGCAGGCAGCTGTGTATGCTGCCTTTAGAGACACACTAACCTGTGAGAATTTTCTCTCTGGTGTTCTGTGGACCTGGCTCTGTCCAGCTTCTTGAAACAGTAGCACTGGTCAGCTGTGTGTGGGGAGGGGTGCTGGGTGCTTCTCCATTTGGGCGCCCCAGACACCCGGCCACACAGCTGTCCCTGTGGGGCTCAGCGCTCAGGCGCTGGTCTCTGTCCGACTTGCCCTCAGCTTGCCCAGCTCTTGGGCCTTGCCCCGGTCACAAAGAGGCTCCAGCACTGCTGGGGGCCCGGGGGCCCCGGGGCTGTGGCCACCCCACAGCTGGCCACGGGGGGGTGCGCAAAGGTGGACGCGCGTGGACAAGGGGGACCGGGCCCCGCGGGGGGAAAGGAGGGGTCCCCCTGCAAAGGCCGGCTGAGGCCCCGGCTCTGCAGTCTGTGCTGTGACATCTTTCAGGGTGGATTCTGGATCCAGAACATGTGGCTGAAAACTAAATGTCTGGGCACACACCGTGTGTCAGGTGTCTAGGGACACATTCTGCTGCCCTCTGCTCTCTGGGCCCGGGACCATAGTGTCCCCCGAGGCCCGGCCACTCAGATGGCGCCTGTGCTCCACAGGGACCTGCGGCGGAGGGTCCAGCTCACCATCGCCCATGCCTTTGGTGTCAGTGCCTCCTTGCTGCATCTGACCAGGCCCACCTTCTTCTCCCGCATCAACAGCACAGACGCCCAGACGGCCCATGATGAGTACTGGCACGCGCATGTGGACAAGGTGGGCCAGGCCCCGTGGGGAGGGGGTGCAAAGGTGGGCTGGCCTGGGGGGGGCGCCAAGGGGGGCTGGGCCCCGCAGGGTGGGGAAAGGGGTCCCCCTGCAAAGGCCTGCTGAGGCCCCAGCTCTGCAGTCTGCTCTGACGTCTTTCAGGGTGAATTCTGGATCCAGAACATGTGGCTAAAAACCAAATATCAGAAACCTCGATCCTGTGAGCCAGGTCCACATGGGAGCCACTGCCACACACACATGCCACACCACACACACCACACACACCACACATGCCACACCACACCACCCCGCACACGCTATACACACCCACCACACATGCCACACACCGCTATATACACACCACACATGCCACACACCGCACACATGCCACACACCGCACACATGCCACACACTGCACACATGCCACACACCGCACACATGCCACATACCGCACACATGCCACACACCGCACACATGCCACACACACATCACACACACTGCACACATGCCACACACACCACACATGCCACACACCACACATGTCACACACACCACACATGTCACACACACGTCACATACACATTACACACACACATCACATCACACACACGTCACACACCACACGTCACACACCGCACACATCACACACACCGCACACATCACACACATACTGAACACATCACACACCGCACACGTCACACACACCGCACACATCACACACATACTGAACATGTCACACACACTGCACACATGTCACACATGTCACACACATTCCACACACGTCACACGTCAACACATGTTCCACACCACACACGTCACACACACATCACACACCGCACACGTCACACACACCGCACACATCACACACATACTGAACATGTCACACACACCGCACACATGTCACACGTCACACACACGTCACACACAGCACGTACGTCACACACTCAGCACGGCGCACGGCGCTCCCGGGCGCCCGGGTTCCGGGCCCCGCCTCTCCCGGCCCGGCCCTGCCCGCAGCGCCGGGTGATGGCTGCCTGGCGTGTCGCCGCAGGTGGCCTACGGCTCCTTCGACTACACCTCCCTGCTGTACCTCTCCGACTACCTGGAGGACTTCGGAGGAGGGCGCTTCGTGTTCATGGAGGACGGCGCCAACAAGACCGTGGAGCCCAGGGCCGGTAGGGCTTGCGGGGGTGTGTGCGCGTGCGCGTGGCCCTCGCCCGGCGCAGTGACCTCCACGAGTGCACGCGCACGCCTGCCGCGGACCCAGGCCAGTGTCACCGCGGTGGGCGTGGCGTCCATTATGGAGCGCGGCCGTGTCAGGCTGGGTGCTGACCTTATGGAGCAGGGCCCCGCCCACAGCCCCGCGGAGGCAGGGCCTGCCAAGCCCCGCCCACAGCCCCGCGGAGGCCCCGCCCACAGCCCCGCGGAGGCCCCGCCCACAGCCCCGCAGAGGCAGGGCCTGCCAAGCCCCGCCCACAGCCCCGCGGAGGCCCCGCCCACAGCCCCGCAGAGGCAGGGCCTGCCAAGCCCCGCCCACAGCCCTGCGGAGGCCCCGCCCACAGCCCCGCGGAGGCAGGGCCTGCCAAGCCCCGCCCACAGCCCCCCCCTCCCACCCGGCTCAGCGTTGAAGCTGGTGCTCCAGGGCCGGAGCCCCACAGCCGCCGCCTCCGGGCGGGTCCTCAGCCCATCGTCCTCTCGGCCCTGGGCCGCCGTCGGCCGGACTTCCGGCGCTCACCCCGAGTCTACTCAGCGCTTTCGCGGGAAATGTGAACCCCTGCAGATCTAGGGGTGGCGCTCCGAGGTCGCACGCTCCCCTGCGCTTGCCGCCGCAGCCACCGCGCCACTTCCGGTTTTCTGGTGGTTCATTGGCGATCGGAGTCTCACGGACTTCCTGCCCCGGCTGGCCTTGAACCGCGATCCTCGCGTCTCAGCCTCCCGAGGCGCGGGGCCCTGGGCATCTCAAAGCCATTTCCTGTATGTCGCAGTGCAGCGTTGGTGTCGCCTGTTGCTCGGGTCCGCAGGTGACAGGGTTCCAGAAAGCACGGTCCTTGTTCCTTAGTCACGGAGCGTAGTTGGGCCTGCGCCCTGAAGTGGGCGCTCACCGGGCGTGGCCCAGGCCTGGCTGCTGCCCAGGTGGAAGGGGAAGGTAATCTCCCCTTACCCGAGGCCTCAGGGCGCGCTGCGTCCCCCTGGCCCTCCTTTGTCCTTTGCACCATTAAGCAGCCAGGCGAGGTCGTCTGGGCAGAGGGTGGAGGGGACAGAGCGGGAGGACAGGTGGGCGGGCGGTGCACACTGGACGGGTCTCATGCTGGACCTCGCCTGGGCTGCTAGTTCTGACCTCTAGAAATCAAGGACAAATGTTGTAAACCACAAAATGGAAAGCGTTGACTCCAGATCTCCATGGAAAGAGTGCCTTGACCGGCCGGGCGGTGTCTGTGGAGCTTCTCTTGGTCTCCTGTTTCTTTCTTTCAGGAAAAAGCATGGTACCACTGCTTTGCTGTTCCTAGGCTGCCGATGCCTAGTGTGCAGTACTTGTTGGGGTGAACTTTTTGTCCTTTTCAAAGGTTTGGTTTAGTTGCAAATATGAAAGGCGGGGCCAGGTGCCGGTGGCTCATGCCTGTAATCCTAGCTACTCTGAGGATTCTGGTTCAAAGCCAGCCTGGACAGGAAAGTTTGTGAAACTCTTTTCTCCAATAAACCACCAGAAGACAGGAAGTGACACTGTGGCTCAAGTGGTAGAGCGCTAGCCTTGAGCTGAAGAGCTGAGGGACAGCGCCCAGGCCCAGAGTTCAAATCCATGGTCGACAAAAAACAAACAAACAACAACAAAAACAAAAAAAGGCGGGGATGCCACATCCCCATAGCCTTGGGAGGGAAATGGACTTGGCTCAGAATCTGGGAGCCAGGCAGGCAGAGGCCCTCTGGGATCTCAGCATTACTTAAAGCGTTGTCCTGGCTGAGGGGAGTATCTAGCAAAGCTTACCATAAAAAACAAACAAACAAAAAAACCAGAAGCAGGGGGCTGGGAAGATGGCTCGGGTAGAGCGCTTGTCTCATATGCATGAGGCCCTGGGTTCGATTCCTCAGCATCACAAACACAGAAAAAGCCGGAAGCGGTGCTGTGACTCAAGTGGCAGAGCGCTCGCCTTGAACTGAAGAGCTAAGGGACAGCGCCCAGGATCAGAGTTCAAGCCCCATTACGGACAAAAACAAAACAAAAAACTCCAGCAGGGCCAGTTAGCTGCTCAAGCCAATGAACAGAGTCCCTGGGACCAGATGCTTGGCAGAGCTGCGGTCTTCCAGCACCCTGGAAGCAGCTGTGAGAAGCACTGGCTGCTTAGGGCAGCACTTCTGGCCTGTCTGGGCTGTTCTGTCTGTTGGTGGTTGCTGCCCTGTTCTTGGAGATCCTGGCCATGGCTGTGGCCTGGGGGTCACCTCTTTCTCCTCCCTCTCTCTCCCAGGCCGGGTCTCCTTCTTCACCTCTGGCTCTGAGAACCTCCACCGCGTGGAGAAGGTGCGCTGGGGCACGCGCTATGCCATCACCATCGCCTTCACCTGCAACCCAGACCACGCCATCGAGGACCCGACACTTATGTAGTGGGGTGGGGGGGCGGGCGCCCCTGGCCCCCAGCATGAGGCTGCACCGTGGACCAGCCTCGGCCCCTGGCACAGTGCCTTACACTGATCTGGAGTTGATTTGCTGACCTTTTAATCTTTTCATCTGTGGATAAATTAAGGGATTTGCTTTTTCGTCTCACATGCTGCCTATGTTTGCTCCAACTTGTTGTCTACTGCGGCCAGCAGGCCTCCTCCCTTGAGAGTGGGGTTCTGGAACTGGAAGGGGCGGGCACCAGGCTGTGAGCAGAGAGGGGTTCTCCTCCCCACGGCTCCCACTTAGAAAACACCTGGACCACCATGCTGCAGACTCACTGAAGACGATAGACATGCCCTCCGCAGCTCCACCCAGGCACAGGACTGGAGATAGGGGCCCTGAAAGGGGCCTAGGGGCCCTGAAAGGGGCCTGGTGCTCTGGAGGTGGCTGTACCCTTGCTGGGTGGTGGGTGTCCTGCCGTGTCTTCCTGGGTGGGTGGGGGACATCCTGTTGCATCCTTCCTGCATGTTCAACATCTCAGGTCCTGCTGGCTGAGTCTACGTCTGAGCTTGGGTACCAAAGTGTCTCCATGGTCAGCAACAGGGTCCCCAACTGTCCAGTCCCAGTGTGCCCCATGGAGGAGGGCTTGGCATCCCCGGCTCCATTTCCCGTTGTGGGGGCACTGTCGGCTGGATTCTGTTGCTGTCCCTGCCTGTCATGCCCTTCCACTCAGCAGGCTCAGACCTGAGCGTATCCTTCCACCCAGCACATGCAAGCGTGGGCCTGGGCCTGAAGTTGTCCCCAAGTCCGGGACCCGGGTGTGGGCACCCCCCCAGGAGAATGCTGACTACTTCTGAGGTATGGTTGGAGCCTCAGCCAAGGACAGAACCACTATTTGTTGGGCCCTTTATGCTGTATGTTCATCTCAGGCCAGGGGGCCTGGCTCCCAGAGGACAGTGCAGTGTGACCCTTGTTCTGGCACATTCTGTTCTCTGACAAGTGGGAGGAGAATGGGCAGGTAGCTGTGGACGCAGGCAGCTGGGGCAAGAGCTCAGAGCCTCCATTTTCTCATCCTCCAGGGTATGACCCTGGACAGGTGGCACCATGGCATTTTTGTTTTTGTCAGTCATGAGGCTTGAACTCTGGTCCTGGGCGCTGTCCCTCAGCTCTTCTGCTCAAGGCCAGCGCTCTACCACTTGAGCCACAGCGCCACTTCGTTTTCTGGTGATTTATTGGGGATAAGAGTCTCATGGGCTTTCCCCAGCTGGCTTTGAACTGCGATCCTCAGATGTGGTCTCTTGAGTAGCTAGGATTACAGGTGTGAGACACCAGTGCCTGGCTGGGGTTATTTTTACTGGTGCTTGGGTTGGAACTCAGCCTTCCACTCTCGATCTGCTCTGTCACTATGGCCAGCCCTCTAGCGCTTGAGTCATGCGTTCATTTCTGGCTTTTGGAGATAAGAGGCTTGCAGATTTACCGGCCTAAATTGACACTGAACCACAACACTCAGGTTTCAGCTTTCTGAGGAGCTGGGACTCTGGGTGTGAGGCACTGGAGTGCGGTTCCTGGGTCTGCAGGGCCCAGGCTCTGGGAAGGGAGAGCGGGCGAGGCCGCCGTGGGACGCAGCTCTGAGGCCACTGGAGTTCCGGCAGCGGCTCCCAGCTCCCCACAGTTCTCCCCTGTGGCTCTGTCCCTCTGTCCGGTCCTGCCAGGGGTGACCCCGACGTGGCATGAGCCTGGTCTCCTGAGCAAGGCCGCTCTGGTCCTCACACGGGCAGGGCCGGTGGAGGCACAGCGGGGGCAGGCCGGGTCCAAGGCCTTGGCGGGCCGAAGGCATGGTCGGCTTTTATCTTCTGGGAGTCAGACATCAGCAAGAAGCCGCGTGGGTGGGGAGGGCGGCGCGTCCTAGGCTCGGAGGGGGCGGGCCTTCCGGCTGGCTAGGCCTGCTCCACCACCGCGCACGCGCGCGGTCACTAAAGGGCCGCCTTCCTTCGAGAGAGTGCTGCTCTCACCTCAGCGGGCCTCCCTGCCGCGGCGGGGACGGAGGACGGACGGACGGACGGACGGAGGGCAGAGGGACCGACGGAGGGCGGAGGGACGGACGGAGGGCGGAGGGACGGACGGAGGGCGGAGGGACGGACGGAGGGACGGACGGAGGGCGGAGGGCGGAAGGACGGACGGAGGGCGGAAGGAAGGGCGGAGGGCGGAAGGAAGGACGGAGGGCGGAAGGACGGAAGGAGGGCGGAAGGACGGACGGAGGGCAGAAGGAAGGACGGAGGGCGGAAGGACGGGCGGAAGGACGGACGGAGGGCGGAAGGAAGGGCGGAAGGACGGACGGAGGGCGGAAGGAAGGACGGAGGGCGGAAGGACGGACGGAGGGCGGAAGGACGGAAGGAGGGCGGAAGGACGGACGGAGGGCGGAAGGAAGGACGGACGGAGGGCGGAGGGAAGGGCGGAAGGAAGGACGGAGGGCGGAAGGAAGGGCGGAAGGACGGACGGAGGGCGGAGGGAAGGGCGGAAGGAAGGACGGAGGGCGGAAGGAAGGACGGAGGGAAGGACGGAGGGCGGAAGGAAGGACGGAGGGAAGGACGGAGGGCGGAAGGAAGGGCGGAGGGAAGGACGGAGGGCGGAAGGAAGGACGGAGGGCGGAAGGAAGGGCGGAGGGAAGGACGGAGGGCGGAAGGAAGGACGGAGGGCGGAAGGACGGACGGAGGGCGGAAGGACGGAAGGAGGGCGGAAGGACGGACGGAGGGCGGAAGGAAGGACGGAGGGCGGAAGGACGGGCGGAGGGAAGGACGGACGGAGGGCGGAGGGAAGGGCGGAAGGAAGGACGGAGGGCGGAAGGAAGGGCGGAAGGAAGGGCGGAAGGACGGACGGAGGGCGGAGGGAAGGGCGGAAGGAAGGACGGAGGGCGGAAGGAAGGACGGAGGGCGGAAGGACGGACGAAGGGCGGGAGGATGGAAGGGCGGAAGGAGTGAAGGGCGGAGGGCGGAAGGCGGCTCTGGCCTGTCAGAACCGCAAACCCAGCTGGGCTAACTCCTTCTAGTCTTCCGCCTGCGTGCTCCACTTCCGGCCCTCCCTGAGAGCCCACGGCCGGCTTCCGGTTATCCTGCGTGACTCACTGCTGGCTTCCGGTCATCCTGCGTGCCCTTACGTGCCTCACGGCCGGCTTCCGGTCATCTTGCGTGCCTCACGGCCGGCTTCCGGTCATCCTGCGAGCTTCCTGCGTGCCTCACGGCCGGCTTCCGGTTATCCTGCGTGCCTCACGGCCGGCTTCCGGTTATCCTGCGTGCCTCACGGCCGGCTTCCGGTCATCTTGCGTGCCTCACGGCCGGCTTCTGGTCATCTTGCGTGCCTCACGGCCGGCTTCCGGTCATCTTGCGTGCCTCACGGCCGGCTTCCAGTCATCCTGCGAGCCTCACGGCCGGCTTCCGGTCATCTTGTGTGCTTCACGGCCGGCTTCCGGCGCCCTGCGAGCCCCACGGCCGGCTTCCGGTTATCCTGCGAGCCCCACGGCCGGCTTCCGGTCATCCTGCGTGCCTCACGGCTGGCTTCCGGTCATCCTGCGAGCCCCACGGCCGGCTTCCGGTCATCCTGCGTGCCTCACGGCCGGCTTCCGGTCATCCTGCGTGCCTCACGGCCGGCTTCCGGTCATCCTGCGTGCCTCACGGCCGGCTTCCGGTCATCCTGCGTGCCTCACGGCCGGCTTCCGGTTATCCTGCGTGCCTCACGGCGCTTCTCTCGGAGCTGCCCCCGGCCCTCCGCCGACACACGCCGAGCCGGGCCGCCAGGGGGCGCCGGAGGCTGCGAGGCAGCGCGGCCGCTGCTCCGTGGCCGGGCCGAGGACGCTGGGGTGCCGGCCCGGCCGCTCCTGTGGGAGGCGCAGCGCGGAGACCCTGCCTAGGACCCAAGGCCCGGCCCCGTGGCTCTGCCCACCGAGGCGCCCGGCAAGCCCCTGGGAAAGGCAGCCCTCCTCGCCTCTCCACAGGGCTCCGCGGTTCTCACAGGCCATGCCCACAGCGTAGCTCTGGAAGCCCTATGCAGGGACCCTTGTCTGGGCAGCCTCCATCATCCTCCCCCGGCCTCCAACTGGCCTCCATGAGCCTCCACCAACCTCCATCATCCTCCCCCGGCCTCCACCAGCCTCCACCATCCTCCAACTGGCCTCCATGAGCCTCCACCAACCTCCATCATCCTCCTCCAGCCTCCACCATCCTCCCCCGGCCTCCACCATCCTCCAACTGGCCCAACCTCCATCATCCTTCACCAACCTCCATCATCCTCCCCTGGCCTCCACCAGCCTCCAACTGGCCTCCATGAGCCTCCACCAACCTCCATCATCCTCCACCAGCCTCCAACTGGCCTCCATGAGCCTCCATCAACCTCCATCATCCTCCCCCGGCCTCCACCAGCCTCCACCATCCTCCAACTGGCCTCCATGAGCCTCCACCAACCTCCATCATCCTCCCCCAGCCTCCACCATCCTCCAACTGGCCTCCATGAGCCTCCACCAACCTCCATCATCCTCCCCCAGCCTCCACCATCCTCCAACTGGTCTCCATGAGCCTCCACCAACCTCCATCATCCTCCACCAACCTCCATCATCCTCCCCCGGCCTCCACCAGCCTCCACCCTCTTCCACCAACGTCCACTAACCATCTTCCTCCACCAACCTCCATCATCCTCCACCAGCCTCCATCAACCTCCCCTGGCCTCCACCAGCCTCCAACCTCCACTAACCTTCATCTCCCTCCACCAACCTCCATCATCCTCCCCCGGCCTTCACCAGCCTTCATCATCCTCCCCCAGCCTCCACCCACCTCCACTAACCATCTTCCTCCACCAACCTCCATCATCCTCCCCCGGCCTCCACCAACCTCCATCATCCTCCCCCGGCCTCCACCAACCTCCATCATCCTCCACTAACCATCTTCCTCCACCATCCTCCACCAACCTCCACTAACTTTCATCTTCCTCCACCAACCTCCATCAGCCTCCAGCAACCTCCACCGGCCTCCACCAACCTCCATCAGCCTTCAACCGTCCTTCATAAACCTCCACCAGCCTCCATCATCCTCTGCCGGCCTCCACTAATCTTCATCCTCCTCCCCAACCTCCATCAGCCTCCAACCGGCCTTCATGAACCTCCACCAGCCTCCATATCCTCCGCCGGCCTCCACTAATCTTCATCTTCCTCCCCAACCTCCATCAGCCTCCAGCCGGCCTTCATGAACCTCCACCAGCCTCCATCATCCTCCACCAGCTTCCACCAACCTCCATCAGCCTCCATCAAACCTCTACCGGCCTCCATCAGTTTCACCCTGCCCTGCCCCTGCCCTACTGCATGCTGGGCACCACCCTACAAGGCACAGGGGAGGGTCTGGAGCCTGGGCCTGCCCACAGAGGACGTTTTGGCCATTATGGAGCTACATCTGGCATCTACCTCCATAACATTTTTTTTTTTTTTTTTTTTTTTGGGTCCGGACGTGGGGCCTGAACTCTGGGCCTGAGCGCTGTCCCTCAACTCTTCAGCTCAAGGCTAGCACTCTACCACTTGAGCCACAGCGCCACTTCCGGCTTTTTTCTTTTTGCTTATGTGGTGCTGAGGAATCGAACCCAGGGCCTTGAGCATGCAAGGCAAGCGCTCTACCACTGAGCCACCTTCCCAGCCCCCATAACATTTTTTTTTTAATGTCGGTCGTGGGGCTTGAACTCTGGGCTTGGGCGCTGTCCCTCAGCTCTTCAGCTCAAGTCGAGCACTCTACCACTTGAGCCATAGTGCACTTCCAGTTTTTCATGGGCTTTCTTGCTTGGGCTTGCTTTGAACCGCGATCCTCAGATCTCAGCCTCCTGAGTAGCTAGGATTACAGGTGTGAGCCACCAGTGTCCAGCTCTCCATGACACCTTTTAAGATCTAGAAAGTTAACACAGTGGTACCCCCTAGCAAGTATAAAGCTCTGAGTTCAACCTCCAGCACTGGAGAAGGAGATGTCAGACTATGAAGTCGTCTTACTTTGTCTATGGTCGACGTCATCCCATGTCACGTGTACATATAATAAACTTAAAAAACAAACAGCCAGTAGGAGCTTGCAGCTCCCGAGTCCTGGGGAGGCGATAGAACGTCTTTCACTGGGAGCTTGGCCATCTCCACCTTCTGACCTTTGCCCAGTGGCCGCAGAGCTGCAGAGAGGGACTGGGGGGTCTTGGGAGGGCCTGGGGTGGAGACAAAGGCTCCTGGACAGAGGCTTCACCCCTCCTGCACCGCCCTCCTCAGTGTCCCTAGCCCTGGGCCCTGTGGGAGCTTGGAGGGCCCAAGAACTCGGGAGCCACGGCTGAGGGGGGGGCATGTGAGGGGGGTGTCAGGCAGCCCTCCTACTGCCATCGTCTCGAGGCCAGTCCCAGGGTGGGTTTGGGTCACCCTGGAAGAAGTCTGCAGGTGCCAGATGGCCCCCTTCCCCTGCAGCCCTTCCTGCTCCTCTCCCCTCCCCTCCCTATTCCGCTCTCTCAACCCCTGGGCTCCTGGATGCCCTGAGAAGGCCTCTGGCCCAGGCGGTCCAGACCTGCATTTGCATCTCAGGCCTGTGTTTCTTCTGCCCTCTCAGGCCCTGGCTAAGTCCAGTCCAGGCCCCAGTTCTTGAAGGGATCTTGGCGCACAAGGCCACTGTCCCAGACAGCCATGGCACATAGTTGTGGGGTGAGACAGGGGCTGTGGTCTGCTGGAGTCTGCAGAGGGCTGGCGCTGGTTGGCAGGCAGAGGACCACATTCCTGCACAGCCACCTTGATGGACAGCAGGCCAGCCTCACACCCTGCAAGGCCTGGGCACACGGGTCACGGGTGGGATGGTGAGGGGTTCGGAGGGGACGCCTGGGCTGGCCGAGACCCCGAGATCCACCCAGGCTGTGCAGGCCCCAGGGAGGGGGCAGAGAGCGGCCTGGGTGACAGCTGAGCCCTCGGGATGCTGACCTCCCAGCCCAGCCGGCAGCTCGGGGTCGGGCCTAGGAGAACTGGCTGGGCTCCTGCCAGTCTGGACAAGGCCCGAGGCTGGAGCCGCCTCCCTTTGGCTGTATGTGTGCATGTCATCCGTCTGGAATTCAAGTGGAGAAGCTGTGTGGTGAGGAGAAGCCCCACCGTGCCTTCGGAAGGATGTGGCAGGCCCTGTGCCCTGTGCCCTGTGCCCCACTGTACTGCTCCCCTGCCCCCACACTGCCTGCAGACTCTTGATAGGAAGAGCTCCTTCTCATGCCACAAACATGGTCACTGTCACCCACAGTCCAGGTAGCACCCACGGATGAGCACAGTGCCCACGGACAGATGCCAGCAGCCATCCATGCCCTCCACCAGGGAGAGAGGATCTGAACCAAACCCCAACCCAGCCAAAGCTGCCTGGAGACAGGCCGGCCTAGTGCTGCATACACAAGGGCGCCTGGTAAACCAGCCTGGCCACTCGAACCCAGTGCGGTAACTTATCAGAGAAGCCACACTTCAGAAGATGGGTATTGGAGTCTTTATTACAACACTAGCAGTCTGCAGCCTTCACCAGGAGCTCTGTTCATTCATTGGTGTGCTCACTCACTGGACGCCAGGCCTTTGCTGTCCTGTTCATGGGGCCCACAGCTGGTGGGACACCGTCCTCCCTCTGACTTGGCTCTCAGCCGGGGCAGCTGGACTGCAAACCGAGGCAGAGGGATGAGTCCCCTGGCTCCGAGCCCCCACTGTAGAAAAAGCCCTCTCCTGCCCCGTAGTGAGCCCCATGGACTGAAGCTTGAATCTACTGTACCTTCCATCCCAGCCTCCTGCTCACAAAGGGATTCTTCGTGAACTCCATGAGAAGAAATTCCTCCCCTAAGTGAACCCAGGCTGTGGCTCAGGTCGGAAAAGCTGCATGCACCTGGCAGCTCCCCTGCCTGGTTCTCTTGGGAGCACACAAGCAGACACAGCACTGTGGCCTTGGCTGCATTCGCCCCACACTGGACCAGATGCCCCTGCCAGTGGCCAGCACCCTGGGCCTCGTCCATCAGCAGATCTGGAAGCCACAGAGAATAAACTGAGGCCACAGGTCGGTGTGCACAGCGTCAGCACCGTCAGGACCCAGAGAGGAGGCCAGGGACTGCGGGGCCGTGTGAAGAACCAGCAGTCATGCTGAACAGCCAGAACACGGCCTCTGGGCACTTGTGTGGGGGCCGCAGGATCGAGCCAGGGGAGGTGCTGTGGGCAGCTCAGCTTCAGTCCTGTCCCCTGGACTTTGCCTGTGGCCACCTTGGCGAGCCATGGCTTGTGTGTGTGTGTGCGCACGCGTGCCATGCCCTGGGCTTGAACTCAGCCTGGGCACTGTCTCTGAGCCTCTTTTGTTCAAGGCTAGTGCTCTATGCTCTATGACTTGAGCCACAGAGCCACTTGTGGTGTTCTGGTGGTTTATTGAAGATAAAGAGTTTCGCAGACTTTCCTGCTCAGGCTGGCTTTGAACCATGATCCTCAGTTTTCAGCCTCCCGAGTAGCTAGGATCTCAGGCATGACCCACTGATGCCTGTGTGGCTCACGGCTTTTGATGGGCAGAAAGAACTTTTGCTGGGGTGCTCTGCTGGGGGTGAGGGTCCTGTTGGCTGATGGAAGTCCTCCACCATCATCCTGCCACCTCCTCCTGAGCAGGCTCTGCTCCTGCCCTGGACACAGACAGGGCAGTCACCACGGAGACTCACGAAGCAAAGGCAGGATGGCCTGGGCCCAGGGCGCGGTGAGGGACTGAACCTCACTCGAGTAGGGAGGTTGGCATCAGGGAAGGGCAGAGCCTGGGGCAGGGCAGGAGCCAGGCAGCACGGGCCTGCACCCCACTCTCTCCACCTGCTCCCGGCCTCTTCACCCACCCCTTCCTCCTCTCCACAGCAGGTGATCTTGTCCAGGATGCAGGACTGGGCAGCCCTGAAGGAAGCAGGGATCTTGTGACCGCAAGGTGCCCACGTCAGAGTCTTGGGTTTTAGGGTAAAATCCTATTGCTCAGGCCAGTCATGACCATCCACACAGCTTGGTTTATTTTTATTATTACAAGGAGCCCAGGGCCTGGTGTGAGCTAGGCAAGTGCCGGGCCCCGGGTCACATCCTGGCCCCAGGGCTCCGGCTGCTTGCAGTACTTCTGCTCTGAATTCTAAAGGACTCCTTCCGCCAGCGTGCTCCCTCCTCACGTTCAGGCAGTGGAGCTGGGGTCAGACTTTCCATCGCTTTCCTGTTTGTGACCGTCACTTGTATTTCTTCTTCATTCTTCTATGGTTTTACATCGGTGCACCCATGCATAAAACGCCACCTGGGTTTCCCCTGGACTGTGGGCAGCTGCCCCCGTGGCACAGCTGGGTGTTGTGGCCCAGGGCCCTGCCTCCCTTTTCTGACTGTTGTCAACACCAAGCCCCAGAATCTCCCCTTCTGTATCCCCTGTGGCCTGAGGGACAGGCAGTCTGAGTCCAGCCATAGACCTCGCCTCCCGCCTGGCCGCTCCATCCAGCGGCTGCCACCCAGGACGGACCAGTGAGAGAGCTGGACCCCAAGCAGGATGGACAGGCCCCTCCCTCTGGGGCCGGGTGGAGCTGGCATGCTAGGCCTTGTGGGATGTCATGGGAGCTCTGGGGTCCAGCAGCCTCGGCACCCCCTGGACAGCAGGGGGCCGGGCAGTTCCCCACCCTCTGGAGACGAGACAAATGCACGGGGCACTGTGCTCCCAAGCTGGTGGCACTGCACAGACATTCTAGTGTTTTCTCCTTTGCCAGCAAGTCTGGGTGTTGGGGAGATGACATTTAACAGCCAAGAAGCCTGGTCCTCACCTCTGTGGCCTTGGCCCATGTGCTCGCCCATCAGACAAGCAACAGCCTTGACAGACCCCATGGTTCCCGAGACCACGGATCTCACAGCCCCCACAGCTCCTGAGACCACAGACCCCACAGCTCCCACGGCTCCTAAGACCACAGATCCCACAGCCCCACGGCTCCCAAGACTACGGTTCCCACAGCCCCATGGTTCCTGAGACTATAGATTCCCACAGCTACCATGGCTCCTAGGACCACAGATCCCACAGCCCCACAGCTCCCAATACCATGGCCCGCACGGTTCCCGAGACCATGGATCCCACAGCCCCATGGCTCCCAGTACCATGGCCCCCACAGCTCCCAAGACCATGGATCCCACAGCCCTACAACTCCTGAGACCATGGCCCCCAAAGCCTCATGGCTGCTGAGACCACGGATCCCACAGCCCCATGGCTCCCGAGACCCTGGATCCCACAGCCCCATGGCTCCCGAGACCCTGGATCCCACAGCCCCATGGCTCCTGAGACCACGGATCCCACAGCCCCATGGCTCCTAAGACCCTGGATCCCACAGCCCCATGGCTCCTGAGACCACGGATCCCACAGCCCCATGGCTCCTGAGACCATGGATCCCACAGCTCCCATGGCTCCTGAGACCACAGATCCCATAGCCCCACGGCTCCTGAGACCATGGATCCCACAGCCCCCATGGCTCTGGAGACCATGGCCACCATAGCCCCCATGGCTCTGGAGACCACGGATCACACAATCCCATGGCTCCTGAGACCACAGCCCCCATGGCTCTGGAGAGCACAGATCCCACAACTCCCACTGCTCCTGAGACCACAGCCCCCATGACTCCTGAGACCACAGATCCCATAGCTCCTAAGACCACAGATCCCACAGCCCCCACCGCTCCTGAGACCATAGATCCCACAGCCCCCACGGCTCCAGAGACCACGGATCCCACAGCCCCCACCGCTCCTGAGACCACAGATCCCACAGCCCCCACGGCTCCAGAGACCATAGGTCCCACAGCCCTCACAGCTACAGAGACCATGGATCCCACAGTCCCCATGGCTCACCATACCATGGCTGGATCTCGTCAGGTCCCATCCTGAGCATGGGGCTTCATGTGGCCCTCCACTGTGCCCTCCCTCCCTCTCCAGGCTCTCTGCTGCCTTCTCCTGCCCCCTCCTCTGCCCCCTCTGGTGCCCACCTCCTGTCCTCTTACCCTCCTCCCTCTTCCCCTCACCCTAGGAACTGGGCCTCTGGGCGGTGGGATCTCGGTATGGGCTGGTGCCTTGGGTGCTGGGCAGGTGAGAGGGCATGTGTGTGGTACATGTGTGGTGTGTGCAGTTGTGCACATCTGCTGACCACGCTGGGCCAGGGCAGCATGGAGGCCAGCTCAGGACGGTGTGGAGTTAGTGTCGGTGGTGGTAGATGTTACAGAGCTGTGGTTATTAACCCACGTTCACTCAGAGCAGCTACTCTTCTAGTATAGAAGCAGTGCTGCTGGGTGCCAGTGGCTCACACCTGTCATCCTAACTACTCAGGAGGCTGAGACCTAGGGATTTTGAAAGTCAGCCTGAGCAGGAAAGTCTCTGAGGGCTTATCGTCAATTAATCACAGAAAAAGCTGGAAGGGGCACTGCAGCTCAAGTGTAGAGCACCAGCCTCGAGCACAAAAGCTGAGGGACAGCTCCCAGACCCTGAGTTCAAATCCCACGACCAGCACAAAACCCCAAACAAGTAAAACCAAAAGGCAATGCTGCCCAGAAGTGTTGAGAGGAGGTGGGGTGCCTGAACCCCAGGAGGAGCCGCGCGCTGCAGGCACTGTGGTCATCCGGGAAGTGAGGCCCGTGCTCCGGCTGCCCCGCCTTCCCCTCCCCTGCCTTCCCCCCAGGAGTCCCCCCACAGCAGCAGCAGCCCACCTATCCACAGATGTGGCCGAGACAAACAAGCTGAGCAGTCTTCCAGGGGCTCTCAGAGTCGGAGGCAATGAAGCACTGAGCGCCAGGGACCACCCTTGAAACATCCGGAGAGCAGTGCCCAGAACAGCCGGTCTACCGATGGAAGCCAGGCTGGGCCCTCGGGCACAGGGGAGAGCTTACCTCTCAGTGCCAACCAGCTAGGTTACAGCCCGCTCGCCAACTCAGATCCAGAGTGCTGCCGTGAAGTACTTTCTGGTTCTGTCCGTGGTTAGTTTGCCCTCCTGCGGAGGGGGGGGCCGGCCAATGGGTGATGCCTGGGAGTGAACCCCAGCAGACCGCTCGCTGGAGCCTCGTCTTACAAACTGTGTGCAAACCACACGGGCATCCTGGAGCCACACAGTCATGGCTGCCCAGAACTGCCAAGCGATGGTGACTGCTGATCTGCGTGGGGACGGGGCCGTGACGCGTGGGTTCTGTGTGGGGACGGGGCCATGATGGGTGGGTTCTGCGCTGTGGGCTGTGCGTGGGGCCGGGGCCGCGAGCGGTGGTGTCTGCACGGGGACGGGGCCGCGAGCGGTGGTGTCTGCGCGGGGACGGGGCCGTGAGCGGTGGGCTTTGAGCAGGGCCGGGGCCATGAGCGGTGGTGTCTGCGTGGGGCCGTGAGCGGTGGTGTCTGCGCGGGGACGGGGCCGTGAGCGGTGGTGTCTGCGCGGGGACGGGGCCGTGAGCGGTGGGCTCTGAGCGGGGCCGGGGCCGTGAGCGGTGGTGTCTGCGTGGGGCCGTGAGCGGTGGTGTCTGCATGGGGCCGTGAGCGGTGGTGTCTGCGTGGGGCCGTGAGCGGTGGTGTCTGCGTGGGGCCGTGAGCGGTGGTGTCTGCGTGGGGCCGTGAGCGGTGGTGTCTGCGTGGGGCCGTGAGCGGTGGTGTCTGCGTGGGGCCGTGAGCGGTGGTGTCTGCGCGGGGACGGGGCCGTGACGGGTGGGCTCTGAGCAGGGACGGGGCCGTGAGCGGTGGTGTCTGCGCGGGGACGGGGCTGTGACAGGTGGGTTCAGCTGTGGCTGTGTCCCCGCAGGTGCTGGAAGGCAGGGGTCATCACTCATGTCTGTGTGTACCGCACCTGCATATCTCCTGTCCTGCCCGGCATCAGACCCCTGGGGAGCCAGGCTGGGTCTGAGGGCTTGCCAGGACCCCAGCGTGGCCTCGGACCAGGGAGGCTGGCCAGGCTGGCAGGGCAGGGCCAGGCGGTGCCAGGTCCTCAAGCCAGAGAGACTCCATAAATCAACTCGCTGGCACTCGCTGTGCTGCAGCTGTGAGCTGGGCTGTGGCTGCCCCGGCACGGGGTGCCGGGGGGGGGAGGGCAGGGGTGGGCCAGGGGCTGCGGCGGTCTCCACCACGTGCACGTGTGCGTGCCCCTGCGAGAGGTGCAGAGCAGCGCGTCAGCACCTGCCTCTGCTCGCGGTGTGAGTGCTCTGCCACCTACAGTGTGTGTGAGGGCGGCCTGGCGTGGGGCAGGGGAACAGACCTGGCGTGGGGCAGGGGAACAGACCTGGCGTGGGGCAGGGGAACAGACCTGGCGTGGGGCAGGGGAACAGACCTGGCGTGGGGCAGGGGAACAGACCTGGTGTGGGGGGGCGGCCTGGCGTGGGGTGGGATGGGGGAACAGACCTGGTGTGGGGGGGCGGCCTGGCCTGGTGTGGGGCAGGGGAACAGACCTGGCGTGGGGCGGGGGAACAGACCTGGTGTGGGGCGGGGGAACAGACCTGGTGTGGGGCAGGGGAACAGACCTGGTGTGGGGGGTGGGCCTGGCGTGGGGCGGGGGAACAGACCTGGTGTGGGGGGGTGGGCCTGGCGTGGGATGGGGGAACAGACCTGGTGTGGGGGGGCGGGCCTGGCGTGGGGTTGGGGGTGTGGGCCTGGCGTGGGGTTGGGGGGTGGGCCTGGCGTGGGGTTAGGGGGTGGGCCTGGCGTGGGGTTGGGGTGTGGGCCTGGCGTGGGATGGGGGAACAGACCTGGTGTGGGGGGGTGGGCCTGGCGTGGGGTTGGGGGTGTGGGCCTGGCGTAGGGTTGGGGGGTGGGCCTGGCGTGGGGTTGGGGGGTGGGCCTGGTGTGGGGGGGCGGGCCTGGCGTGGGGTTAGGGGGTGGGCCTGGCGTGGGGTTGGGGGGTGGGCCTGGCGTGGGGTTGGGGGGCAGGCCTGGCGTGGGGTTAGGTGGTGGGCCTGGCGTGGGGTTGGGGGGCGGGCCTGGCGTGGGGTTAGGTGGTGGGCCTGGCGTGGGGTTGGGGTGTGGGCCTGGCGTGGGATGGGGGAACAGACCTGGTGTGGGGGGGGTGGGCCTGGTGTGGGGTTAGGTGGTGGGCCTGGCGTGGGGTTAGGTGGTGGGCCTGGCGTGGGGTTAGGTGGTGGGCCTGGCGTGGGGTTGGGGGACAGGCCTGGTGTGGGCAGTGGTTGGATGGCTGGCAGCACTGGGGCCAGCAGCGCTGTCCATGTGGCAGGGAACACAAGCTCTGCAGGGCCGCGGTCACCAGGGCGAGGCCTGTACAGAGCACTGAGTCCTGCTGGGCAGCCGCCTGCCCCCGGCCCACCCTGCCAGTGCGGCCCCTGCCCACCTCCCTACCCCAAAGAAGAGGGACAGCAGAGATGGCCACTGGGGATCCCCAAGGCAGACGCCTCTCCCCACCTCAGCCCCCATCCACCCCACCCCGCGGGGATCCATGCCGGTGGAGACAGGACTCAGAAGCACAGACTTTATTGTTCTACCCGCTGAGGACTCGGGGAACAGAGCTAGAGCAAGCAGGAGGGGTGCGTAGGGAGGGAGAAGAGCCTTGGCCACGGTCCCGGGCACAGCCGGGCTCTGGCGGCTGCTGCTCGGGGTGACGCGGCCTCAGCAGGCCGCACTCGCCATCTCCGCAGAGGCTGGGTCTGGTCAGACGAAGCTGAAGTGGACACCAGGAAGGGAGAGCAAGGAGCTTTCCAGAAGAGAGCTGAGAAGACAGGAACAGCGGGTCAGCCGGGCGTGAGGGGCGACAGACAGGAACAGCGGGGTCAGCCGGGCGTGAGGGGCCGACAGACTGGAACAGCGGGGTCAGCTGGGCGTGAGGGGCCGACAGACAGGAACAGCGGGGTCAACCGGGCATGAGGGGCGACAGACAGGAACAGCGGGGTCAGCTGGGCGTGAGGGGCCGACAGACAGGAACAGCGGGGTCAACCGGGCGTGAGGGGCGACAGACAGGAACAGCGGGGTCAGCTGGGTGTGAGGGGCTGACAGACAGGAACAGCGGGGTCAGCCGGGCATGAGGGGCGACAGACAGGAACAGCAGGGTCAGCCGGGCGTGAGGGGTGACAGACAGGAACAGCGGGGTCAGCCGGGCATGAGGGGCGACAGACAGGAACAGCGGGGTCAACCGGGCGTGAGGGGCGACAGACAGGAACAGCGGGGTCAGCCGGGCGTGAGGGGTGACAGACAGGAACAGCGGGGTCAGCCGGGCATGAGGGGCGACAGACAGGAACAGCAGGGTCAGCCGGGAACGGGGGTCCTCTGAGAAGGGGCTGGGGCCCTCCCCTGCCTATCTCTGGCCACCCCTGCCCCAGAGGCACATGAGGACTCTCGGACACGGGCCCCAGGGCCGCGGGGGCCAGCATGAGGGCCTCTGTGGCCCGCTGGCTCCTGGGGAGCGGTGCCCGGCCCGAGGCCGGCGGGAGGCAGGGCCGGCGGGGGGGGCCGCGGCCGCGGCGGGCCCGCAGGTGCTCCCGGTAGTTCCTGGTGAGCAGGGTGTAGAGGAAGGGGTTGATGCAGCTGTTACCATAGGTGAGGCAGGTGGTCAGGTAGTTGGCCAGGCGTGCGGCCCGAGGGCTGAGCGGCAGCACCTCGTGGAAGTGGGCGAGCAGCTGCCACAGCCAGAAGGGCAGGAAGCAGGCCCAGAAGAGCAGGACGATGCCGAGAATGAGCCAGAGCACCCTGGGGCTCGGCAGCCGCCCCGTCTGCGGGAAGGAGGCCCTTTGTGACCGCCAGTAGGCCCGGGCCAGGCCCACGTACAGCAGCCCTATGATCAGGCCGGGCCCCACGATGCTGGTTCCAAAGAGTAGCGTCAGGTAGGCGCGGTGCGCGCGGGGGCCCCAGGCTGGCAGGCAGAGGCTCTTGGAGCCCCTGCGGACCAGCCGGATGCCCAGCGTCATGGGCAGCGTCAGCAGCAGTGCCAGCAGCCAGGTGCCCAGGGCCAGCAGCTTGCGGTAACCCTTGGCGCGCCGCACCGTGTCCAGAGGCCTCTGCACCGCGGCGTAGCGCTCGCTGCTCATGACGGTCAGTGTGAAGATGCTGGCGTGCATGGTCAGGAAGTCCAGGCTGAAGAGGACACGGCAGCCCACGTCTCCAAAGTGCCAGTTCCTGGTGACGTAGGTGGCCACGATGAAGGGGATGCTGAGCAGATACAGCAGGTCGGCCAGCGCCAGGTTGACCACATAGACGTACAATGGGGCAGAAGCACGCAGGAAGCGGCACATGACCACCAGCGTGTACACGTTGCCCGCCACGCCCACCACGCCCACCGCCGCCAGCACAGCCCCGATCGCTCCTGAGGTCACCAGGTCCTGCGGGGACCGGGGCTCTGGGGGGCTGGACCAGGAGCTGTTGGGGGCCACGTTGGGGCCACCTGGCAGCTCAGGCGTGGCACTGCCCCGGAGGGCCAGCAAGGGGAAGTGGGTCACAGGCTCCAGGTCCAGCGCCATCCCTGCCCTCCCATGAGGCTCCAGGACCTGCTGCTCCTTACAGAGGGGCGACAGCTTGTCCTGCGGGGGAGGGGAGGGGCCCGTCAGCGGTGCGGGCACACCCCTCACCCCTCACCCCTTCAAGGCCCCAGTGGTGGCGCAGCTCCCATGGGGCCCCTCCCCTGCAGAGGGACAGGGACAGGGCTTTTTAACATCCCCCACCCCCCAGGACTCCAGTCACACCCAAAGGTCACACCTGAAGGTCCACAGTTGCAGGAGTATGACGCAGAAAACCTCCACCACAACACCGCCGGTTGGCTCAGAACCAACCCAGGAAGCCTTCGTGAGACCCCTGCTGGAGAGCGACCTTCCTGTGGGAGTCGGGCACTGGTGGCGACCCAGGGGCCCACACCCCCTTCCCCTGCTGGAGAGCGACCTTCCTGTGGGAGTCGGGCACTGGTGGCGACCCAGGGGCCCACACCCCCTTCCCCTGCTGGAGAGCGACCTTCCTGTGGGAGTCGGGCACTGGTGGCGACCCAGGGGCCCACACCCCCTTCCCCTGCTGGAGAGCGACGCCATACTAGGAGGGCAAAAAGGCCGGAGTCTTTCCTCCCACCCCTTCTCCAGCTACCTGGGGAAGATCATTGGGATGCATCCCTGCGCCAGGCCAGAGAACTACAGGGACCGGCAGACTTACAAACCCTCACTTGCTCCAAGAGGAACTGCGAAACTGCCCTGCCCCTCCACGCAGGCCCCTGCCACAGGGCCCCAGCCACCTCGCCTGCCACGCAGGACCCCCCCCCCACAGGGCCCTGACATCTGGCTACGACTAATCCCATTGCTTGCGCCACTCTGCAGAAAGCTGCCAAGCTCACAGTCCAACAGCAGCCATCCAGCGAACCACATCCCACTGAACTAACCCATAAACTGACCGGGCCCTACCGTCTCCGAACCCAAATGTGTGAATCACAGTGAAAAATCACAGAATTCATCAGCAATCAAGACAGGACACTCTCAAAAGCAACAGTCCAGGGAAGGACTCCAGTGAGAACGAAGAAGAGATGGAGATCAAAAGAACCATTAAAGCAATGATGAGAGAATTAGCCGATAAAATGAAAGGGTTGATCCAAAAACAAATAGAAGAATTCTAGGAGGAAATGACCAAGAAAATGCAGGACATCCAAGAAGACATGGAGAAGACAGAAACATTACGCATCTCACTGAAAGACAAACTCCCTGGGAGCTGACATCAACAAAGAGCTAGGAAACAGGAAAGGTCTATCTCCTCATTGCAAACCAACGGAAGTAAAAGCAGTAGAACAAGTGAAGTAGAAAACAGGCTGTCAGGAGTTGAGGATAAAGCAGAGGAATTAGAACAAAAACTCAAAAGCACGGAGAAAAACACTTGGAACATACCAAAGAATTGGAAGATTCAGCCAAAAGATCAACGCATAGTCAGGAGAGATAAGGGAGAATTCAAAACCAAAGGCATTGAAAACCTATTTAACAAAATAACCCAGAATATCCACAATCTCAAGAGAATCTTACCCACCTGACAGAGGTATGCAGAACTCCTAGTAGACACTATCTAAGAAAAATACCTCTGGGGAGCTGGGAAGGTGGCTCAGTGGTAGAGCGCTTGCCTGGCATGCATGAGGCCCTGGGTTCAATTCCTCAGTACTACATAAGCAAAAAGAAAAAAGCCAGATGTGGTGCTGTGGCTCAAGTGGTAGAGTGCTAGCCTTGAGCTGAAGAGCTGAGGGACAGCGCCCAGGCCCAGAGTTCAGGCCCCACAACTGGACCCCCCCAAAAAAACCAAAAAAAAAAAAACCAAACTTCTGGACACATTGTAGTGAAAACTTAAAAACCAAGAAATTAATTTTAAACACAGAAACATCAAGAGGAAGCTTTATTACAACAGAAAGATGAGAATTCCTGCACACACTCAGTGCATGGAGAGCCTGGGGTGGTTGGTATAATCCAAGCTCTGAATGACAGAAACTGCCAACCCAAACTGGTGAACCCGGAAAAGTGAACATTCACAGTAGACAGCAGAACTAAAACCTTCCAAAACAAGCAAAAACTGAAGGGATCCATGAACAGTAAAGCAGCACTACAAAGAATACTAAATGGAAGCATACAATCTGAAGAAAACAACCAAAGTCAAGGAAACACAACATTACATTAAAATCACTAGAAGTTTTAGCAAACACAAGAGGAGGAAAGAAGCACACTACAGGAAAACAACAAAATGGCAGGAAAAATGACATATTTCTTTTCTTTTCTTTTTGTTGGTTGTGGGGCTTGAATTCTGGGCTTGGACCCTGACCCTGTGCTCTTCAGCTCAAGGCTAGCGCTCTACCACATGAGCCACAGCACCACTTCTGATTTTTTAGTAGTTTATTGGAGATAAAGAGTCTCATGGTCTTTTTGTGCCTGGGCTGGATTTGAACCGTGATCCTCAGATCTTAGCCTCCTGAGTAGCTAGGATGACAGGCCTGAGCCACTGTACCCAGCTAATATGACCTATTTCTCCACAGTAACAATAAACACCGACGGACTCAACTCTCCAACCAAAAGATGTAGGAGACTGGATCAAAAAATAAGATCCAACCAACTGCTGTCTCCAAAAAACCCAGATCAAAGATAAATTCTGAGGGAAGAGATGGAAAAGGATCTTTCATGCAAATTCATCCTGCAAGAGACAGGAGAAGCCATATTGCTGTCGGATAAAATAAACTTCTCAGTAAAACCAGTAATAAGAGACAAAGAAGGACATTCCATATCAATAAAGGGAATGATCCAGGACGAGGAAATCCTAGTAGTAAACATTTATGTACCTAAATAGAGCACTAATACATCAAACACTCTTGGACTTGCAGAACATGACAGACCCCAACACAACAATAGTGGGAGACTTCAACACCCCACTGGCACCCAATCACAGGTCAACCAAACAAAAGATCAGCAAAGAAACCTCTGAATTAAATGGCACCATAACTCAAACGGATGTTTTAGACTTCTGCAGGGTGTCTGACACAACAGTCACAGATTTCACATTCTTCTCAGCAGCCCATGGAACCGTCTCCAAAATCAATCATTTCCTAGGACACCCAACAAGCCCGAACAAATACAAAATGACTGAGATAACTCCTGGCATCCTATCTGATCGAAAGAGAATGAAATTAGATCTCATTAGCAAAATATACTGCAGAAAACGTTTAGACACATGGAGACTGAACAACCTACTTTGGAACAACAGGTGGGTCACTGAAGAAATAAAGAGGGAATCAGAAAATCCTTGTAATTCAATGAAAATAAAAACACAATCACACTGGAACCACCAGGATATAGCAAAAGCAGTGTTGAGAGGAAAGCACATAGCTTTAGGCACATAAAACAGAAACAGCTCAAGTAAATAATCTCATGATGTAACTAAAGCTGCTAAAAAAACACCCCAGGAACAAGCCAAACCCCAAACTACTAGACAGAGAGAGATAGTAAAGATTAGGATGGAAATCAATGAAATAGAGACAAAAACTATACATAAAATCAATGAAACAAAAAGCTGGTTTTTAAAAAAATAAAATAAAATTGACAGACCACTAATTAATTCAAATCAACAAAATTAAAGATGCCAAAGGAAACCACAACAAACACTCAAGAAACCTAAAAGATTATGAGTTACTACTTTCAAAACCCACACTCAAAGATGATGGGAAATCTAGTAGACATGGATAAATTCTGAGAGACATACAAACTGTCTAAGCTGAAACAAGAAGATACAAATCACTAACAGCCCATTACAAGCAGTAAGATTGAGGAAGGAAAAGCCCAGGACTCACAGCTGAATTCTATAAGACTTTTAAAGCTGAGCTAACACCAGGACTCCTCAAACTTTTCCATGAACTAGAAAGAGAAGGATCAATTCCAAACCCATTCTATGAAGCCAACATCACACTCATCTCAAAACTAGGTAGGGATCCAACATAAAAAGAGAACACGGACCAACTGCTCTGATGAACACAGATGCAAAGCTCTTAAAAAATACTAGCCACCACATAAGCAAAAAGAAAAAAAGCCAGAAGTAGCGTTGTGGCTCAAGTGGTAGAGCGCTAGCCTTGAGCTGAAGAGCTGAGGGACAGAGCCCAGGCCCAGAGGTCAGGCCCCACGACCGGACCCAAAAAAAAAAAAAAAAATACTAGCCATGGGCTGGGAAGGTGGCTCAGTGGTAGAGTGCTTGCCTTGCTTGCATGAGGCCCTGGTTTGATTCCAGCTGAAAATGCTGGAAGTGGCGCTGTGGCTCAAGTGGTAGAGCGCTAGCCTTGAGCTGAAGAGCTGAGGGACAGCGCCCAGGCCCAGAGTTCAGGCCCCACGACTGACAAAAAAACAAACAAAAAACTAGCCAACAGAATTCAGCAACAAATTTAAAAAATCATACATTATGATCAAGTAGGTTTCATCCCAGAGAGACAAGGCTGGTGTAACATACGTAAATCAAGAAACACAATACACTACACTAGCAGAGACCGAGACAAGAACCACATGCTCATCTCAGCAGATGCAGTAGAAGCCTCTGACAAAATCCAACATCCATTCACATTAAAAGCTCTGGAAAAGCTAGGAAGAAAAGGAACTTACCTTTTATCATAAAGGCTATATAACAGACCAACAGCCAACATATACTGAGCAGCGAAAATCCAAAAACATTTCCTTGAAAACCAGGAACAAGACAAGGATGTCCACTCTCTCCATTCCTCTTCAATATAGTTCTGGAATTCCCAGCCACAACAAAAGGCAAGAAAAAGACACAGAAGGGATTCATATAGGGAAAGAAGAACTCAAACTGTCCTTATTTGCAAATGACATGATCTTATATCTAAGGGACCCAAAAGACTCCACCCCCAACTCCTAGATCTGATCAATAACTGGTAAAGTAGCAGGATACCATTAGCCCACAAAAATCTTTCTGTATACCAATAATGTACAAGCAGAGAGGGAAATCAGGAAAACAACTCCATTTGCAATAGCCTCAAAATTATATCTGGGAATAAACCTAGCCAAGGAAGCAAAAGATCTTTATAGCAAAAACTATAAAAATTTGAAGGAACAAATCAAAGACAACATCAGGAAATGGAGAGACCCTCCCTGTTCATGGGTAGATAGAATTAATATTGTGAAAATGGCCATACTGCCAAAAATTAACTACAAACAACATAATTGAGCTGGCGCTGGTGGCGCATGCCTGTAATCCTAGCTACTCAGGAGGCTGAGATCTGAGGACTATGGTTCAAAGCCAGCTGGGGCAGGAAAGTCCAAGAAAACTGGAAGTGGTGCTGTGCTGTGGCTCAAATGGTAGAGCGCTAGCCTTGAGCTGAAGAGCTGAGGGACAGCACCCAGGCCCAGAGTTCACGCCCCACGACCGACAAAGAAAAAAAAAAACATAATCCCTATAAAAATTCCAATGATGTTCTTTACCTAGATAGAGAAAAAAATCCAAAAATTGCTATGGTACAACAAAAGACCCTGAATAGCCAAAGCTATTCTAGGCAAAAATGTAATGCTGACAGTATCACAATCCGCATAAAGCTCTACAACAAAGCCATGATAACAAAAGCAGCTTGGGATTGGCACAAAATAGACCTGAAGATCAATGGAAAAGACTGGAAAAAAACAGAGATAAAGTCATATACTTGCAGTTATCTGATATTTGGTAAGGGAGCCAAAATGGAAAAAAGATAGACTCCTCAAGGAGTTGGGAAGACGGGTCATCCATATGCAGAAAACCAAAAGTGAATCCCCATTTGTCACCAGACACTAACATCAACTCAAAGGGGGTCACAGAACTCAACATCAGATCACAGACTTTGAAACTACTGCAAAAAGGATAGGAGAAACATCAGAACTTATAGACATAGGCAGAAACTTTTCTGAAAAGTCCCAGGGCACAACAGACAGAAGACAGACTTGACAAATGGGACTACATCAAGATAAAAACTTTCTTCACAGCAAGGGACATGGTTACGACACTAGAAAGGCAGCCAACAGACTGGGAGAAGGTCTTTACCAGCCATACATCGGGC
This sequence comes from Dipodomys merriami, assembly GCF_024711535.1. Taxonomy (NCBI): domain Eukaryota; kingdom Metazoa; phylum Chordata; class Mammalia; order Rodentia; family Heteromyidae; genus Dipodomys; species Dipodomys merriami. The sequence goes on along the minus strand of NW_027203405.1, from coordinate 1,904,056 downwards.
AAAGGCCTAATATCCAGCATATAGAGCAGCTCAAACCTGATAAACCCATCACTAAATGGGCAAGGGAGCTAAGCAGACTTCTCAGAAGAGGAAAGCGGCAAAGAAACACACAAGGAAATGCTCATCATCCCTGGCCATAAAGGAAATGCAAGTCAGAACAACTTTCAGATTCCACGACACCCTAAAAGTCGTGAACTTGAACGACGTGCTGGAGCGGATGGGGGGAAAGGAAGCTACTGCACGCTGTGGGGACGTGGACGGCACAGCCACGCTGGACAGCAGTCCGGAGGTTCCTCAGACGCGAACGGACCCTCCCTAGACCCAGCCGGGCGCCCCGGCACCGTGGGCACACCCGGGCCCCCCAAGGGTCCCCTGGGCACCCCCGGGCACAGACCCTGAGCTCACGAGCCAGCGTGTGATGAAGACACCTCACCCTGCGCTCACGCCCACACTGCTCACACCTGCACCCTGTGCTCACGCCCACACTGCTCACACCAGCACCCTGCGCTCATGCCCACACTGCTCACACCTGCACTTCATGCTCACACCCACACTGCTCACACCTGCACCCTGCGGTCACGCCCACACTGCTCACACCTGCACCTCCTGCTCACACCCACACTCCTCACACCTGCACCTCCTGCTCACACCCACACTGCTCACACCTGCACCCTGCGCTCACGCCCACACTGCTCACACCTGCACCCTGCGCTCATGCCCACACTCCTCACACCTGCACCCTGCGCTCACGCCCACACTGCTCACACCTGCACCTCCTGCTCACACCCACTCACACCTGCACCTCCTGCGCTCACGCCCACACTCCTCACACCTGCACCTCCTGCTCACGCCCACACTGCTCACACCTGCACCTCCTGCTCACACCCACACTGCTCACACCTGCACCCTGCGCTCACGCCCACACTGCACACCTGCACCCTGCGCTCACGCCCACACTCCTCACACCTGCACCTCCTGCTCACAACCACACTGCTCACACCTGCACCCTGCGCTCACGCCAACAATCCTCACACCTGCACCCTGTGCTCACGCCCACACTGCTCACACCTGCACCCTGCACTCACACCCACACTGCTCACACCTGTACCCTGCGCTCACACCCACACTCCTCACACCTGCACCTCCTGATCACACCCATACTGTTCACTCCTGCACCTCCTGATCACACCCACACTCCTCACACCTGCACCTCCTGCTCACGCCCACACTGCTCACACCTGCACCTCCTGCTCACACCCACACTCCTCACCACAGCCAGTTACTGCGAGGGCCTTGGCAGGTGAGTGGATCAAGAAACGTGGCACCGGTCACACTGAGACTTTACCCACGTCAGAAAGAGCGGCAGGATGCCGTGTGCAGGGATGAGGGACCTAAAGTGACCCCTATTAAGGAGTCAGGCTCAGAAAGACAAATGGACTGGGCTGCACTGGGGCGGACTGGGGCCGGACTGGGCTGCACTGGGGCCGGACTGGGGTCAGACTGGGCCACACTGGGCTGCACTGGGGCTGCACTGGGCCTGCACTGGGGCCGCACTGGGGCGCACTGGGCTGCACTGGGGCTGTACTGGGCTGCACTGGGCCAGCCCCGCCCGGCACGTGCCGAGCCAGCCTGGGCTGCAGCGTGGCGCGCGGCCTCTTCCCACGGCCCTGCGGCGCGGGCGGCTGGTGGGGGTCCCGGCACGGGCTGGCGGGGGTCCCGGCCCGGGCTGGTCGGGGTCCTGGGCTGGCGGGGGTCCCGGGCTGGCGGGGGTCCCGGGCTGGTGGGGGTCCCGGCACGGGGTGGAGGGGCGGGGTGGAGGGGTGAGGTGGAGGAGTGGGGTGGAGGAGTGGAGGGGTGAGGTGGAGGGGTGAGGTGGAGGGGTGGGGTGGAGGGGTGGGGTGGAGGAGTGAGGTGGAGGGGTGGGGTGGAGGGGTGGGGTGGAGGAGTGAGGTGGAGGGGTGGGGTGGAGGAGTGAGGTGGAGGGGTGGGGTGGAGGGGTGGGGTGGAGGGGTGGGGTGGAGGGGTGGGGTGGAGGGGTGGAGGGGTGGGGTGGAGGGGTGGGGTGGAGGGGTGAGGTGGAGTGGGGTGGAGGGGTGAGGTGGTGGGGTGGGGTGGAGGGGTGGGGTGGAGGGGTGAGGTGGAGGGGTGGGGTGGAGGGGTGGGGTGGAGGGGTGGAGGGGTGGGGTGGAGGGGTGGGGTGGAGGGGTGGGGTGGAGGGGTGAGGTGGAGGGGTGAGGTGGAGGAGTGGAGGGGTGGAGGGGTGGGGTGGAGGGGTGGAGGGGTGAGGTGGAGGGGTGGGGTGGAGGAGTGAGGTGGAGGGGTGAGGTGGAGGGGTGGAGGGGTGGAGGGGTGGGGTGGAGGGGTGGAGGGGTGAGGTGGAGGGGTGAGGTGGAGGGGTGGGGTGGAGGGGTGGGGTGGAGGGGTGGGGTGGAGGGGTGGAGGGGTGGGGTGGAGGGGTGGGGTGGAGGGGTGGGGTGGAGGGGTGGGGTGGAGGGGTGGAGGGGTGGAGGGCTGAGGTGGAGGGGTGGAGGGGTGGGGTGGAGGGGTGGGGTGGGGTGGTGGGGTGGAGGGGTGAGGTGGAGGGGTGGGGTGGAGGGGTGGAGGGGTGGAGGGGTGGAGGGGTGGGGTGGAGGGGTGGGGTGGAGGGGTGGAGGGGTGGGGTGGAGGGGTGGAGGGGTGAGGTGGAGGGGTGGGGTGGAGGGGTGGAGGGGTGGGGTGGAGGGGTGGGGTGGGGGGTGGGGTGGAGGGGTGGGGTGGAGGGGTGGGGTGGAGGGGTGGAGGGGTGGGGTGGAGGGGTGGGGTGGAGGGGTGGAGGGGTGGGGTGGAGGGGTGGGGTGGAGGGGTGGAGGGGTGGGGTGGAGGGGTGGGGTGGAGGGGTGGGGTGGAGGGGTGGGGTGGTGGGGTGGAGGGGTGGGGTGGAGGGGTGGGGTGGGGTGGTGGGGTGGAGGGGTGGGGTGGAGGGGTGGGGTGGAGGGGTGGAGGGGTGGGGTGGAGGGGTGGGGTGGAGGGGTGGAGGGGTGGGGTGGAGGGGTGGGGTGGAGGGGTGGAGGGGTGGGGTGGAGGGGTGGAGGGGTGGGGTGGAGGGGTGGAGGGGTGGAGGGGTGGGGTGGAGAGGTGGGGTGGAGGGGTGGGGTGGAGGGGTGGGGTGGAGGGGTGGGGTGGGGTGGAGGGGTGGAGAGGTGGGGTGGAGGGGTGAGGTGGAGGGGTGGAGGGGTGGGGTGGAGAGGTGGAGAGGTGGGGTGGAGGGGTGGAGGGGTGGGGTGGAGGGGTGGAGGGGTGGGGTGGAGGGGTGGGGTGGGGTGGAGGGGTGGAGGGGTGGGGTGGAGGGGTGGGGTGGAGGGGTGGGGTGGAGGGGTGGGGTGGAGAGGTGGGGTGGAGGGGTGGGGTGGAGGGGTGGAGGGGTGGGGTGGAGGGGTGGAGGGGTGGGGTGGAGGGGTGGGGTGGAGGGGTGGGGTGGAGGGGTGGGGTGGAGGGGTGGAGGGGTGGAGGGGTGGGGTGGAGGGGTGGGGTGGAGGGGTGGGGTGGAGAGGTGGGGTGGAGGGGTGGGGTGGAGGGGTGGGGTGGAGGGGTGGGGTGGGGTGGAGGGGTGGAGGGGTGGGGTGGAGGGGTGGGGTGGAGGGGTGGGGTGGAGGGGTGGGGTGGGGTGGTGGGGTGGAGGGGTGGGGTGGAGGGGTGGAGGGGTGGGGTGGAGGGGTGGGGTGGAGGGGTGGAGGGGTGGGGTGGAGGGGTGGGGTGGAGGGGTGGGGTGGAGGGGTGGGGTGGAGGGGTGGGGTGGGGTGGTGGGGTGGAGGGGTGGGGTGGAGGGGTGGGGTGGAGGGGTGGGGTGGGGTGGTGGGGTGGAGGGGTGGGGTGGAGGGGTGGGGTGGAGGGGTGGGGTGGAGGGGTGGAGGGGTGGGGTGGAGGGGTGGGGTGGAGGGGTGGAGGGGTGGGGTGGAGGGGTGGGGTGGGGTGGTGGGGTGGAGGGGTGGGGTGGAGGGGTGGGGTGGAGGGGTGGGGTGGGGTGGTGGGGTGGAGGGGTGGGGTGGAGGGGTGGGGTGGAGGGGTGGGGTGGAGGGGTGGAGGGGTGGGGTGGAGGGGTGGGGTGGAGGGGTGGAGGGGTGGGGTGGAGGGGTGGGGTGGAGGGGTGGAGGGGTGGGGTGGAGGGGTGGGGTGGAGGGGTGGGGTGGGGTGGTGGGGTGGAGGGGTGAGGTGGAGGGGTGGAGGGGTGGGGTGGAGGGGTGGAGGGGTGGGGTGGAGGGGTGGAGGGGTGGGGTGGAGGGGTGGGGTGGAGGGGTGGAGGGGTGGGGTGGAGGGGTGGGGTGGGGTGGTGGGGTGGAGGGGTGGGGTGGAGGGGTGGGGTGGAGGGGTGGGGTGGAGGGGTGGGGTGGAGGGGTGGAGAGGTGAGGTGGAGGGGTGGAGGGGTGGGGTGGAGGGGTGGGGTGGAGGGGTGGGGTGGGGTGGTGGGGTGGAGGGGTGAGGTGGAGGGGTGGAGGGGTGGGGTGGAGGGGTGGAGGGGTGGGGTGGAGGGGTGGAGGGGTGGAGGGGTGGGGTGGAGAGGTGGGGTGGAGGGGTGGGGTGGAGGGGTGGGGTGGAGGGGTGGAGGGGTGGAGGGGTGGAGGGGTGGGGTGGAGGGGTGGGGTGGAGGGGTGGGGTGGGGTGGAGGGGTGGAGAGGTGGGGTGGAGGGGTGGGGTGGAGGGGTGGGGGGGTGGAGGGGTGGAGGGGTGGGGTGGAGGGGTGGGGTGGAGGGGTGGGGTGGGGTGGAGGGGTGGAGAGGTGGGGTGGAGGGGTGAGGTGGAGGGGTGGAGGGGTGGGGTGGAGGGGTGGAGGGGTGGGGTGGAGGGGTGGAGGGGTGGAGGGGTGGGGTGGAGAGGTGGGGTGGAGGGGTGGGGTGGAGGGGTGGGGTGGAGGGGTGGAGGGGTGGAGGGGTGGAGGGGTGGGGGTGGAGGGGTGGGGTGGAGGGGTGGGGTGGGGTGGAGGGGTGGAGGGGTGGGGTGGAGGGGTGAGGTGGAGGGGTGGAGGGGTGGGGTGGAGGGGTGGAGAGGTGGGGTGGAGGGGTGGAGGGGTGGGGTGGAGGGGTGGAGGGGTGGAGGGGTGGGGTGGAGGGGTGGGGTGGAGGGGTGGAGGGGTGGAGGGGTGGGGTGGAGGGGTGGAGGGGTGGGGTGGAGGGGTGGAGGGGTGGGGTGGAGGGGTGGAGGGGTGGGGTGGAGTGGAGGGGTGGAGAGGTGGGGTGGAGGGGTGAGGTGGAGGGGTGGAGGGGTGGGGTGGAGGGGTGGAGGGGTGGAGAGGTGGGGTGGAGGGGTGGGGTGGAGGGGTGGAGGGGTGGGGTGGTGGGGTGGAGGGGTGGAGGGGTGGGGTGGAGGGGTGGAGGGGTGGGTGGAGGGACGCGGAGCGGTGCGGGCGGCGCGCGGGTCCGGGCTGGGCTCAGGTCTCCGGCCAGGCCCGCAGGCGCCCGGTCCCGCGCCCGGCAGCCCGGTCGCCCTGCTCTAGGCCGGCCGCCGCCCCTGGCCGGGGCCGCTGAGCAGGGAGGCGGGCGCGGCCCGCGGCGTGCGGGGCCGGGACCCACAGCGGGCGGACCCTCGCGGCGTCCACAGGCGTCCCGGCCTCGCGCCCCGCGCGCCCGGCCCCGCGGCGGGGCTCACCTCGGGCTGGGAGCCGACGGCGCGCCCGGCCCCCGGCCCCGCGGCGGGGCTCACCTGGGGCTGGGAGCCGACGGCGCGCCTGGCCGCCGGCCGATGTCGCGTCTCTCCGGCCGGAGTCCCGACGCCTCGGGGCGCCTCCCGGGCGCGGTCCGGGCCGGGGACCGGCGTGGGGCCTCGGGGCTGCAGCCGCTCTGGTCCCGCCTTGGTCCGTCGGAGCCGCGCCACGTCTGGTCCAGCAATGCCGCCGCCGCCGCCACCTGTCCGGCCGCCAGCTGGGAATGCGCCGGCCGCGCCAGCGCGGTATTAATAACGCAGCGCGGGCCTGGGGCAGGGGGCGGGGCAGGAGGGGGCGGGCCTGGGGCAAGGGGCGGGGCAGGAGGGGGCGGGCCTGGGGCAGGGGGCGGGGCAGGAGGGGGCGGGCCTGGGGCAGGAGGGGGCGGGGCAGGAGGGGGCGGGCCTGGGGCAGGGGGCGGGGCGGGGCAGGAGGGGGCGGGCCTGGGGCAGGGGGCGGGGCAGGGCAGGAGGGGCCGGGCCTGGGGCAAGGGGCGGGGCAGGAGGGGGCGGGCCTGGGGCAGGGGGCGGGGCAGGGCAGGAGGGGGCGGGCCTGGGTCAGGGGGCGGGGCAGGAGGGGGCGGGCCTGGGGCAAGGGGCGGGGCAGGAGGGGGCGGGCCTGGGGCAGGGGGCGGGGCAGGAGGGGGCGGGCCTGGGGCAGGAGGGGGCGGGGCAGGAGGGGGCGGGCCTGGGGCAGGGGGCGGGGCGGGGCAGGAGGGGGCGGGCCTGGGGCAGGGGGCGGGGCAGGGCAGGAGGGGCCGGGCCTGGGGCAAGGGGCGGGGCAGGAGGGGGCGGGCCTGGGGCAGGGGGCGGGGCAGGGCAGGAGGGGGCGGGCCTGGGTCAGGGGGCGGGGCTGGAGGGGGCGGGCCTGGGGCAGGGGGCGTGGCAGGGCAGGAGGGGGCGGGCCTGGGGCAAGGGGCGGGGCAGGAGGGGGCGGGCCTGGGGCAGGGGGCGGGGCAGGGCAGGAGGGGGCGGGGCAGGGGGGGTGACCAGGAGCAAGGGGCGGGGCAGGGGGAGGGGGCAGAGGGGCAGCCCCAGGGCAGGGGGGCGGGGCAGGGGGCGGTCTGGGCAGTGGTAGGGGCCGGCCCCAGGGCAGGGGGCGGTCTGGGCAGTGGTAGGGGCCGGCCCCAGGGCAGGGGGCGGTCCGGGGGCGGGGCAGGGGGCGGTCTGGGCAGTGGTAGGGGCCGGCCCCAGGGCAGGGGGCGGTCCGGGGGCAGGGGGCGGTCTGGGCAGTGGTAGGGGCCGGCCCCAGGGCAGGGGGCGGTCCGGGGGCGGGGCAGGGGGCGGTCTGGGCAGTGGTAGGGGCCGGCCCCAGGGCAGGGGGCGGTCTGGGGGCGGGGGGCGGGGCAGGGGGTGGTCCGGGCAGTGGCTGGCCTTCAGCTTGCCCAAGATGGACCCATGGGCTGCGGCTCGTTCCCTGACCCAGGGTCCTGTCCACTCCACCCTGAGCAGGCCTGACCCGGCCCCACCTGGGCCGTGCCCGGCAGAGGTGGGCCCCCGTCCCGCGCCCCGTCCCCTGCCCTCGGCCGGGCACGTCCAGAGGCGGTGGAATCTGCCAGCAGCTCCGTGCCGGTCCAGGGGGCGTCGTCCCCTGGAGCTGTGTGTTCCTCAAGGAAGCAAGCACAGGCCTGCGTGCCTAGCAAGTGTGAGCCCGGAGTTCACACTCACACGCACACACTGATGCGCGTAAGCATGCGTTTGCTTTTCTGTGTGCAATGACACTCACCAATCTAGAAACGTCCGCAGCCACCATGTTCCCAAACACTGCCTCTGCCGCACTCCCTTCCTCTCTAGGGCTCCCACCACTTGGCACCGGTGCTTCTGCTTTGTCCTGCTCTTCTCTCCAGTCTCGGGTCTGATCACTTCCAGTGACCCTTCCTCATGTGTCTGATTCACTTCTTTCCCTCATTACATAGCCTGCTGGACACAACCCAGACCTTCTGCTTCGGCCTTGTCTTAAGCACTCAGACCACCACACCCAGCGTATTGGTTAAGACAGGAGTCTCGCTGAATTTTTATACAGGTTGGCCTTGAACCTCGATCCTCCTTTTATTGTGCCAGAACTGGGTTTGACTCAGGGCCATTGGTTCTTCCTTGGCCTTTTCACACCAGGCTGGAGCTGTACTTGAGTCATACCTCTAACTCCAGATTTTGCTGGTTACTTGGAGATGAAAGTGTCAGACTTGTCAGCCAAGTCTGTCTTGAACCGTGATCCTCAGATTACAGCCTCCTGAGTAGCTAGGCTTATAGGCATGAGCCACCATTGCCCAGCGACCGTGAATCTTATCTCTGCTTCTTGAATATCTAAGATTGTATGTGAGCCATCACACCCAACTCCCAGAACAAATATTCTGAAAACCAAAGATAAAACTTTAAAATTGTTGGCATTTACATTAGGAGATACTACATTCAGGGAATAAGTGTAAGACAGTTAAATTCTTCCCCAAAGACTACTGAAACTAGAAGAGAATGGCATCTTTAAAGCTCAAAGTAAGTATTGCACATTCAGTTTGATTCACAATGAACAAGAAAATCTACTGTGGGCGGTTCACAGATCACAGGAGAGCACCGTGCAGGTGTTGTGGTGGGCAGGTCCAGGGATCACAGGAGAGCACCGTGCAGGTGCTGTGGTGGGCAGCTCCATGGATCACAGGAGAGCACTGTGCAGATGTTGTAGTGGGCAGTTCCATGGATCACAGGAGAGCACTGTGCAGGTGCTGTGGTGGGCAGTTCCAGGGATCACAGGAGAATACCCTGCAAGTGTTGTGGTTGGCAGTTCCACAGATCACAGTGGAACACCGTGCAGGTGCTGTGGTGAGCAGTTCAATGGATCTCAGGAGAGCACTATGCAGTTGTTGTGGTGGATGCTCCATGGATCATAGGTGAGCACCATTCAGGTGCTGTGGTGGGCAGTTCTAGGGAACACAGGGGAGCATTGTGCAGGTGTTGTGGTGAGTAATTCCAGGGATCACAGGAGAGCACCATGCAGGTGTTATGGTGAGTAATTCCAGGGATCACAGGAGAACACTGTGCAGGTGTTGTGGTTGGCAGTTGCACAGATCACAGGAGAGCACCATGCAGGTGTTATGGTGGGTAGTTCTAGGGATCACAGGGGAGCACTGTGCAGGTGCTGTGGTGGTGGTTCCACAGATCACAGGAGAATACAGTGCAGGTGTTGTGGAGGGTGCTCCATGGATCACACGAGAGTACCATGCTAGTGTGGTGGGCAGTTCCGCAGATCACAGGAGAGCACCGTGCAGGTGCTGTGGTTGGCAGTTACACAGATCACAGGAGAGCACCATGCAGGTATGGTGGTGGGCAGTTACGTGTATCACAGGAGAGCACCGTGCAGGTGTTTCAGTGAGCAGTTCAATGGATCACAGGAGAGCACCATGCAGGTGTTGTGGTGAGCATTTCCATGAATCACAGGAGAACACCATGCAACTGTTTTGGTGGGCAGCTCCACAGATCCCAAGAGAACACAGTGCAGGTGTTGTGGTGGGTGCTCCATGGATCACAGGAGAGCACCGTGCTAGTGTTGTGGGAAGTTCCACAGACCACAGGAGAGCACTGTGCAGGTGTTGTGGTGGGCAGTTCCATGGATCACAGGAGAGCACCGTGCTAGTGTGGTGGGAAGTTCCACAGATCACAGGAGAGCACCGTGCAGGTGTTGTGGTGGGCAGTTCCATGGATCACAGGAGAGCACCATGCAGGTGTTATGGTTGCACAGATCACAGGAGAGCACCATGCAGGTTTTATGGTGAACAGTTCCAGGGATCTCAGGAGAACACTGTGCAGGTGTTGTGGTGAGAGCTCCATAGTGTCCCTTTCCTACCCAGGACATGTCCTAGGTATACAGGCATGAGCCCATGAATGGACACAGTGCCATTTACACTATTTAGCTACTGTGAAAAACACTATTTTTTCATGATTTCCTATCTTTATGTGTGTGTCCCCTTACTCTGAAAATTCTGTGTTCTTATGTTTTCAAGTGACACCATCTTTTACATCTAAATGTGTGCACTCATATTCCAGCTTGGTGGGTGGGGTGGCTTCCTTGTCTTGGTAGTTCTCAGCACAGGTCTGTGGTTGGTGAAATGATCCCGTGAGTTGCACACCCACCACCTGCACTGGCATGTCAGTGCTTAATTCTTCCTTTTTGGAGGGTATTTGTTCTTCTTATGGTTGGAGCGAGGGTTCAAAGCTGTACCTCCCATCCTAACCAGAAACCTCCACATAGATTTTGATTCTGAACCACTGCTCAGGAGTAAAAAGCAGCAGCTCTGGGCCCTATCCAGGGCCTCCTGGTCCTCAGCATTGCCAGGGTGGGCGAGAGGGGCTCGGGATTGCTGTTAGAAGCCATTTGGGGGCTTTAGTGCATCAGGGAGCTCAGCCCATCCATACTTTATCCACTTTCCAGGTCAGATTTGTAGCTAAAAGTGCAGAACCACTGCATGTGGCCCCTGCTGACACTCTTGATAGTGGGGAGCAGGAGAAATGGTCTTCAGGTATCCAGAGGAAGGACCTGGGGACTCATTGACCATTGTCCCTCCCAACACCACAGACTTGAGTCAAGTAGCAGCCTTGATGTTCTGCTGAACTGGCTGGTTACAGATCCTTAGGTGACTCCATCCCCTGGACAGGCTATGGAGGCAAACTCCAGTGCAGGAAGCTCCTCTCTTGCCCTATCTGTGTTTGAGGGCTTGTTAAAGGCACAGTGCAGTGTTTGGCTGATCCCTGGCTAGCAATCCAGTGCTTTAGTCTTGTGTCCATACATGTGTCAGCTGTGTCACAAGCATGTCGGATAAGAATGATCACCTCAGATCACAGTTCAAAGACAGCCTGGGCAGGAAAAGCCGTGAAACTCAACAAACCACCAGAAAACCAGAAGTGGTGCCCTGGCACAAGTGGTAGAGTGCTAGCCTTGAGCTGAATTGCTGAGGGACAGCGCTCAGGCCCAGAGTTCAAGCCCCATGACCGAAAGAAAAAAAGGAAAAGAATGATCATATCAGCTGGGTGCTGGTGGCTCACGCCTGTAATCCTATCTACTCAGGAGGCTGAGATCTGAGGATTGCAGTTCAAAGCCAGCCCAGACAGGAAAGTCCATGAGACTCTTATCTCCATTAAACCACCAGAAAACCGAAAGTGGCACTCACGTGGTAGAGTGCTAGCCTTGAGCTGAAGAGCTGAGGGACAGCGCCCAGGCCCAGAGTTCAAGCCCCACGACAAAAAAAAGAATGATCACCTCAGGCCCCTGTGGAGGCCAGAGCCTGGCCACTGCCCCTGGAGAAAGGACCAGGGAGGTACCAGGAGTCTCCCATGCAGATCACTGGTGTGATGCCTGAGCAACTCAAGTTCTGCACACCCTACTCTGTATCCCACCCTGACTCAGCCTGAGACCGGTGTCTCCCTGCCTCCCTGGGGCTCTACTCTGTCCATGTTTATGCCACCCATTCAAGCAGAGCAGTCTGACTTCCCATGTCCCCCCTAAATCTGCAGTCTGCACCTGTAAGGTCCATTTCTCAACTCTGTGCCCTTGGTCATGGAGAAGAGGTCTCCCAGTGGACGTCTGTCTGTCTGTCTGGAGTGCAGGTCAGGGGGGAGAGGAGGTCCTCCAGTGGACATCTGTCTGTCTGGAGTGCAGGTCAGCGGGGAGAGGAGGTCTCCTAGTAGAGATCTGTCTATCTGGAGTGGAGGTCAGGGGGGACAGGAAGTCTCCCAGTGGACATCTGTCTGGAGTGCAGGTCATGGGGGAGAGGAGGTCTTCCAGTGGGCATCTGTCTGTCTGGAGTGCAGGCCAGAAGGCGAGGAGGTCTCCCAGTGAATGTCTGTCTGTCTGTAGTCAGCATCAGTCACAGAGAACCTGGGACCCCTGGTCTCCCTCCACCCCACAGCTCTTGTTTCCTGAGCAGCACACACCAATGGCAGGGATAACCTTGACAAGCATCAGCTCACATAGCCATTCTACCATGGACTCTGATCAGACCTTGTGCAGAGTGGGCTGCCTGGCTGTCCTGAGAGTGAGTGGCAGGGGTGGGGGCCAGTGAAGGAGGAGTAAGGGAGAAAGCTCAAGGCCTGAAGAGGGGAGGGGACACCTAGACCCTCTCCTGCACCAGTGACCTTGGCCCAGACCCAGGAGAGGCCAAGGGTGTAAGAGGGAGCAATGCTCAGATGGGAGCTCAGAAGGCTGCTTCCATCCCCCCAAAGTCTACGTGATCTGTACAAAAGCACCCTACATACTTGTGGTTCACTTAGTGGACCATTAACTCATAAAGGATAATCCGAAAGCCCCATCTCCCTAAATATGACCTTTACAGCTTTGCTGTGTACATAATGGGTTCATTATGTTTGGGACTGGTAATTTTTCTGAAAAAGCTAATTTCCAGTCACATTACTACATTCGGTAGAAAATGAGGCTCTGCAGGAAGAGGCAGGCTTCCCAGGTTTCTTTTCAGGTGCTCAGCCAGTCTCTACATCGGTGCTTTTCAGACTTGCCAAAGAGGATGCTTTGTGCATGTGCTCAGAGACCATCCAACTCCAGGGATCCATTCAGCTCTTGGGCCACTGGGAAGATGCAGAGGCAGCAATTTGTTGTGGAAGACTTTTGGAAAGATAAGAGAATGGGCAAGGCTCAGAGGAGGGCAGCTAAGCAGCTCCTCCTGTGGTACTAAGATGGTCAGGTCCTGCTCGCGCTTCGCAGGGGCTTGTGGGTATACTTCACTACTTCACCATACTGCCCCTGGCTGAGTCGCCTGCAGCAGGTGGGCACTCTGCTCTCCCAGAGACACCCCTTGGCCCTGCTGGGAATAATCACTTTCCCTGTCAAACACTACAATTTCCCCAAGTCTAGTCCCAACGTCCCCAGGTCTGAGACATAGCTGGAGAGATTGTGACATCAGTCAAACCAATTGAAACCTAAACAGGTCTTCAGCAGGGGAGGGAGGGCAGTTAATTACGGGGCAGCCTCAGATAGCTGGGCAATCTCACAAAGCCAAAGCACTGATGCTGGCAAGACCGGCTGAATTCAGAGACTGACCATGTCTGACGTGCCCAAGGCCAGAGGGGCTGAAAGGCAGGGGAAAGAGAATACCAAGCATCAAAGAGCCACCCAACATGGGACACCCAAACGGGTGTCTCCTGCCAACGGGAGGAGCGAGAGGTCCCACATGAAGACTAGATAATAATGGAACAAAAGCCCTGAAGATCCACAAAATGTCACATCCTGAATAAGAAGGCCATGCACACACACTTGGAGAGCCCTTTTGGGGATGGCAGAGGTGGACATGGATGGTGGAGTGACAGTGGAAACCCAGGGATCCAGATTTCTGCATCCAAAGCCACATATCCTCACAAAGTTCCACTCAGAAGTAGCAGAGCGCTGTTCTCCTTGTTCCCTCTCTTGCTCCCTTGTAGACAATGAGATCTAGCCGTTAGCTCAGAGGCTGCAGTTAACAGGAGCATGAGCAAGAGCCACCCATTGTACAGTGAACTCCCAACTGTGCATTCAACATATGTCCTCACAGGAACAAGAGAGGACACTATCCCTGTTATGGGTAAAACTGGACCTCTGAGATCAGAAACATGGTAGAGCAGTATCTACTAAGCCATCACTGTGTCCAGAGTTTGAGGTGGCAGTGATCAGTTATAAACAGACACATAAAACTGCCTGAAACTTGTGTCCTATCTGCCCTCCCAATGACACCCAGGAAGAGCTGATTTTTACAACGTTCTTCTCTGTACAGAACACAGATGCTGAAAACAGTGTCTACTATGTCCTCCTCTGTATAGAACACAGATGCCTAGAACAGTGTCTACTACGTCCTTCTCTGTGCAGAATACAGATGCCTAGAACAGTGTCTACTACGTCCTTCTCTGTGTAGAACACAGATGCTGAAAACAGTGTCTACTACGTCCTTCTCTGTGCAGAACACAGATGCTGAAAACAGTGTCTACTACATCCTTCTCTGTGCAGAACACAGATGCTGAAAACAGTGTCTACTACGTCCTTCACTGTGCAGAACACAGATGCCCAGAACAGTGTCTACTACGTCCTTCATTGTGCAGAACACAGATGCTGCAGTGTCGACTACGTCCTTCTCTGTGCAGAACACAGATGCTGAAAACAGTGTCTACTACATCCTTCTCTGTGTAGGACACAGATGCCTAGAACAGTGTCTACTACATCCTCCTCTGTGTAGAACACAGATGCCCAGAACAGTGTCACTGTCTGCAGACATTACCACCTGTCTCACATGACCAATCTGTAGATTTGTCACAGACCCTGGGCACAAACCAGGTGACCCTCAGTGCGGGAACATATTACTTGTGTTCAACACAGGTCTCTTCTGTATTCTAGGCAGGTTTTCACATACAGGTTTAAAAATAACCACCTTTGACACAACCTTCTTAAGTGAGCCAAAAAGTAGACCAGAACGCCAAACCACCTCCTGCTCCCAACAACTGCTAAGATTTCCCACTGGTAGGAGGTCAGCCCAGACAGTGAGAGAAAAAATATCACATCAGCCTACACCAACTTAAACAACTTTATTTCACCAAAACCAACATGCCAAGGAACAGGAATTGAACATTCAGGAGCACAACCGGCTAACATGTGAACCAGATCTCTTCCACTACAGCCAGAAACCCTGGATCTGGACAGGGCCTTCTGGCCTCCCACATACTACACCAACCAAAGTGCAGGACCTGACTCAGTCACCCACGTGTCCCTGTGTCACACACAGTGCCCTCAGCCGCCACCTGCCCAAGGAAGAGCTGGTCAGGGCACCTTTGGTGACCTGCAGCACCTCACCTCAGGGCAGCATGAATGTCCACCTCAACACAGCCAGGTCAGCACCACCTCCCAACAACTCCAAAAGCAACCGGTGAGAATGTAGCTCGTGAGCACCCACCATGCTTCCCGAGGCCCTAAGGCTGCCTCCCGTTCTGCCACCACCTGTCAAGGTCATCGTCCTCTGCCATGTGCTCCACTGCAAATAAGGAAGGGCTGCTGCTGGTCCTCTCTGGTTCCTGGTGTCCAGGGACAACCATGTCAATGGCGGCTGCCTGGGCTTCAGGCTCACTGTGATGGGGCCAAGGGAGCAGGGGCTGGAAGAAGGGCAGCTCCTCAAAAGTCATGGATCCCACCCCACCCAGCACTGACTCAGGCCACGAAGGCCACAAAGGCCACTCAGGCCCCCAGCTCCAGCTCTCAGGCTGGCTGTAGCCCTCGTCTAGCTCGGCGGCGGAAACCCCCCACTCTGCCTCACCTTTGCTCTGGGGTGAACAGGAGATGATACGGAACCCCTTCTTCAACAGCATAGTGTCCGCGGGCACCAGCTGCGTGTCCAGCACGGTGGTGTCCAGAATGCTCAGCTTCCATCTGGGCAGATCCAGATACTGGGGCAGGTCCTGGAATCCCAGCTGGCACGCCTCGTCGGGGTCCAACAGCAGCTTCCAGCGATGGCTTACGGGCTGCAGGACAGAGTCTGGGACCATCTTCCTGAGGTAGAAGGTATCGCCGCTGCTCTCCATGCAGACAAACTGTAGGCCCAGCAACCAGACCTCGGCCTCCATGGGCTCCACGGGCCACACGGTGCCCAGCTCCAGCACCACGGGCTCCCGAGGGGGCTGGTCCAAGCTGAGAGACCACTGCCACGGGGGTGGGTTCTGGGGCCAGTGTGAGCAGGAAGGCAATTCCAGGCATCTCCAGGGAAGGCCCTGGATCCAGTCTCCATCCTTGGGGCCCGCATCCAGGGGCACCACATCCTCAGGCCTCAGCTCAGTTGGCACGTAGGGATAGCCTAGGCCCACCTCCTGCAACCCCATGGCAGCCAGTGCCACAGCTCCGGGGTGCACTGGCTCAAACTCCTCCTCCTCTTCCTCCTCCTCCTCAGGGGAGTCCAAGGGATCCAGGTCCCAGTCATCCTCCTCCCATTCTTCAGACTCCAGCAGGTCCTTTAAGTCCAGAAAGGCAATCTTGAAGCAGGCAAAGCACACTTGTAACGGTTGTCCGTGGAGCAGCCTGAAGACCCAGAGTGCATGGAGGTGCGACACGCCCTCTCTGCCATGCCGCTCCATGACCGGGGGACACATGGCCACACAGCTCGCCTCCTGTGGGGTGGACAGCAGAGGACTCGCTGGGGACCAGGGCCACGCCGGGGCAGAGAGGAAGGGCAAAGAGGGAGGCAGAGGAGGAGGAAAGGGGAAGCAGGAAGGGGGTGAGGATGGGGTGGAAGACCTGGGTCTCAATTCGGTGAAGATCTTCAGATGCTGGAGGCTTTCTTTCCAGAGACTTCTTCAGCCTGGCCTTCTCAGGTTTCTGGGAGCTAGAAAGGCAATGGAAGGAAGGTGTGGCACCCTTTGGTGTGCAGGGTGGTGGGGCAGGTGAGGAAGGGGTGCTGGGCAGGAGGAAGGGTCCAGGCCTCAGATCTGATGTGACTCAGCCTGACCCAGTCAGGACCGCCGCCCCTGCCAGCCTGCCTCAGAAATGGAGAGGGAGGGAGTCCTCTCCACACCCACCGCCCCAGACAGGCAAGGGGGACTCCAGCCCTGCCAGGCCAGTGACTCCCTCCCTCCCCGCCTCTCCCCTACGCCAAGTCCTCCCACCTCAGACCCCAGACCCCAGGCCCTCCACCCTGCCTGGCCCGCCCCCTCTGGCCCTGCCCCTCACCCCCTGTTGTCCTGTGGGTCCCCCACGCCCCAGGCCCAGCCCACCCCACACCCCCCTCCGGCCTGTCCCCCCTCACAGCCTGCTGGTCTGCGCCCATCAACAGAGGTAGCACTGGGGTCTGGGAAAGGGTGCCCTGCTCATTTGCATATTTCCCAGAAGTCCCCACCCCGGGAGGAAAAAGTGCTGAGTCACCCTGGTCCCCAGAGCACGTGCCTGGGTCGGCCGGGGTCCCTCAGCTCGGCGCCCCTCAGCCCCTCGGACCCCTCAGCCCCTCCGGACCCCTCAGCCCCTCCGGACCCCTCAGCCCCTCCGGACCCCTCAGCCCGGCGCCCCTCAGCCCCTCCGGACCCCTCGGCCCCTCCGGACCCCTCAGCCCGGCGCCCCTCAGCCCCTCCGGACCCCTCGGCCCCTCCGGACCCCTCAGCGCCCTCCGGACCCCTCAGCCCCTCCGGACCCCTCAGCCCGGCGCCCCTCAGCCCGGCGCCCCTCAGCCCCTCCGGACCCCTCAGCCCCTCCGGACCCCTCAGCCCCTCCGGACCCCTCAGCCCCTCCGGACCCCTCGGCCCCTCCGGACCCCTCGGCCCGGCGCCCCTCAGCCCCTCCGGACCCCTCAGCCCGGCGCCCCTCAGCCCCTCGGACCCCTCAGCCCGGCGCCCCTCAGCCCCTCCGGACCCCTCAGCCCCTCCGGACCCCTCAGCCCCTGCGGACCCCTCAGCGCCCTCCGGACCCCTCAGCCCGGCGCCCCTCAGCCCGGCGCCCCTCAGCCCCTCCGGACCCCTCAGCCCCTCCGGACCCCTCAGGCCGGCGCCCCTCAGCCCCTCCGGACCCCTCAGCCCGGCGCCCCTCAGCCCCTCCGGACCCCTCAGCCCCTCCGGACCCCTCAGCCCGGCGCCCCTCAGCCCCTCGGACCCCTCAGCCCGGCGCCCCTCAGCCCCTCGGACCCCTCAGCCCCTCCGGACCCCTCAGCCCCTCCGGACCCCTCAGCCCGGCGCCCCTCAGCCCCTCCGGACCCCTCGGCCCCTCCGGACCCCTCAGCCCCTCCGGACCCCTCGGCCCGGCGCCCCTCAGCCCCTCCGGACCCCTCAGCCCCTCCGGACCCCTCAGCCCGGCGCCCCTCGGCCCCTCCGGACCCCTCAGCCCCTCCGGACCCCTCAGCCCCTCCGGACCCCTCAGCCCCTGCGGACCCCTCAGCCCGGCGCCCCTCAGCCCCTCCGGACCCCTCAGCCCGGCGCCCCTCAGCCCCTCCGGACCCCTCAGCCCGGCGCCCCTCGGCCCCTCCGGACCCCTCAGCCCGGCGCCCCTCGGCCCCTCCGGACCCCTCAGCCCCTCCGGACCCCTCAGCCCCTCCGGACCCCTCAGCCCCTGCGGACCCCTCAGCCCGGCGCCCCTCAGCGCCCTCCGGACCCCTCAGCCCGGCGCCCCTCAGCCCCTCCGGACCCCTCAGGCCGGCGCCCCGCACGCCCGCGTCTGCGGACCCCGCCCGTGGGCCGCACCGCGCGTGCCCCTCCCCTGGAGGCCGGCGCCCACGAGGCCCCGCCGTGCGCCCTGCAGACCCCGCGCCCCTTCAGCCACGCGCCCCGGGCGCGCCGCGCCGCCCTCCTGCTCCGAGTACCAGGCGGCCAGGTCCTCCCCGCGGCCCCGGCCCCGCGCTCTGCCCCAGGCCGCACAGACCGCGCGCGGGCCCGGGCTCCCGCCACTGGCGCCCCCTGGCGTCCGCCGCCGCGGTTCCCGCTCGGGCCACAGGGGGCGCCCTTCCCCGCGGGCCCCGAAGGAGGCCTGGGATTGGTGCAGACGCTGCCCGCTGCTCGCCGTGGCCCGGCTGTGATTGGTGCAGAGCAAGGCCTCGTTTGCATAGAGGGCTGCGTGTGGCCGAGCCGCGCGGCGCTGCCGGTTCCCATCCTCGGACCCACCTTCCCCGAGGGACGCCGGAGCTCGGCCTTCACGCCCACAGGGGCCTCCGCTTCTCCCTTGTCGTGACTATGACAGGCCCGTGGTGAGGTCTGGTCTGCCCGGTCTCCAGGCTGGGCTGGGCCCGCTGCGGGCAGTGGCGGTGTGGCGGGATGAGGAGTTGTCATCATTTGCGTTCTCTGCCTGTGGCAGTGGCCGAGCTGTCGCTGGCGTCGGCCGTTCCCCGTGGACTGGCGGACTGGCAGGGCTCTTTGTGAAATGTCTCCCCAGCGAGCGTGCAAACACTCATCGCTTACCCCGACACAGAGGAGGTCTTCTGGAGCTGGGCCGGCCACAGGGCCTTTGTGGCTGACACCCTGTGAGAAGAGGAGGCCGAGACACAGGCAGACGGGATGTGCACGGAGAGGGAGGGAGGGAATGTGGCACGCTTCTACAAGCCCAGGAGACCAGGGCAGCCACGTTCTGTGGCGTTTGCCATGTGTGGTAGGGCAGGGCTGAGCAGGAGCCGATTAGAGCTGGGGGGACACCGAGTGGGGGTCAGGCTATGGGGTCCCCTGCTCCTCAGAGGCCCGTCAGAGCAGAGCCCGGCCCCCAGGCACACGCACTGCCCTCCTGGGGGGTTTCCTGTGGTCAGTGGCCAGGCAATGGCCGGTACAGCTCTGGCCCTGGGTCGGGGGTCGGGGGAATGGTCTCTGTAGCGCACACATCCTCCTGCCCCGAGCTATGTGGCTGGGCCCTGCTGGGAAGAGCCGCTGCTTGGATGCAGGAATTGTTGTCGGGCTGTGGCAGAGGCTTCCTGGAGGGGCTCTGTGCCCTCACCCTCTGTTCACGGCCCCAGGGCTGAGCTAATGGCCCAGCCAGAGTGAGAGGTACCCCTGCACCTGCGAGGAGAATGAAGACGGTGGCATGAGCGGGGGGCCTCCACCAAGTCCTGACACCCAAGGGGGCCTGGGTCCTTCGCAGCCACCACCAGATCCCAGTCATCTCCAACACTGGGCACACTGCCCAGCTGGGCACTGCAGAATCTCCTCCAAAGACAGGCTTGGACAGAGCAGCAGAGCTCTGGTGACCGGTCACAGGCAGGCGTCCCTATGGACTGTGATGTGCACGGCTCTTTGGAACTGCAGTTAGTTGTGTGGAGAAGTTGGTGCAGTGCACAGTGGGGTCAGCACGGAGGTTGGGAGAGGACAGGAAGGTGGCCAGCGAGCGCCACTGTCTAAGAGGCTGTGGGAAGCTGAGCCAGGCCAGTGAGGCCCTGAGCCTTCCTGGGTCTGGACGTGTGGAAAGATCCTCTCTGAACCTCCATCACCCAGCGTGGGCTCAGCCTCTTCCCTGAGCCGCCCCAGCCACAGCTGGGCCAAGTCACAGCTGTGAATGATGGCCGAGACAGCCTTGGAGGACACAGCCAGGCACTCAAGCTTTTCTGAGATGGCTTGACTGCAGAGGCTGCAGACTCTGTGAACGCCTGTCTGTGTGTGTGCCTGTCTGTGTGTGTGCCTGTCTGTGTGAGCACCTGTCTGAGTGTGTGCCTGTCAGTGTGTGTGCCTGTCTGTGTGAGCACCTGTCAGTGTGTGCCTGTCCGTGTGAGCGCCTGTCTGAGTGGGCACCTGTCCGAGTGTGCACCTGTCTGAGTACCTGTCCGTGTGAGCGCCTGTCTGTGTGAGCGCCTGTCCGAGTGTGTGCCTGTCTGTGTGTGCGCCTGCCTGTGTGTGTGCCTGTCTGTGTGAGCGCCTGTCTGTGTGAGCGCCTGTCTGTGTGAGCGCCTGTCTGTGTGAGCGCCTGTCTGTGTGTGCGCCTGTCTGTGTGAGCGCCTGTCTGTGTGAGCGCCTGTCTGTGTGAGCGCCTGTCTGTGTGAGCGCCTGTCTGTGTGTGTGCCTGTCTGTGTGAGCGCCTGTCTGTGTGAGCGCCTGTCTGTGTGAGCGCCTGTCTGTGTGAGCGCCTGTCTGTGTGAGCGCCTGTCCGAGTGTGCGCCTGTCTGTGTGAGCGCCTGTCTGTGTGAGCGCCTGTCTGTGTGAGCGCCTGTCTGTGTGTGAGCGCCTGTCTGTGTGAGCTCCTGTCTGTGTGAGCGCCTGTCTGTGTGAGCGCCTGTCTGTGTGTGCGCCTGTCTGTGTGTGTGCCTGTCTGTGTGAGCGCCTGTCCGTGTGAGCGCCTGTCTGTGAGCGCCTGTCTGTGTGTGTGCCTGTCTGTGTGAGCACCTGTCTGAGTGTGTGCCTGTCAGTGTGTGTGCCTGTCTGTGTGAGCACCTGTCAGTGTGTGCCTGTCCGTGTGAGCGCCTGTCTGAGTGGGCACCTGTCCGAGTGTGCACCTGTCTGAGTACCTGTCCGTGTGAGCGCCTGTCTGTGTGAGCGCCTGTCCGAGTGTGTGCCTGTCTGTGTGTGCGCCTGCCTGTGTGTGCGCCTGTCTGTGTGAGCGCCTGTCTGTGTGAGCGCCTGTCTGTGTGAGCGCCTGTCTGTGTGAGCGCCTGTCTGTGTGAGTGCCTGTCTGTGTGAGCGCCTGTCTGTGTGAGCGCCTGTCTGTGTGTGTGCCTGTCTGTGTGAGCGCCTGTCTGTGTGAGCGCCTGTCTGTGTGAGTGCCTGTCTGTGTGAGTGCCTGTCTGTGTGAGCGCCTGTCTGAGTGTGCGCCTGTCTGTGTGAGCGCCTGTCTGTGTGAGCGCCTGTCTGTGTGAGCGCCTGTCTGTGTGTGAGCGCCTGTCTGTGTGAGCGCCTGTCCCAGTGTGCGCCTATCCGTGTGAGCGCCTGTCCGTGTGAGCGCCTGTCTGTGAGCGCCTGTCTGTGAGCGCCTGTCTGTGTGTGTGCCTGTCTGTGTGAGCGCCTGCCTGTGTGAGCGCCTGTCTGTGTGAGCGCCTGTCTGTGTGAGCGCCTGTCTGTGTGAGCGCCTGTCTGTGTGAGCGCCTGTCTGTGTGTGTGCCTGTCTGTGTGAGCGCCTGTCTGTGTGAGCGCCTGTCTGTGTGAGCGCCTGTCTGTGTGAGTGCCTGTCTGTGTGAGCGCCTGTCCGAGTGTGCGCCTGTCTGTGTGAGCGCCTGTCTGTGTGAGTGCCTGTCTGTGTGAGCGCCTGTCTGTGTGTGAGCGCCTGTCTGTGTGAGCGCCTGTCCCAGTGTGCGCCTGTCCGTGTGAGCGCCTGTCTGTGAGCGCCTGTCTGTGAGCGCCTGTCTGTGTGTGTGCCTGTCTGTGTGAGCGCCTGCCTGTGTGAGCGCCTGTCTGTGTGAGTGCCTGTCTGTGTGAGCGCCTGTCTGTGTGTGCCTGTCTGTGTGAGCGCCTGTCTGTGTGTGCACCTGTCTGTGTGAGCGCCTGTCTGTGTGAGCGCCTGTCTGTGTGTGTGCCTGTGTGTGCCTGTCTGTGAGCAGTGCCTGTCCGAGTGTGCGCCTGTCTGTGTGAGCGCCTGTCTGTGTGAGCGCCTGTCTGTGTGTGTGCCTGTCTGTGTGAGCAGTGCCTGTCCGAGTGTGCGCCTGTCTGTGTGAGCGCCTGTCTGTGTGACCGCCTGTCTGAGTGAGCGCCTGTGTGTGCACCTGTCTGTGTGTGCGCCTGTCTGAGTGAGCGCCTGTCTGTGTGAGCGCCTGTCTGAGTGAGCGCCTGTGTGTGCGCCTGTCCGTGTGAGCGCCTGTCTGAGTGAGCGCCTGTGTGTGCACCTGTCTGTGTGTGCGCCTGTCTGTGTGAGCGCCTGTCTGTGTGAGCGCCTGTCTGAGTGAGCGCCTGTCTGTGTGTGCCTGTCTGTGTGAGCGCCTGTCTGTGTGTGTGCCTGTCTGTGTGAGCGCCTGTCCGAGTGTGCGCCTGTCTGTGTGAGCGCCTGTCTGTGTGTGTGCCTGTCTGTGTGAGCGCCTGTCTGTGTGAGCGCCTGTCTGTGTGAGCACCTGTCTGTGTGTGTGCCTGTCTGTGTGAGCGCCTGTCTGAGTGGGCACCTGTCAGTGTGTGCCTGTCTGTGTGTGCGCCTGTCTGAGTGTGCGCCTGTCTGTGTGAGCGCCTGTCTGTGTGAGCGCCTGTCTGTGTGTGCCTGTCTGTGTGAGCACCTGTCTGTGTGTGCGCCTGTCTGTGTGTGTGCCTATCTGTGTGAGCGCCTGTCTGTGTGAGCGCCTGTCTGTGTGAGCGCCTGTCTGAGTGGGCGCCTGTCTGTGTGAGCGCCTGTCTGTGTGAGCGCCTGTCTGAGTGAGTGCCTGTCTGAGTGAGCGCCTGTCTGAGTGAGTGCCTGTCTGTGTGAGCGCCTGTCTGTGTGTGTGCCTGTCTGAGTGAGCGCCTGTCTGTGTGTGCCTGTCTGTGTGTGTGCCTGTCTGTGTGTGCACCTGTCTGTGTGAGCGCCTGTCTGAGTGTGTGCCTGTCTGTGTGAGCGCCTGTCTGTGTGAGCGCCTGTGTGTGAGCGCCTGTCTGTGTGAGCGCCTGTCTGTGTGAGCGCCTGTCTGTGTGTGTGCCTGTCTGTGTGAGCACCTGTCTGTGTGAGCGCCTGTCTGTGTGTGTGCCTGTCTGTGTGAGCGCCTGTCTGTGTGTGTGCCTGTCTGTGTGAGCGCCTGTCCGTGTGAGTGCCTGTCCGTGTGAGCGCCTGTCTGTGTGAGCGCCTGTCTGTGTGAGCGCCTGTCTGTGTGTGTGCCTGTCTGTGTGAGCGCCTGTCTGTGTGAGCGCCTGTCAGTGTGTGTGCCTGTCTGTGTGCCTGTCTGTGTGAGCGCCTGTCTGAGTGAGCAGCGCCTGTCTGTGTGTGTGCCTGTCTGTGTGAGCGCCTGTCTGTGTGTGTGCCTGTCTGTGTGTGCGCCTGTCTGTGTGTGCCTGTCTGTGTGAGCGCCTGTCTGAGTGTGCGCCTGTCTGTGTGAGCGCCTGTCTGTGTGAGCGCCTGTCCGTGTGAGCGCCTGTCCGTGTGTGCGCCTGTCCGTGTGTGTGCCTGTCCGTGTGAGCGCCTGTCTGTGTGAGCGCCTGTCTGTGTGAGCGCCTGTCTGAGTGAGCGCCTGTCTGTGTGTGTGCCTGTCTGAGTGAGCAGCACCTGTCTGTGTGTGCGCCTGTCCGTGTGAGCACCTGTCAGTGTGTGCCTATCCGTGTGAGCGCCTGTCTGAGTGGGCGCCTGTCTGAGTGGGCGCCTGTCTGTGTGAGCGCCTGTTTGAGTGTGCGCCTGTCTTTGTGAGCGCCTGTGTGTGCGCCTATCCGTGTGAGCGCCTGTCTGTGTGAGCGCCTATCTGAGTGGGCGCCTGTCCGAGTGGGTGCCTGTCTGTGTGTGCGCCTGTCCGTGTGAGCACCTGTCTGTGTGTGCACCTGTCTGAGTGTGTGCCTGTCCGTGTGTGTGCCTGTCTGAGTGTGCGCCTATCTGTGTGTGCCTGTTTGTATGTGTGCCTGTTTGTGTGTGTGCCTGTTCATGTGTCTGTCCGAGCGTGCGCCTGTCTGAGTGTGCGCCTGTCCGTGTGAGCGCCTGTCCGTGTGTGCCTGTCCATGTGTGCGACTGTCTGAGTGTGCGCCTGTCCATGTGTGCACCTGTCTGAGTGGGCGCCTGTCTGTGTGGGCGCCAGCCCTCCCAGTTCTCAGCCTCAGTGCCGAGAGCACATGTCCCATTCCCTGGCATTTGCAGAGCAGGCCGCAGGTGCTCCACTGCCCCCAAACCAAGTGCAGACGCTCGTGCCCCAGCCTGACTGAGTAAGCCCCTGGGTGCGGGGCCGGGCTGCAGCTTTGTGTTTTGTGTCATTTGTATCCCTTGTCTCATATGTCACATTTTTTCAGTCCCCTGGTTTGTTTGGTCGTAGTGGGTCTGTGTGTGTGTGTGTGTGTGTGTGTGTGTGTGTGTGTGTGTGTGTGTGTTCTGTTTTGTTTTGTTTTTGTGCTTGTCCTGGGACTTGAACTCAGGATCTGAGCACTATCCCTAAGGTCTGTTCTTTTCTTTTTTCAAAGCTAGTGTTCAACCACTTGAGCCAGAGCACCACTTGTGGCACTTTTTGGTGGTTCACTGGAGAAGAGAGTCTTGCAGACTTTCCTGCCCCAGCTGGCTTTGACCTGTGATCCTCAGATCTCAGCTAGGATTACAGACCTGAGCTTCTGGGCCTGGCTGGGAATGTTTTATGTAAGAAGTATTTTCAGGGCCCTCAGCGGAGCATCTTGAGGGTCTACCATGTTTCCTTTCCCAATAAATAAACTCTGTTTTCACAAAGAAGTGTATAATGTGAGTTGTCATTTCCCCTTTATATTTAGAAGAGAAATTTTAGCAAAATGATGATATTACCTAGGGAAATAAAAAGGAGAGGTTTAGTAAGACTGTGGGATTGGGGGTTGGTTTGTTTTGGAGACAGGTCTCACTATGAACCCAGATTGTCTCTGGACTTTGGATCCTCCTACCTCAGCCTCCTGAGTGCTGGGATTACAGACATGAGCCACTATGCCTGCCAAAAACCTCTTTGGCAAATAGGTAGAAAATAGTATTTAGAAACAGTTTTAATGACCAGATATTAAAGTGTAATACAAAACATCAGTCATTACTAAAAGGGCGTTGTACTGGGACAAAGGCTGATAGATCAATAGAACAGATTGTCAGACACTTAAGAATACAGAGATTGTGGAAGGAAGTGGGCGAGGGGAGGGGGGGCCTGTGGGAGGAAGTGGGCACAGGGGAGGGGAGGCCCGTGGGAGGAAGTGGCGCAGGGGAGGGGGGGCCGTGGGAGGAAGTGGGCGAGGGGAGGGGAGGCCTGTGGGAGGAAGTGGGCGAGGGGAGGGGAGGCCTGTGGGAGGAAGTGGGCGAGGGGAGGGGAGGCCTGTGGGAGGAAGTGGCGCAGGGGAGGGGGGGCCCGTGGGAGGAAGTGGCGCAGGGGAGGGGGGGCCCGTGGGAGGAAGTGGGCGAGGGGAGGGGAGGCCTGTGGGAGGAAGTGGGTGCAGGGGAGGGGAGGCCCGTGGGAGGAAGTGGGCGAGGGGAGGGGGGGCCGTGGGAGGAAGTGGGCGAGGGGAGGGGGGCCTGTGGGAGGAAGTGGGCGCAGGGGAGGGGAGGGGGGGCCTGTGGGAGGAAGTGGGCGAGGGGAGGGGGGCCTGTGGGAGGAAGTGGGCGAGGGGAGGGGGGCCTGTGGGAGGAAGTGGGCGAGGGGAGGGGAGGCCTGTGGGAGGAAGTGGGCGAGGGGAGGGGAGGCCTGTGGGAGGAAGTGGGCGAGGGGAGGGGGGGCCCGTGGGAGGAAGTGGGCGAGGGGAGGGGGGTCTGTGGGAGGAAGTGGGTGAAGGGAGGGGAGGCCTGTGGGAGGAAGTGGGCGAGGGGAGGGGGGGCCGTGGGAGGAAGTGGGCGAGGGGAGGGGGGGCCTGTGGGAGGAAGTGGGCGAGGGGAGGGGGGGCCCGTGGGAGGAAGTGGGCGAGGGGAGGGGGGGCCTGTGGGAGGAAGTGGCGCAGGGGAGGGGGGGCCTGTGGGAGGAAGTGGCGCAGGGGAGGGGGGGCCTGTGGGAGGAAGTGGCGCAGGGGAGGGGGGGCCTGTGGGAGGAAGTGGGCGAGGGGAGGGGAGGCCTGTGGGAGGAAGTGGGTGAAGGGAGGGGGGGCCTGTGGGAGGAAGTGGGCGAGGGGAGGGGAGGGGGGCCTGTGGGAGGAAGTGGGCGAGGGGAGGGGGGGCCTGTGGGAGGAAGTGGCGCAGGGGAGGGGGGGCCTGTGGGAGGAAGTGGGCGAGGGGAGGGGGGGCCTGTGGGAGGAAGTGGCGCAGGGGAGGGGGGGCCTGTGGGAGGAAGTGGGCGAGGGGAGGGGAGGCCCGTGGGAGGATGTGGGTGAGGGGAGGGGGGGCCTGTGGGAGGAAGTGGGCGCAGGGGAGGGGAGGCCTGTGGGAGGAAGTGGGTGAAGGGAGGGGGGGCCTGTGGGAGGAAGTGGGCGAGGGGAGGGGGGGCCTGTGGGAGGAAGTGGCGCAGGGGAGGGGGGGCCTGTGGGAGGAAGTGGCGCAGGGGAGGGGGGGCCTGTGGGAGGAAGTGGGTGAAGGGAGGGGGGGCCTGTGGGAGGAAGTGGGCGAGGGGAGGGGAGGCCTGTGGGAGGAAGTGGGCGAGGGGAGGGGGGGCCTGTGGGAGGAAGTGGGCGCAGGGGAGGGGAGGCCTGTGGGAGGAAGTGGGTGAAGGGAGGGGGGGCCTGTGGGAGGAAGTGGGCGAGGGGAGGGGGGGCCTGTGGGAGGAAGTGGCGCAGGGGAGGGGGGGCCTGTGGGAGGAAGTGGCGCAGGGGAGGGGGGGCCTGTGGGAGGAAGTGGGCGAGGGGAGGGGAGGCCCGTGGGAGGAAGTGGGCGAGGGGAGGGGAGGCCCGTGGGAGGATGTGGGTGAGGGGAGGGGGGTCTGTGGGAGGAAGTGGGCAAAGGGAGGGGGGCCCGTGGGAGGAAGTGGGCGAGGGGAGGGGGGGCTTGTGGGAGGAAGTGGGCGAGGGGAGGGGGGGCCCGTGGGAGGAAGTGGCGCAGCAATCCAAGACCCTTGGCTTGGTGAGCTGCCACCTGTGTTCATGGGACTCGGCATGCCAATGTCCCCGTATCCAGGAGCAGCCTGAATGGAAAAGGGGCTTCTTCGGTGAAGGACTTCTGGTGACCTAAAGGAAGGGTAGAATCTGTCCCACCCCATTACACCAGCCAAGTCCAGGTGGCTCACTGTGCAGATGAATAACGTGAAATTAACAAAAGACAGAAGGCTCTGTGAACAAGTACGATTGACCAGCGTGGGAAGGAGTGCTCTGTGAGGGCCAGGCGGCATCGGTCAGCAGCCTGGGGCGGGGGGCTTCCTGTCTACCAGAGGACTGGCACAGGCAGTGGTCCTGGGTTTTGGCCATGCTGAAGCATGCCAGCCCACATCCTTGAAATGTCACCAGCTCCTGGAGGACTCCACCACTGGGAAGACGTGGAGCTGAAAACCAGGAAGCCATGCAGACAGCCCTCAGTCCCCTATCCTGGTCCAGGACCAGCAGCATCTGCATCCTGGAGCTGAAAGGACCATGCACACCCCCACGAGGCTCAGAGTGAAGTGGGACTGCAGCCAGGGGCTCCCACAGGGCCCAGGAAGCTCACCCTGCAGGGACACAGCCTTCCCTGAGCTGGCTCCTTCCTTTGTGGTTTGCTCAGCAACTGCTCAGCAAGGGGCAGCGAGGTGGTGTCCAGCTATGCTGTGAGCCCAGGCTGAGGGGGCTCTGAGGACCTGCCCTCCCTCCTCGGTAGGGTGCAGTGTCACCGATGTCCGCCCTGGCGCCTGGCAGTGGAAGAACACAGGACTAGAGAATGACACACCAGGGTCTCGGCCCTGAGCCATGGGGCCTTGCTCCGCCCTCCCCAGCCTGGGTCCCTGGGCCCGGGGCCATCACCAGGCTGAAGGCTGCCTAGTGTCTTCACTCCTGGGAAGTGCCACTGTGGGCACCTTCCCTGAGCCGGTGCCCTGCGCCAACATGGTGACATCTGCTGAGCTGCCAGGGAAGTGTCTGTGTGGAGTTAAAGGTGTTGAAAGTGTTTATGGGTGTGAGTCATGGGGATTGGGTAGCAGTGCTGGACAGGGTGCTCCGAGGGCCTGGGATCCTCCCTAGAAGACCAGGAATGCAAAGAGCTGCCACCAGAGTGGAGAATTGGTGTGCTTGTTACACAGAACATTCAGGGGTCAATTGTATTTTCTAAATATCAACAACAAGGAGGAAGTCAAGATTTATTTTAAAAGATGACACCATTACATCAGAAAATATCAAGCTCCAAGGAATGAGTAGAACAAAGGATGTCTGAGACTTTTGTGGGGAATGGTGAAAGAACTTTATTAGAAGACACTGAAGATTCCT
Source organism: Dipodomys merriami (assembly GCF_024711535.1). Lineage (NCBI taxonomy): Eukaryota > Metazoa > Chordata > Mammalia > Rodentia > Heteromyidae > Dipodomys > Dipodomys merriami. Next base: position 1,876,114 of record NW_027203405.1, on the reverse strand, counting down.
GAGTGAATCGAGAGGCCTGCCATACTCTGGGGATTCTTGCTTCTGGAATGATGTCTGCCATCTTCCAGTCTGGTTGATCTGTGGGCTCAATGCAGCTTCATTCAAAGTCCCAGCAGGGTGTTTGCTAGAGCATTAGAATGTGATAAGCCATTTCTGCAATCTGTGAACTTGTGGAGGGTGCTTGCGACAGGGTGACACTCTACAGCCAGGCTGCAGTAGCTGTTCGTGAATGTATCTATAAATAACACCTGCACGTTTTACTCAATGTTTGTTATCTCTGATTTAAAAGGAATGGAGCTGGATGTTGCTGGCTATAATCTTAGCTAGCAGGAGGCTGAGATGTGAGAATCACAGTTCAAGGCCAGCCTAGGCAGGAAAGTCCATGAGAATCTTATCTCCAATGAACCATCAAAAAGCTGGAAGTAGAGCTGTGGCTCAAGTAGTAGAGGGCTAGCCTCAAGCCAAAAGGACACAACAACAACGAAAATCTCAAGGACAGCATCCCAAGCTCTGATTTCAAGCTCCAGAACTGGGGGCGCGTGCACGCGTGCGCGTGCGCGCTCACACACACACACACACACACACACAAGACAAAGGATATGGAATTTCTGAAATAGAACTCTCTACACGTGAAGGGCAGAAGGTGAAGATCTGCTAGGTTTTACACTAGGAGAGGAAGTGGGCAGGAGGGGGCGTGGCTGAGACCTGAAGGAGCAGCAGTGCTCATGGCTGGCAGGGGCAGGGCACTGCACTGTGGAGGGACCCGGATCAGACCCCCTGCTATTTGGGAGTTTGTGGACCACTGGGCAGGGAAGTCACCCAAGGAGTGGTCTCAGGGACTTGAGAGCAACCTCAGCTGGACTCAGTGAGTAGGGAAGTATGAGGGGACCCAAGACCCCGTGCTTCTAAGAGAAGGGCCAGATATTCCCCAAATGGCAGAAGCCACCTGTGGATACAGCATGGCCTCTGTGAGGTCAGGGACATGGGCTGGAGTCTGTGGGGGCCGGAGCTTTGCCTCCAAAACTGCCAACGATGCAAAGCCCCATCCCACTGTGCCGGGACCCGCACAGGAAAAACCACGTCAGAGGGAGAAGCTCAAAGGCATGAGTCAGAAGTGAGTGGGTGAGGGAGGACAAGCCGGAAGAGGGCCAGGAGCGTGACCTGCACAGGCCGGGGCACAAAGGCTGGCCAGGACCTTGGGAGGAAATGGACGTCTTCGTGCAGAACCCTTTGAACATCAGCTTTTGTTTCACCCACCATCCCAGAGATGGTGGAGGGCAGAGCAGCTTCTAGAAGACACATTCTTTCTTTCTGGGCCCCTGACGTGTCCTTGGGATGGCCGTGCTGGCCGTCCTGACCCGCTGTGTCCTCTGGATGAGCCTCAGAGCTCCCTGGGCTGGTACCGTTCCCGGGGTGTCTGGGAACCTGATGTAAGCAGGACCAGCAGTGTCTGGAGAAGCTGTCCAAACCTCAAAGCCTTCAAGATCCACATGGGCTTGCTTCTGTTGGCAGGCGACCCAGTTGGCATCAAACCCCAATAAAAAAGAGAAATGTGTTGAGATAATCAAGTGAGTCACAAAATAGAACCTGCTTGAAAACTGGTAATAATCAGGAGCAGGGAGGATTACTGGATAGTCTTTGATTCTGAATAAACATTTGTATCATTGATCTTATGTTACACACACAAAAAAATCTGTTCTCAACTCTCAACATGTTTGTGAAGTATTTCAATAGCAGATGCAATTGCATTTTTATTGGTTTTCCCCTCTCATTCCTCTTCACAGACAATAAAGAAGGAGATGAATAGTTTTATGTCTTTCTTGCATAAACTCATCACAGGGAGTTCTCTGGAGGGATACCATCTGGTGTTGAAGGCCCCTGCATACGCTTGTGCCCAAGAAGGGTACACACCCACAGACATGAAAAACAGATGTGTTCTGAAACGCTGCCTATGTACTGGTTTGCTGTGATATATTCCTTTTTACTGACTTGCCCATAAAACTAGAGTTATATTTCCAAAAGAAATAACAAACTGTGAAAAAATAAAATAAAAAGAAATAACAAACTGTGAAGGCAAGTCCACGTAATAATTCTCTGGCTGGTACTAATAAGATTCCGAAAAGCCATACAAATGAAGATGGTGTTTAAGTCTACTGAAAGTAATGCACGTAGGTACTGCTTCCGCTTCCCCTCCCATCTGGACACAACAGCAGTCACACAGAAGCAGGGCTCTGAGGCAGTGTTTCCATTTCTCTCGGAGGTACACACTCTTCTAAGGACATTAAATTTATTGATTTATTTTGGTCAGTCATGGGGCCTGAACTCTGGGCCTGGGCGCTGTCCCTCAGCTCTTCAGCTCAAGGCTAGCGCTCTACCACTTGAGCCACAGCGCCATTTCTGGCTTTTTTTCTTTTTGCTTATGTGGTGCTGAGGAATCGAACCCAGGGCCTCATGCATGCAAGGCAGGCGCTCCACCACTGAGCCAACTTCCCAGCCCAGGACATTAAATTTTGAATGCCATAATAAATCTGAAGCAATAGCCAGTATCTTGGATTTCTATTTTCATATCATATGCAGGGTATGTGACACTGTTGTAGTTTGGCTCATTTTTTCTTACTATTTGAACTATAAGGAATCATATTGTTCTGCCTGCCTCAGTTTCCCCTCCATTCTAACAGACTGGATTGACCATTAGCTAGTTCCATATCCAGCTTCTTGGCTGTCCTGGTATCTACCTCCATCAGCTGCAGATCTGAAGTTTGACCCAAAAAAGTATCCTTTCTCCAAAGTGACTTCTTACTCATTCCATTCTCTGGGTAGAACAAGCTTCAGGAGATTTCTCAAAAGAATACTGTTGTGAAAAGTGTTCCTCATAAGGAAATGTCCTATGCATCACCTACTTTTTTTTTTTCAGTCATGGGTCTTGAACTCTGGGCCTGGGCGCTGTCCCTGAGCTCTTCAGCTCAAGGCTAGTGCTCTACCACTTTGAGCCACAGCACCATTTCCAGTTTTCTGGTGGTTAATTGGAGGTAAGTCTCACGGACTCCTGCCTGGGCTGGCTTTGAACCACGATCCTCAGATCTCAGCTTCCTGAGTAGCTAGGATGACAGGCATGAGCCATCAGTGCCTAGCTATCACCTGCATTTTGAAGATATGCAACCCTCAGTGTGACCATACTCTTCATAACATTGCTCTTGATCTCCCTTCCACCTTCCCTTTCTCTCTCAATTTCTCTCTCTCTCTCTCTCTCTCTCTCTCTCTCTCTCTCTCTCTCTCTCTCTCTCTCTCCCCCCCCCCATTTTCTTTCTGTGCCAGTCCTGAGGATTGAACTCAGACTCAGAGCCTAGGGCATTGTCCCTGAGCTCTTTTGCTCTTTAGCTCCATTCCTAGCTTTTTGATGGTTAATTGTAGATGAGAGTAGACTTTCCTGCTGAGTTGGCTTTGAACCATGACCCTCAGATCTCAGCATCCTGAGTAGCTAGGATTATAGGTGTGAGCCACTGGCACCAGACATTCTTGGTGTTTTTGTTGTGGTTGTGGCTGTTGTTAGCACTTGCTGCTATCTGAAATTATAGTTTTGATCTGCTGGCAAAATCACTGTTAGCCTCTCCCTACTGAAATGTAGGTACTCAGCAGATTATTCATCAAATAAATAAATCAACAGTGATGGGTGTGGGGGGGGGGATGGATGAATGGGGTGTAAAGATGGATCCACAGATTCATAGATTGGTAGATGGGTGAGTGAATGAAAGGATGTGTGGAATGGTGGATGGATGGACAGCATGGATGTAGATGGTTAGATGAAGAAACAGACGGATGGATGAGCAGATGAGTGGATGGACAGATGGATGGGCAGGTGGCTGAGGACTGGTGGGAATTATCTACAGGGGTCCCATGCCCGGCAATGCCTCTGACAGGGGAGGGCCTCCTGTCCCTGCCTGGATCAACCCACTGGAGTCAGACTTGAGGTAAAAAGTCCTGTCACTGCCGGGCGCTGGTGGCTCACGCCTGTAATCCTAGCTACTCAGGAGGCTGAGATCTGAGGATCGCGGTTCAAAGCCAGCCCGGGCAGGAAAGACCGTGAGACTCCTATCTCCAATAAACCACCAGAAAACCGGAAGTGGCGCTGTAGCTCAAGTGGTAGAGCACTCGCCTTGAGCTGAAGAGCTGAGGGACAGCGCCCAGGCCCGGAGTTCAAGCCCCACCAAAAAAAAAAAAAAAAAAAAAGTCCTGTCACTTTACCTCAGCAACAAGAATGACAGTGTGAGAAGGCGGGCCTGAGATTCCTAGGTCCCCCAGGGACCCCACAGGGGCTGATGCTACAACCCCAACTAGAAGAGCAAACGGCATTGGGACGCGGGGGACACCCGGAGCCAGGGAGCAGCACTGAGGACGGAGGGAACCGAGTAAAACTGGAAAGTAAATGCATTCTTCATGTTCCCTGGACTGCTGCCTGTCAAGGGAAATGCGAGGCTGAAGTCTGATTGACAGGAATGGCTGAGATGCAGGCACTCACTTTCCTATCAAAGGCTGTTATGTCCTTTGGGATTCTGAATGGTCTTTGAGTCATTCAGTCCTCAAGGTCGTTCTGTCCCAGTGAGAGTTGTGAGAGAAGACAGCCGTGGGGAAGGGCTAGTTGGAAAGCCCTTGGAAAGATGGCTTTGCCTCCGTGTGCAGATGCAGTGAACTCCACTCCTGACCGCCCCCCAAGTTCGCCGGCACAAGGCCTGTGATTCTACTGAACATCAAAGTAAATCATTCGCCAGGACCTGCCTGAGGCAAGCACACGGGGTGCCCTTAGGTGTGTGTGTCCAGCACTGCCTCCTGGCCTCTGAGACGCTGACCACATTGCTGGGGGAGAACACCAAGGCACGCCAGGCAGGCAGTGGCTCCTGGACCCAGGGCTGGCATGGCTCCGTCTTCCTGAACACTGATGGGCAGTGGGAGGCTCAGAAAAGAGAGCAGGTAGTCAGCAACCTGCACCTTGTCTGTTGGTTACAATATCCTACCAAACCGCACCACACACCACAGTGACCTTCCTCCTATTTGTCTCAGTGTGTCTCAAATCCCCATCCAGTGTGGATGCGGACAGATCCTGTGGACAGTGGGGTGGAGGGGATAAAGGGGGAGACCTCAGGACCTGAAGGTGGGAGGGGACACCTCTACTAACCAGGTGACCGTGGGCCGCACGCAGGAGAGGACCTGAGCAGTGGCAGGGAAGAGAGAATGCTGCTGAGCCAGCCTAGGCCCAGGGTGGGATGGGTGTGAGGTTGCTGTGGCCCTACTTCCCAAACCTCTACCCTCTGTGAATACCTAAATGCCTAACCGCTTCACCTTGGGAGCTGTTCAAAAAAGCTCCCAAGCTGGGGGCTGCGGCTCATGCTGGAATCCTAGCGACTCAGGAGGCTGAGATCTGAGGATCTCAGCTTGAAGCCAGCCAGGGCAGGAAAGTCCCCGTGGGGCTCTTATCTCCAATGAGCCACTCAAAAACCAGAAATGGAGCTGTGGCTCAAAGAAGCAGTACACTAGTCTTGAGCAAAAAGAGCCCAGGGACAGTTCCCAGGCCCTAAGTTGAAGCCCCATGACTGATTGAAAAAAAAAAAAAGCTCCCATTTCCCACTTAGTGCAACTTGGTGATGAGCCTATTATACTGGAAGCAGGGAGATTCGTCCAATGCTTTATATTCGGTGGCAAATGAGGTTTGACACAGAAAAGCTGGCTGTGACATCGGTCCTGATGGGACTTGTGCTGTTGAGCGGCCAGTGCACCGGGGCCAGGGCACAACCTCACCTGCGGCTCCTGCCTGCAGGTGATGCCCCTGCCCGCAGGTGTCCCATCTGACCACCTCTGCTGGGCATGGCCTGGTGGTGAGTGGGACACTGGTGGGGGAGGTGGGGGAGGGTTACCTGACAGTCCCTGTTCACCAGCCTGGGCTCACAGCCAGCTTGAAGCAGAGCATGGCTGAGAGCCATGTGGAGATTCCAGACTAGCCTTTGCACCCTGTCTTGCTTCCCTGCTGTTATCTATGTGATTGTCCTTGTTGCTTCAGGGCCCGAAGGGTCCTCTTTTGGTGAAATGTGAGGGTCTTTAATGCAGTTGTCATGAGTGTGCTTCTGGGGACACAAGGCCTCTGCCCTGAAGATGGGCTGCTTCCCTGACTCCATGAGCCTGGAGCCACATTGCCCTCACTTCAGACGTTTTTAAAAATGAAATTTAACCATGGAGGTATTATCGCCTCGGAATTTCACAGGGCCAGACCTGAATGAAGCCAGGACCTGGTCACAAGGAATGTCTCAGCCCAGCCCACGTAGCTCTGGGCGCCAGCTCTGGTGACTTGGCCTCTGTCCCGGAGGAAGTGGGCTGTCAGGGCTGGGGGTGGTCTGGCCTTATCTGCAGTGGCAGAGCCCTGAGGCTCCAGGCTTGAGTCTCCAGACCTCTTTCCCTTCACAGGGAAGGTAAGAGCCTCATGAGGACAGTTAAGTGGTCTTAGTGTCATGAGTCCTACCTTTGCTGTGCTGAAGCCAAGCCCTCCGCTGATGCCCACGCCTGAGCACAGCCCTGGCTCCCTAGTGCCACCCCACAACAGAGAGGGTGACCAAGAGCTGAGTCGGGATGTCCCTGCTGCAGATGCGGGCCCCCCAAAGTCTCAAGCTCTGGTTTTCTTCCCTGCCTCAGCGCAGAAAGTGAGAAATGCACATGGAGTTCTGTCTACAGACCTGTCCCTGGAGGACCACCTCCACCCACTCACCCCCAGCAAAGTCACGGCTTGTATGGAAATGCTGTGGCCACCCTCACACCACTCCCTCCAGGCGGGCAGGCCCACCAAGCACGTGGCCCCATCCTGGTGTGGCTCCACAAAGGGCTGGGCCAGAGTGGCTCGTCTCCAGGGCAGGCCTTATGAGCACTGGGACCTGGGCCCCCCCATCACAGCGGGGCGAGGCTCAGTGTATCCTGAGCACATTCCACCAGACTCAGGCATACCTGCTGAGGGCCTCGAGCAGGCCAGGGCCTCAGGACCCTGTGACGTGGCCCGGGACGCAGCTGCCAGCATGTCCCACCCACAGACACCTTACACAACCGAGTGCCCACGACCAGGCGGGACACACCTGGCGGGTGAAGGCGGTGCCTGCACAGAGGCTTTGTGCTGAGACAGTCAGCTGCCCACAGGCCTCAAGGCCGGGAGCCTGGTCTCCGTTCTCCCGCTTCCCGTGCTTTGACACCACCAGTCCCTGCCGCCCATTCCACGCAGCTCCTCCTGGCTCTGCTGTCTACACCGCCTCCTTGTGAGGTACCGGTGACAAAGGGTCCACAACGCCGCCGTTTCCACATGCAGGCCAGGCCAGGGCAGGGCAGGGCAGGGCACGCTGCCGTTTCCACACGCAGGCCAGGCCAGGGCACGCCGCCATTTCCACACGCAGGCCAGGCCAGGGCAGGACACACCGCCATTTCCACACTCAGGACAGGCCAGGCCAGGGCAGGACACACCGCCATTTCCACACACAGGCCAGGGCAGGACACACCGCCGTTTCCACACGCAGGCCAGGCCAGGGCAGGGCACGCCGCCGTTTCCACACGCAGGCAGGGCAGGGCAGGACACACCGCCGTTTCCACACGCAGGCCAGGGCAGGGCAGGACACACCGCCGTTTCCACACGCAGGCCAGGCCAGGGCAGGGCAGGGCAGGGCACGCCGCCGTTTCCACACGCAGGCCAGGGCAGGGCAGGGCAGGGCAGGACAGGACACACCGCCGTTTCCACACGCAGGCCAGGGCAGGGCACGCCGCCGTTTCCACACGCAGGGCAGGCCAGGGCAGGGCACGCCGCCGTTTCCACACGCAGGCCAGGCCAGGGCAGGGCAGGACACACCGCCATTTCCACACGCAGGGCAGGCCAGGGCAGGGCACGCCGCCGTTTCCACACACAGGCCAGGGCAGGGCAGGGCACGCCACCATTTCCACACGCAGGTCAGGTCAGGGCAGGGCAGGGCAGGGCAGGGCAGGCCAGGCCAGGCCAGGGCAGGCCAGGGCAGGGCACGCTGCCGTTTCCACGCGCAGGCCAGGCCAGGGCAGGGCAGGGCAGGGCACGCCGCCCGAGCACCGGCCACGCGCGGAACCACGGTAAGGGGAGAAACCGGGAGACAACCCAAACCTCCGTTCCAGCACCTGGCCGCGGGCAGAGCCAAGCGCTGCAGCGCGGAGCCGGTGCCCTCTGCTGGGCACGCGGGACCCGGCATGGCCGGCCGGGCCCACTGGCCCTGCAGCGCCGCGCGGCTCGGCCACACGCAGCCCTCTATGCAAACGAGGCCTTGCTCTGCACCAATCACAGCCGGGCCACGGCGAGCAGCGGGCAGCGTCTGCACCAATCCCAGGCCTCCTTCGGGGCCCGCGGGGAAGGGCGCCCCCTGTGGCCCGAGCGGGAACCGCGGCGGCGGACGCCAGGGGGCGCCAGTGGCGGGAGCCCGGGCCCGCGCGCGGTCTGTGCGGCCTGGGGCAGAGCGCGGGGCCGGGGCCGCGGGGAGGACCTGGCCGCCTGGTACTGGGAGCAGGAGGGCGGCGCGGCGCGCCCGGGGCGCGTGGCTGAAGGGGCGCGGGGTCTGCAGGGCGCACGGCGGGGCCTCGTGGGCGCCGGCCTCCAGGGGAGGGGCACGCGCGGTGCGGGCGGGGTCCGCAGACGCGGGCGTGCGGGGCGCCGGCCTGAGGGGTGCGGAGGGGCTGAGGGGCGCCGGGCTGAGGGGTCCGGAGGGGCTGAGGGGTCCGGAGGGGCTGAGGGGCGCCGGCCTGAGGGGTCCGGAGAGCCTGAGGGACGCCGGGCTGAGGGGCGCCGGGCTGAGGGGTCCGGAGGGGCTGAGGGGCGCCGGGCTGAGGGGTCCGGAGGGGCTGAGGGGCGCCGGGCTGAGGGGTCCGGAGGGGCTGAGGGGTCCGGAGGGGCTGAGGGGTCCGGAGGGGCTGAGGGGTCCGGAGGGGCTGAGGGGTCCGGAGGGCGCTGAGGGGTCCGGAGGGGCTGAGGGGTCCGGAGGGGCCGAGGGGTCCGGAGGGGCTGAGGGGTCCGGAGGGGCTGAGGGGCGCCGGGCTGAGGGGCGCCGGGCTGAGGGGTCCGGAGGGGCTGAGGGGTCCGGAGGGGCTGAGGGGTCCGGAGGGGCCGAGGGGTCCGGAGGGGCTGAGGGGTCCGGAGGGGCTGAGGGGTCCGGAGGGGCCGAGGGGTCCGGAGGGGCTGAGGGGCGCCGGGCTGAGGGGTCCGGAGGGGCCGAGGGGTCCGGAGGGGCTGAGGGGTCCGGAGGGGCTGAGGGGTCCGGAGGGGCCGAGGGGTCCGGAGGGGCTGAGGGGCGCCGGGCTGAGGGGTCCGGAGGGGCTGAGGGGTCCGGAGGGGCTGAGGGGTCCGGAGGGGCCGAGGGGTCTGGAGGGGCTGAGGGGTCCGGAGGGGCTGAGGGGCGCCGGGCTGAGGGGTCCGGAGGGGCTGAGGGGTCCGGAGGGGCCGAGGGGTCCGGAGGGGCCGAGGGGTCCGGAGGGGCTGAGGGGTCCGGAGGGGCTGAGGGGTCCGGAGGGGCTGAGGGGCGCCGGGCTGAGGGGCGCCGGGCTGAGGGGTCCGGAGGGGCTGAGGGGTCCGGAGGGCGCTGAGGGGTCCGGAGGGGCCGAGGGGTCCGGAGGGGCTGAGGGGCGCCGGGCTGAGGGGTCCGGAGGGGCCGAGGGGTCCGGAGGGGCTGAGGGGCGCCGGGCTGAGGGGTCCGGAGGGGCTGAGGGGTCCGGAGGGGCTGAGGGGTCCGGAGGGGCTGAGGGGTCCGAGGGGCTGAGGGGCGCCGAGCTGAGGGACCCCGGCCGACCCAGGCACGTGCTCTGGGGACCAGGGTGACTCAGCACTTTTTCCTCCCGGGGTGGGGACTTCTGGGAAATATGCAAATGAGCAGGGCACCCTTTCCCAGACCCCAGTGCTACCTCTGTTGATGGGCGCAGACCAGCAGGCTGTGAGGGGGGACAGGCCGGAGGGGGGTGTGGGGTGGGCTGGGCCTGGGGCGTGGGGGACCCACAGGACAACAGGGGGTGAGGGGCAGGGCCAGAGGGGGCGGGCCAGGCAGGGTGGAGGGCCTGGGGTCTGGGGTCTGAGGTGGGAGGACTTGGCGTAGGGGAGAGGCGGGGAGGGAGGGAGTCACTGGCCTGGCAGGGCTGGAGTCCCCCTTGCCTGTCTGGGGCGGTGGGTGTGGAGAGGACTCCCTCCCTCTCCATTTCTGAGGCAGGCTGGCAGGGGCGGCGGTCCTGACTGGGTCAGGCTGAGTCACATCAGATCTGAGGCCTGGACCCTTCCTCCTGCCCAGCACCCCTTCCTCACCTGCCCCACCACCCTGCACACCAAAGGGTGCCACACCTTCCTTCCATTGCCTTTCTAGCTCCCAGAAACCTGAGAAGGCCAGGCTGAAGAAGTCTCTGGAAAGAAAGCCTCCAGCATCTGAAGATCTTCACCGAATTGAGACCCAGGTCTTCCACCCCATCCTCACCCCCTTCCTGCTTCCCCTTTCCTCCTCCTCTGCCTCCCTCTTTGCCCTTCCTCTCTGCCCCGGCGTGGCCCTGGTCCCCAGCGAGTCCTCTGCTGTCCACCCCACAGGAGGCGAGCTGTGTGGCCATGTGTCCCCCGGTCATGGAGCGGCATGGCAGAGAGGGCGTGTCGCACCTCCATGCACTCTGGGTCTTCAGGCTGCTCCACGGACAACCGTTACAAGTGTGCTTTGCCTGCTTCAAGATTGCCTTTCTGGACTTAAAGGACCTGCTGGAGTCTGAAGAATGGGAGGAGGATGACTGGGACCTGGATCCCTTGGACTCCCCTGAGGAGGAGGAGGAAGAGGAGGAGGAGTTTGAGCCAGTGCACCCCGGAGCTGTGGCACTGGCTGCCATGGGGTTGCAGGAGGTGGGCCTAGGCTATCCCTACGTGCCAACTGAGCTGAGGCCTGAGGATGTGGTGCCCCTGGATGCGGGCCCCAAGGATGGAGACTGGATCCAGGGCCTTCCCTGGAGATGCCTGGAATTGCCTTCCTGCTCACACTGGCCCCAGAACCCACCCCCGTGGCAGTGGTCTCTCAGCTTGGACCAGCCCCCTCGGGAGCCCGTGGTGCTGGAGCTGGGCACCGTGTGGCCCGTGGAGCCCATGGAGGCCGAGGTCTGGTTGCTGGGCCTACAGTTTGTCTGCATGGAGAGCAGCGGCGATACCTTCTACCTCAGGAAGATGGTCCCAGACTCTGTCCTGCAGCCCGTAAGCCATCGCTGGAAGCTGCTGTTGGACCCCGACGAGGCGTGCCAGCTGGGATTCCAGGACCTGCCCCAGTATCTGGATCTGCCCAGATGGAAGCTGAGCATTCTGGACACCACCGTGCTGGACACGCAGCTGGTGCCCGCGGACACTATGCTGTTGAAGAAGGGGTTCCGTATCATCTCCTGTTCACCCCAGAGCAAAGGTGAGGCAGAGTGGGGGGTTTCCGCCGCCGAGCTAGACGAGGGCTACAGCCAGCCTGAGAGCTGGAGCTGGGGGCCTGAGTGGCCTTTGTGGCCTTCGTGGCCTGAGTCAGTGCTGGGTGGGGTGGGATCCATGACTTTTGAGGAGCTGCCCTTCTTCCAGCCCCTGCTCCCTTGGCCCCATCACAGTGAGCCTGAAGCCCAGGCAGCCGCCATTGACATGGTTGTCCCTGGACACCAGGAACCAGAGAGGACCAGCAGCAGCCCTTCCTTATTTGCAGTGGAGCACATGGCAGAGGACGATGACCTTGACAGGTGGTGGCAGAACGGGAGGCAGCCTTAGGGCCTCGGGAAGCATGGTGGGTGCTCACGAGCTACATTCTCACCGGTTGCTTTTGGAGTTGTTGGGAGGTGGTGCTGACCTGGCTGTGTTGAGGTGGACATTCATGCTGCCCTGAGGTGAGGTGCTGCAGGTCACCAAAGGTGCCCTGACCAGCTCTTCCTTGGGCAGGTGGCGGCTGAGGGCACTGTGTGTGACACAGGGACACGTGGGTGACTGAGTCAGGTCCTGCACTTTGGTTGGTGTAGTATGTGGGAGGCCAGAAGGCCCTGTCCAGATCCAGGGTTTCTGGCTGTAGTGGAAGAGATCTGGTTCACGTGTTAGCCGGTTGTGCTCCTGAATGTTCAATTCCTGTTCCTTGGCATGTTGGTTTTGGTGAAATAAAGTTGTTTAAGTTGGTGTAGGCTGATGTGATATTTTTTCTCTCACTGTCTGGGCTGACCTCCTACCAGTGGGAAATCTTAGCAGTTGTTGGGAGCAGGAGGTGGTTTGGCGTTCTGGTCTACTTTTTGGCTCACTTAAGAAGGTTGTGTCAAAGGTGGTTATTTTTAAACCTGTATGTGAAAACCTGCCTAGAATACAGAAGAGACCTGTGTTGAACACAAGTAATATGTTCCCGCACTGAGGGTCACCTGGTTTGTGCCCAGGGTCTGTGACAAATCTACAGATTGGTCATGTGAGACAGGTGGTAATGTCTGCAGACAGTGACACTGTTCTGGGCATCTGTGTTCTATACAGAGGAGGATGTAGTAGACACTGCTCTGGGCATCTGTGTCCTACACAGAGAAGGACGTAGTAGACACTGTTTTCAGCATCTGTGTTCTGCACAGAGGAGGACGTAGTAGACACTGTTCTAGGCATCTGTGTTCTGCACAGAGAAGGATGTAGTAGACACTGTTTTCAGCATCTGTGTTCTGCACAGAGAAGGACGTAGTAGACACTCTTTTCAGCATCTGTGTTCTGCACAGAGAAGGACGTAGTAGACACTGTTCTAGGCATCTGTGTTCTGTACAGAGGAGGACGCAGTGGACATCTGTGTTGTGCACAGAGGAGGATGTAGTAGTGATTGACTCTCCTGGGTATCATAGGCATTGGCCCTATGGATGGCCAGTCTTTCTCTAAGTCATCTTTCTGGAGGTTTCTACCATACCTCCTGTGGGGTCTCTGGCTAGTGCTAGTGTTGCTTTCTTTTCGTTCACATCTGTATAGGGAGGAAAGCATCACAAATACAGGTAACAGAAAGAGGTGCCCTTTTGTGGGGTTGTGCTTCTCCTGAGGTTGCACCCAACATTTTTTGCATGCTAGACAGGTGTTCTAATAGTATAGCCCTTTTTAAAAATTTATTTTGTGTGTGTGTGTGTGTGTGTGAGAGAGAGAGAGAGAGAGAGAGAGAGAGAGAGAGAGAGAGAGAGAGAGAGAGAGAGAGAGAGAGAGAGAGAGCGCACATGGGAGCTTTTTCTTAAAAAAAAAAAAGCTATTTTGAACTTAACACCTTGCACTTGTTTGGCAGACATTCTTCTTTTTCAGACATGCCCTGTAGTCTTTTTTGTTGTGTGGTGGTGGTGGTTATGGTGCTTAAACTCAGGGCCTGGGTACTGTCCCTGAGTTTTTTTGCTCAAGCCTAGCACTCTACCACTGAGAGCTCCACTTTCAATAAAAAGTCTTACAGACTGTCCTGCTGAGGGTGGTTTTGAACCGTAATACTCAGATTTCATCCCCGAGTATCTAGGACTACAAACATGAGCCACCAGTACCTGGCCCTGAACTTTAATTATTTTTCATGTTTTTACTGGCTTTGCCTGGGCTGCCTTGCCCACCTCACCCTTGGTAGTTTATACAGGGTCTTGTTCTCAGGATCCTCTTTCTCTAGCCTCCTGATTGCTGGGATTGTGTTCACGTGTCTCCATACTCTGCTCAGTCTGTTGATCTCTACATACTGAAGAACTGATGGCTGCCTAGAGGTTCTGGGCATGGTCATTGTCTCAGTGTGCCTGGAGAACATAGCCATGTACTCGCTCTGTTTGGCTGTTGTAGAAGATTGTTACCCACGGACATGTTTCACCTCCCAAGACGAGGAAGTGTCCTGTCACCAAGCCTTTATTAAGCGCCTACTGTGCACCATGTTGCAGGTAGCAAGCATAGCCCAGAGGTCTGCAGAGTGCAGAATTTCTGTGGGAATTACAGGGGCGAGCCATGCAGGGAGGGGGTCCCGTGCAGGAGGGTGGATCCCTTAAAGCGGGCCCAGGCCTTGCCGTGGGCCTTCCTTCACCTCAGGCCACCCCAACCCCTCTCAGCCTCCCTCACTGGTTTACCCACCTACTGAGCTCCCGACTCCGTAGGCCAGACTGCTTCCAAGAGTCAGAGCTGCCACGTGCAGCTCAGGTATCATGGCCAGGTCTCCTGCCATCGCTGGGTAGTCACAGAGGCCCGAATTAGTTGTGCCCTATGACTTCCAGTATTTGCTTGTTTATGTTGTGCATGTGCATGGTCAGAATATAGAAAACAAGTAAGCAAAACAGAGGAGGGTTGAGATGGCCAGTCATGCATCCCCCAGAGAGAGTATGTTGTCAGCTTTTCCTGTAGGTATTTACTGTCTTTAGAGGCATGTGTGTGTGTGTTTGTTATTTTGCTTTTTGGGTAGTACTTGGGGATTAAACTCAGGGCCTTTGTACTTTCGCTTTTTATTTGTCTTTGAAACAGGATCTTGCTAACTGCCAGGCTAGCTGTGACCTCTTGGTCCTCCTGAGTTCAGTCTCCTAGGTAGCTGGGATTACAGGTGTGCCATCACTATGTCTACACATAGATTTTCCTTTTTTTTTTGGTGTAATGAGGTTAGAATTCAGGACATTGCACTAGCTATTCAGGCTTCTACTGTGTGTCTCACCACTACCTCTTGTTTTGTGCTGGTTATTTTTTATTTTTGCCAGTGCTGAGGCTTGAACTCAGGGCCTGGGCACTGTCCTTGAGCTTTTTTTGATCAAGGCTAGCACTCTACCACTTGAGCCACAGTCCTTCTTCTGGCTTTTTCCGTTTATGTGGTACTGAGAAATTGAGCCCAGAGTGTCATGCATGCTAGGCAAGCGCTCTACCACTGAGCCACCTTCCCAGTCCTGAGTATGAGTCTGCATCCTCCCATATTTGACTTCCATTGTAGCTGAGATGATTGATATATGTCACCATACTAAGCTTCTTCCATTGAAATGGAGTCTCCTGGGCTTTTTCTGCCCAGGTAGCCTGGAACATCAGTCTTGTTGATCTTAGTTAGCCTCCCAAGTAGCTAAGGTCACAGCCGTGACCCACCACTGCCTGGCTTGCAATAGTTAGTTTTAAAAGAGAATTTTTAAATGGGCACTGGTGGCTCATGCCCATAATCCTAGGTATTGGGAGGATTGTCGCTCAAAGCTGGCCCAGGCAGAAAAATCTGTGGGACTCTCATTTCCAATTTACCATCAAAAAAATCAAAAGTGGAGTGTGGCTCAAGTGGTAGATCACCAGCCTTGAGTGAAAAAGCTGAGGGGCTGCACCCATGGTGTGAGTTCAAGGTCAAGTTCTGGCCAGGATGTGTGTGCACTCATGTGTACACACGCATGCATGCACGCAAACACACACACACACACACACACACACACACACACACACACATTTTAAAGGTCTGGCTATGTGTCACTCAGGAGTCCTGTGCCCAGCCTGGGGAAGTGGGGTGGTTACTGGGAGAGTTATAAGATGGATATTATCTCCTGAGTTCAGAATCTGTGGTCCCTTCAGAGACACATGGATGCCACATAGGATAGCATCTGAGCAGTAGACCCTTGGTGTCCTTCCCTGTAGTCACATGCTTCGTCAGCTAGTCTGGAACCCATACATAGGGCAGTGTGGTCTGGAAACACACCTACAGGTCCCCCAGGACCACTTGGAATGGGTTTCCAGCCAGGTGTGGACCACACAGGGCCCAAGGAGGCAAACCCCCTCGGAGGGAGTTTACTTCGTCTCAGCAGTGCAAGAGTGGGACTGTTACCAGTCAGTAGGGACCCCAGGTGATAGCGATCTTAGATATACCCCTGAGCAGCCCTGGGAGGGGCCGTGTCTGAAGTGAGGAGGAAGGGAATCTGGATGGAGGAAGAGGGTCAGGAGGCTCCATAGGACTCAGGTCTTCAGATATGCTGTCTGTCACTCAGGACCCCGTGACTTCCCAAGCCATCAAACTTGAGAGGAGATTGTCCATGAGGGAGACTCCGTCTCCTTCCTTCCATGCTGGCTTTGTCTAGAGACACCTGAATGTCTGAAAAGTTCATATCCTGAGGCTTCAGACCTTGAAATAGCTGGAGGCAGGCAACTCCCCACTTCAGCCCCACAGAGGAGGTCAAGGTGGCAGAGGTGGAGCAAACTCAGACATGATGGTCAGCAGGGCTTTCAGGCCCCTGCTGCGTGTCAGCTGCTTCTGGGGACTCTGTGTGTGCGCCTTCTCCGCTGGCTTCAGCAGCTGTGGGGAGGGAACACAGGAGTGACTTTTCCTTCCCTTCTCCTAGGGCTTCTTTAAAGGAGGTACCCTGATTCTAAAGGTTATGCAGCAATAACCTGGAGGAGCCCCAACACACACAAGGGAAATGGATGCACAGG
The DNA here is from genome assembly GCF_024711535.1 of Dipodomys merriami. Classification (NCBI taxonomy): domain Eukaryota; kingdom Metazoa; phylum Chordata; class Mammalia; order Rodentia; family Heteromyidae; genus Dipodomys; species Dipodomys merriami. The sequence goes on along the minus strand of NW_027203405.1, from coordinate 1,859,724 downwards.
CTGGATGATTACAGATTACCCCCTCTAATCAGCCGAATGTGAAGGGCACAGCTGACACTCATGGCTGGCTGTGCTATCTCCCGCCTTACAAGATGGCATCTCTTTAAAAAGACGAAAAATAAGGGGAAATGTCAAGGATTAAACATTCCTAGCAAGTCAGAGCTGTGTGGCACGGCCAGGCCTTCAGTGAGGGCTGCCTGCCCTCAGGGCCTTAGGGTCCCTCCACCCGCTGTCTGTCAGACAGTGACAGGACTATTTACACACTATGAATAACACATTTTCAGGTTTAAAACAATTTTTAACTATTTTTGAGGTCAGTCTATTTGTGTTGAAGTAGAAGCAAAAACGGTAGTTGTCAGGAAGCCCTGGATCACGGGCTCCATGGAGACCTGTCCATGCTCATGGGCCCACCCAGTCTGGAGCGATGGCAGCCCCCATGTGTGGAGTGGCTCTCTGGGTCCCCCTCAAAGCTCCTGGTTTTATTCCCCCTCCCCCCACCTGTGTCCCCATTGGCTCCTCTTGTGAACTCCATGAAAGTTCTCTGTGGAGTCACTGCCAGACAAAAAGGGCACTGGAGCCAGCCGGCACTCTATTTTCTCTCGCTGGTTAGAGCCTCATTCCTGGTGGGCAGTCAGGGTCTGGAGTCCTGTCCAGTGCCTTCTCTCCAGAGAAGCCGGGGTTAGTGCTCACCCAGGTCCAGGCAGCTGTGGGTATAAAAGCCTTGGGCAGAGACCTCTCTTCTTTCCTGGGATTCCTTCCACCTTTGCTTATAGGTCTGCTGCCACAAAACAGGCCCCAGAAAGACTGGACTGAATGAAATCCACATGGGATTTCAGAACCAGGCCGCTCTAACGTGGTGTGGGGCAGGTGCCTCTTGCGTGGGACACTGGACAGGACCCAGCACCATAACAGTGACAGGATCCATTCCTAGGCTGGGATCTGTGAAACTTAGCTTTCTAACAGTACCCCCTGCTGGTCATTCCAGGCCAAACAGGGTCCCGAATACCCACAAAGTCAGGCCTGAAGTAGAGCAGGAGCCACAGGCTCCATCCCAGCCTAGCTCCCATGAAAAACTCAAGACAAAATCAACGGCCAGTCCCTTAGCTCCTGAGGTCTTCCAGCTTTCCAGTCTGTACCCTGGAATTTAAAAAAATTATCTGTTAAGTAGTTACACAAAGGGACCTCAACTCATAGGTCCATAAACACAGCACATTCCAGTCCAGGCCACCTCCCATCACTCCCCCAATCCTCCCAACCCCACCCACTCCAAGCCACCTGGTTCCATATTCACATATGCACATTGGACGTAGTGGCTGTGTGCCCTGGTGTTTGGATCTGTGCATGTCCTGAGTTCTCTCTTGGAAAGGACTCTGGCATATGCCGAGGTGGGGACATGGTCCTGTGGAGGTAAGCTGTGAGAACACTTACCTGTTTGTGTGCCTGGTGTGTGGAGGTGTGTATAGGAACACACAACCTCCAAGGCTCCAACAATCCGGTTGGGGTCCCAGCCCAGCATGACCACTGCTCCATGCACGGCTGGTGAAGTAACAAGATGACTGCTGGACACAGGGCTCCGAGGCAGGGCCAGGCGATGGCCGATCATAGAACGGTCACGTGTTCTGCTTATCTGTGATTTCCACAGCATCTCAGCTGCGCTTGCTTGAACTCCTGTAGACGTACACCAAGCAACCCCAGTCTCCTCATGCTCTCTACAGCCCCATGTCTACAGTCCAGGCCAGGCTGAGCTCCTTGGTCAGTGTACAAAGGGCTGAGGCAGAGACCAGTTGGTAGTCAAAGTGTGCGGCAGCCTTGTCCCTTGGAGAGGGCACCGCTTAGGACAGCCTAGAGGAATGGGTGAGGGCTAAGGCTGCTCAGCCAGCACCAGCACCGGCTTGTCAGTGTGCTGTCAGCCGGGGGCACTGCCTGGCAGCCCACCTCCATTTTGCTTCTTCCTGTGACATCCCCCTGGGATGATCAAGCAGCTGGCATCAGTGGCCCCCACAAACACTGCTGCTGACAGAGCAGGTGGCCTGCTTGAGCGCCCCTAGCCTGGCTCTAGAACAAACCCTTGAGACGCCCAGCCCCAGGGTTGCTCACGGATGGCTGGGCTCACCCTGTGCCCGGTCCTGCATAAACATGAGGTACCAGGTTGGTTCTGGAGGCCCAGCCCGAGCCTTTGCCCCGCAGAGCCCTCAGTGCTACCTGTCCAGAGCCTGGGGATGATTGGCTCCTGCCCAAGCATCTCATCCGTAACATGGCACTGCTGTGCAGTGGGTACCCTGACTCAGGCTGGTCATTCACCCCAGGGCCATTATGGCACAACTCCATAACACACCAGCTTTAAAATCACATACAGTGCCGGGAGCCGGTGGCTCACACCTGTCATCTTAGCTACTCAGGAGGCTGAGATCTGAGGATTGTGGTTCAAAGCCAGCCCAGGCAGGAAAGTCCAAGAGACTCTTATCTCCAATGAACCACCAGAAAACCGGAAGTGGGGCTGTGGCTCAAGTGGTAGAGCGCTGGCCTTGAGCTGAAGAGCTGAGGGACAGCGCCCAGACCCAGAGTTCAAGTCCCACAACCGACACCCCCCCAAAACAAACAAACAGCTTTATTCTTAAGGTGTTGTACAGAGGAGTTGCTGTTTCGTAAGCTAGGCCATGAGTGCACTTCTTGTTGGACAAAGTCGTCCCTTCCTTCACTTTGCCCCGGCATTCCCCTCCTGTCCCTGCCCTCAGGTTGCGTAGCTCATTTTCCACACATGTCTACGGCGTTTGTTCACCCTTCCTCCCCCATTAAAGACACCAGCTTTTTTTGGGGGGGGGGGGTCCGGTCGTGGGGCCTGAACTCTGGGCCTGGGCGCTGTCCCTCAGCTCTTCAGCTCAAGGCTAGCGCTCTACCACTTGAGCCACAGCACCACTTCCGGCTTTTTTCCTTTTTGCTTATGTGGTGCTGAGGAATCGAACCCAGGGCCTCATGCATGCAAGGCAAGCGCTCCACCACTGAGCCACCTTCTCAGCCCACACACCAGCTTTTTAAAGTCACCATGTGACGGGGGAAAGTGTCCCTGGGGCCTGGTGGCCTCCATCAGTGAGCCAAGCACATAGCTATCCCCATACATGGATCTCAGCACAGCTGCAGGCGGGCGGCTCAGGGCAAAGAGCTCCGGATGTGGCCTCTTGGGACGCTGGGACTGAGAGTGCTGTTTGGCTCAGATGTGGGAGTCAGTGCTGACATCAGTACCCTACGTCTTCTCTATAATCCACATGATTGATGAGGTCAAATCCTGTCAAGGGTTTGGGGAGAGGAACCAGTGCATGGGGGGACCCAAGTGTCTGTCAAGCTCCGAATCAGGACAAGCTCCAAGGACATCAAAATGATTTACTTCATCTACAGGTCTGAGCTATGTAGATGTGAAAGAAGCAAGTGTGTGCTTCTCACATGTCAGGAAATGGGCGAGAGTCGGGAATGTGCAGAGGAAGAAGCCATGAGGTCTCTAACTGAGCATGGGTGGTATGAGGGCAAGAAGAGGGATAATGGAAGAGTTGGTAGCCCTTGAGATTAGGGTGTAGTGAGTCTGGGTTTGTTGTCCTATTCTCTCCCTCAGCATTAACACTTGAACTTTCTGTAATAAATGAAAGCTTTATTCAGGACATCACTTCCACATGCTTCCACCAGGCCAGACTCTGGGGCCCTGGCTTTCCTAGGGCAGCAGGTGAGCTGACTTATCTCACCTGTCCAGGTGAGCCTCTTCCAGAAGACCTGATGTCACCCAGTGGGCTTGGAGGGGTGGCTGGTTATCCCAGGACACTGGCCATCCTCGAAGTACCTTCATGATGTTGAAAAGTCAGACTCAGAGGGAGGGCTTTGATGCTTACCCACATGCCAAGGGTGAACACTTGCAGCCTCCTCTAGTCTTCTGGGAGCCTGCTGGGAGTTAGCACAGACAGGAGAAATGTTGCCTTTCCCAGTGAGTGCTTACCTCTGGTTCCGAACATTGGAAGCATTTACTTCATTTGTGCTGTAGTGCTAGCTTCACTAATGTGCTATGCTTTCCTTTGAAAAATAGAAATAAAACCCATGGTTTGATAAGTAGTAAGGAATAAATATGTTTAGAAATGTGCATCAAGTTTGGGGGTGGAGAGAGAAAAGGTATGGGACTGAGTTATGCTGTGCCCAGCATGGGCACTGGGGCTTCGGTCTTTCTGCGTTTGCACCGATATCCTCAGGTCTCAGCTCCTGAGGGGCTGGGAGCTTGAGCCCCACTGCCGCTGCTTCCCACAGGAGCCTCTTTGGTTTGGTGTGCTGCTGTTTCCTACGGTCTCCAGGCCTGGTTTTGTTTTGTTTTGTTTTGTTTAGCTTTCCATCATGCCTTGCGCTTGGGCCTTTCTGCTCTCACACTCACTGTGTCCACGTGCCAGGGCCGTTCAGCGTCTGGGGCCCTCTTGGGAGCTGCAGCTGGACGGGAGAGGTGGTGAGAGCCAGCAGCTTCCCATCTGTGCAGGGTCCCAGGAGATTTATGAGCCCTCCTCACATGCCTGCAGTTAATCAGGAGCCACAGGCCCTCTAGACCCAGTATGCCACCTGGAATGTGGGGTGCCAGGCCATGGAGCCCCCTGAGCTAGCCCGCCAGCTCTCCAGCAGAGCAGAGGGGGCACTCCTGGAGGGCCGCATGTCCCATGGCAGTCAGTCAGACCGCCCTGTCCGTAGCCTGTTGCTAGTCCCCTAGGCCATCACGGGCCACAAAGGGCTGCAGCCACAACCTGGATCCACCGCTTGCAGGTTGTGTGTGGCTCTCTGAGACAGACATTTTACCTGAGACAGAGCAGTGCCCAGTGGGACCTGCCAAGAGTGGGAACAGGACCCCTCCCGTGGGATCTCTGTGTCCTCTGCTGGTGGTGCGCTTACTCACACATCTCTGAGCAGAGCAAGCACTAATGACCTCAAGGTCTGAGGGTGTCTTCGGCCCAGCTCTGATTCCCAGAAAGGCTAGGGGGTTCCCCAAAAGCTGGGCACCATGCAGTCATGCAAGGGGGCCCTCAGGACATAGGTAGGTGCAGGAAGCAGATGCTGCGGCTGTCTGATGTTCTAGGAAGAGACCCCAGAGCCTTGCTCACGCAGGACTTCTAAAGAAATGCCAAACTATTGGCAACAGTTCCTGGAAAAGAAGGAATAGGAATCAGCTCACCAGTCGCCCAGCCCTGATGGCTCTCTCTACCCTCCGGCAGGGCAGCTGCTGGAGGGGCAGATTACAGAAGCCTGGTTTTTTGTGGCTGGATGTACACTCAAGGCTGCCCCATTGGCTTCCAGTAATGGATGACCTGTACCCCAAGACCTCCACTCAGTGCCCCATGCCTGCCAGTGAGCAGGCGGGGGCAGGGGTGGGCAGGAATGAGGAGGAGGTTGATCGGTTTACCTCACAGCCAAAGATCCCACATCCCTTCAGCTTCTGACGTTGTTCAGCCCACCCTGGGCCGATGTGAAGGTGAGCCATCCCTGTAGTTTGAAAGAAGTGCAGCAGAATGGGAAGTCAGTCTAAGACAGCATGGGTGTGGGGGAGCAGACACGTCCTCAGGCTGCTGTCTTACTGTAAACGGATCACGCTGATGAAGTCTGCACACAGCCACATTTTTGGCTTAGTGTTGGGTGGCTGCGACTCATCCCAAGAGCTGGCCCTCTTCGCTCAGACCAGCCTCTGCTGGTGTGGAGTGCTGCCACGTGCAGCTATGGAATGGATTAAACAGGATGTCTATTACGTTGCTAAAAGTCTGAGAGTCGGCTAGGAAGGTGGCTTAGTGGTAGCCCGCTTGCCTACCATACATGAGGCCCTGGGTTTCATTCCTTGGTACCACATAAACAAAAAGTAAATAAAGTTAATTTTTTAAAAAAGTTTAAGAGTTACCAGACATGGTGGCTTGTACCTGTAATTCCAGAATTTAGGAGGCTGAGACAGGAGGAGCTCAAGTTTGAGTGAGATCCTATCTCAAAAAAGAAAGGGGAAGTGGTGCTGTAACTCAAGTGGTAGAGTGCTCACCTTGAGCTGAAGAGCTGAGGGTCAGCGCCCAGGCCCAGAGTTCAAGCCCCACGACCGACAAAAAAACAAAAAGAAAGGAAGAAAATGAAAGACAAACATTTTACAAGTGTCTGCTACAAGTATAAAAATAATGCACATGAAATAACTTCCCTCATAAATGAATATTTTAATGGCTGAAACAAACAGCAACAGCAAGACCCCAAGACGCCAACACTCTGTTCTGGGCACTGGAGAGAGACAAAGGGGACCTCCCTGTGGGACAGGCCCTGGCACTGAACACAGCAGAGCTGTGTGAATAGTACCCAGACCACATGCTTCTTTGGGCACTGTGGGGGGACCTGGAGTTCCAAACCTTTGAGAGGCAGGGACAGAAGGATCACTTGGGCCCAGGAGTTCAAATCTAGCCTGGGCAGCAGAGTTGAGATTCTGTCTCTTAGAAGAAGCAGGCCAGGCCTTATGGCTCACATTTGTAACCCTAGTGCTTGGCAGGGAGTGATTGCTGTTCAGGCTCAGCCTATGTCAAAAGCTCAAGAGATCCATGTCAACAGAGAGGTGCGATGACACAAACCTGTCGTTGCAGCCACAGCAGAAAGGAAAAAAGAGAATCTCAGGCCAGGTCTGCCTGGACAAGAAGAGGCAGTATGACCAGAGCAAAGAGGGCTGGAGGGTATGGCTGAAGTGATAGAACATCTGCCTAGCAGTCAGAGGCCCTGGCTGCCAAAACCAGGCAGCTGGAGGGCCCCTCTGGTGGGGGTCAGGAGGTCTCCATCCTCAGGAGGGCACCTGAGCCATGCACCGAATAAACCACCCTCCCTCCAGGACCAGCAAGACGGACGCACAGGCACTGGGGTAGTGTTTCATGAGGCAGGCCTATCTGAATTTTCTAGAAATTTTCAGAATGCTCCATTCTCCCTGGCTTCCTTTCACATGTGCTTAAGAGGAGAAGGGGGCCACAAGAAAGGCCAGGTGCTGAAGGTGGTGTCCAGGGAAGGGTGGAGAACCTGTGCTTCCGAGCCACACGCTCCTGCGCGGCAGCCAGCACCGGACACCGGCTGCCGGGCCTGCATGCAGCGCATGTAGAGCACCACCAGGAGAAGAGCTGTTCTGCGAGGTCTTGGCTCCCAGTCACCCCCTGCCTGGCAGGCCGTGCCGGTGGACGTGGCCGGGACCTCTGCTCAGGTGTGGTCTGTCTGCCCCCATGGGTGACCCAGCTGGGGCTTTGTCAGAACAACAAGGGATCAGGAAAACAAGGAACACCAGGCAGTCATGGGGCTGAAGAAATCCTGGAGAACCATGGGACCCTTGTCCTGGCCCATGGCAGGGCCTTCCCAGGCAGCCTGTTTCCTACTGGGATATTTCATGAGACTAACCTGGACGTGGCCCCTGCCAGCCCCAGCCCAGGCTTTGCGCCCTTCCGTGACTGCCCCTCTCAGGACCCGCAGCAGCCACGGGGCACCCAGGCCCTGCACCGCCCGCCCAATAGTAGCACCAGGACACGCTTCTGAGAGGCCTCTCTGGAACTCCCCAACTCTGGCCAGAAAAGGGCTGAGACACAAAGGCCCCCTGACCTGAACTTAGAGGCCCAGGATGGGGCCTGTGAACCAGCTTTGGGGACATCTCCAGGGACAAGTGACTGTCCTGATCCTTGGGTACTTCTGAATGGTGGGCAGTCAGCCAAAGGAATAGGTGGTGGTAATGGGCCTCAGCTGACCCAACCTGGCCACTTCAGATGGGAGTCATGCCAGAACACACCTTCTGTACTTGGGAGGAGGGCAGCTGCTTGGAAAAAGGACATTCCCACTGTGCCCCTGACCACTGCAGTAACCACCACTGTGTGCCTGACCACCACAGTCACCAGCACCGTGTGCCTGACCACCACAGCCATCACCACCATGTGCCTGACCACCACAGTCACCACCACTGTGTGCCTGACCACCACAGCCAACACCAACACTGTGTGCCTGACCACCACAGCCATCACCACCATGTGCCTGACCACCACAGCCACCATCACTGTGTGCCTGACCACCATAGACACCACCAACATCATGTGCCTGACCACCACAGTCACCACCAACATCATGTGCCTCACCACCACAGTCACCACCACTGTGTGCCTGACCACCACAGCCATCACCACCACCATGTGCCTGACCACCACAGTCACCACCACTGTGTGCCTGACCACCACAGCCATCACCACCACCATGTGCCTGACCACCACAGCCACCACCACTGTGTGCCTGACCACCATAGCCATCACCACCATGTGCCTGACCACCACAGCCATCACCACCACCATGTGCCTGACCACCACAGTCACCACCACCATGTGCCTGACCACCACAGCCATCACCACCATCACCATGTGCCTGACCACCACAGCCACCACCACTGTGTGCCTGACCACCACAGTCACCACCACTGTGTGCCTGACCACCACAGCCACCACCACCGTGTGCCTGACCACCACAGTCACCACCACTGTGTGCCTGACCACCACAGCCACCACCACCGTGTGCCTGACCACCACAGCCATCACCACCGTGTGCCTGACCACCACAGCCACCATCACCACCGTGTGCCTGACCACCACAGCCATCACCACTGTGTGCCTGACCACCACAGCCACCACCACTGTGTGCCTGACCACCACAGTCACCACCACCACCGTGTGCCTGACCACCACAGCCACCACCACCATGTGCCTGACCACCACAGCCACCATCACCACTGTGTGCCTGACCACCACAGCCATCACCACCGTGTGCCTGACCACCACAGCCACCACCACCACTGTGTGCCTGACCACCACAGCCATCACCACTGTGTGCCTGACCACCACAGCCACCACCACCATGTGCCTGACCACCACAGCCACCACCACCATGTGCCTGACCACCACAGCCACCACCACTGTGTGCCTGACCACCACAGCCACCATCACCACCATGTGCCTGACCACCACAGTCACCACCACCGTGTGCCTGACCACCACAGCCACCACCACCGTGTGCCTGACCACCACAGTCACCACCACCACTGTGTGCCTGACCACCACAGTCACCACCAGTATGTGCCTGACCACCACAGTCACCACCACCACCGTGTGCCTGACCACCACAGTCACCACCACCATGTGCCTGACCACCACAGCCACCACCACCACCGTGTGCCTGACCACCAGTCACCACCACCATGTGCCTGACCACCACAGCCACCACCACCGTGTGCCTGACCACCACAGCCACCACCACCATGTGCCTGACCACCACAGCCATCACCACCACCATGTGCCTGACCACCATAGCTGCCACCACCATATGCCTGACCACTACAGCCATCATCACCACCGTGTGCCTGACCACCACAGCCACCACCACCATGTGCCTGACCACCACAGCCACCACCGTGTGCCTGACCACCACAGCCACCACCACCATGTGCCTGACCACCATGGCTGCCACCACCATATGCCTGACCACTACAGCCATCATCACCACCGTGTGCCTGACCACCACAGTCACCACCACAGCCATCACCGCCATGTGCCTGACCACCACAGCCACCACCACCATGTGCCTGACCACCACAGCCACCACCGCCATGTGCCTGAACACCACAGCCACCACCACCGTGTGCCTGACCACCATAGCCATCATCACCATGTGCCTGACCACCACAGCCATCACCACCATGTGCCTGACCACCACAGCCACCACCACTGTGTGCCTGACCACCACAGTCACCACCAGTATGTGCCTGACCACCACAGTCACCACCACCACCGTGTGCCTGACCACCACAGTCACCACCACCATGTGCCTGACCACCACAGCCACCACCACCACCGTGTGCCTGACCACCAGTCACCACCACCATGTGCCTGACCACCACAGCCACCACCACCATGTGCCTGACCACCACAGCCACCACCGTGTGCCTGACCACCACAGCCACCACCACCATGTGCCTGACCACCATGGCTGCCACCACCATATGCCTGACCACTACAGCCATCATCACCACCGTGTGCCTGACCACCACAGTCACCACCACAGCCATCACCGCCATGTGCCTGACCACCACAGCCACTACCACTGTGTACCTGACCACCACAGCCACCACCACCATGTGCCTGACCACCACAGCCCTCACCACCACCGTGTGCCTGACCACCACAGCCATCATCACCATGTGCCTGACCACCACAGCCACCACCGCCGTGTGCCTGAACACCACAGCTGCCACTTGCTGGACTTCCCTGGAATCTGGAATGGGGGCAGTGAGCTCACTGTCCTCCCCTTTTTCACCCCCTTCCCTCCCTCTCCCTGTGTCTCCCACTTTATCCCCAGGTAATCTGCTAAGTAAACAACCAGGGCTAGGAGCAATCTGAGTTCCTGGGACAGAATAGATGCAGCAAACCAGCAAGAGCTGCGGATGTGTGCCTGGGTTCACACTGCTAGGGAAAGCAGGCAGCCGGCCCTGCTGCTGCACGCAGCTCCTCGGACGGTAGTGCAGCCTGGTCCACGTTTCTCCAGCCCCACGTGGGCCAGTGCAGTGCTCCCTCCCAGGTAGATGCTGACGCTGAGCCAGTGCCTTCTCACCCACCTGCCCAGGCAGAGCGCCAAGGGCCCTGGGAAGGCCTGGCTGGCTTCCTGTCCTCCCTCCAACTCAGACTTGGCTCCTTCCCCATTTCCACCCCCCCTTCCTGAATTCCTCACACCAGAGCACACCTGGCCTTCCCAGGTCCAGCTGAGCCCCATCTGGGGCTAGAAGTCCACCCTGACCTCAGAGGGGAGCCACGAGGGAAGGCTTGGAGGTCTGGGGTCATAGGTCACCCTGTAGGGACATTGCCTGGCTAAAATTTAAATTCCAGAACTGCTAAGTAAATCCCTTAAAACATGAATTAGAATTTGGTTGTTAGATAATGACAAGGACACAAGAACAAAGAACCAAGTAAAATTCCTAGAGAAACTACTTTCTCACCCTTTGCACAACTACTTAAAGATAACTTTAAGTATCGTTTATAAAAAGAAATTACGAGCATCAACAGTGGAGCACCCAGGAGGACCAGGCTGGAGAACAAACAAAGGTGTGATGAAACATTTGCTAACTCTTTGGCCCCGGGAGGATAGTGAAAACAGAGCTGGCGGGGAATCGGTTGAATGCGCCTGAACCCCAGCACGTGCTGGCCCAGCTGGAAGAGTCGAGTTCAAGACCAGCTTGAGCTACATAGACTGTGTCTCGGAGATGCACAGGCTAAGGTGTTCTTCCATTTGATGGGTTGTCTCTTGATTCTGTAAATTGGTACCTTTGATGTGCAGCTGCTTTTAATTTTGAATACAATCCCATCTGTCCATAAAAGCATATTCTCTGGGCAATTGGAGTCTTACCAGAAAATAATTGCCTATGCCTGTATCTTCAGTGTTTGCCCTGTGTTTTCCTGCAGTAGTTTCACAGTTTTCAGGTCTCCTATTAAGCTCTTTGCTCCATTAGAGGTTGATGTTTTTTCCCCTTCAGGAGCAGTCGCAAATGCGCAAATGCCCCGTGAACCCTGCTTCCCGGGGACTTGTAGGGGCTGAGGTGGCCTGGGTTGGTCCAGGGTGTCCAGTCCCGCAGGGAGGAGTGGTCTGGAGCGTCTCTGTCCAGGGTGCGTTGTCTTGTGCTGTCAAAGGCTGATTAGCCAGGGCACAGCCTGCTGCCAGTCCTGCCAGCCTCCGCCCTTCACCCAGCCTCACTCTGGCCAGCCCACGGCTCCACAGCTCCGTCCCAGGGTGCTGGCCCTGCCCTGTGCCTGTCCTCGGAGCACACAGTGAGTCCAGCTGGTCCTGCCCTGCCCCGTGCTTGTCTGGAGAGCACACAGTAGGTGCTGGCCCTGGTAGGGAAGTGAAGGGTCATTTAGGAGTGGCTCCTCAGCCCTGGACCAAGTAGCCCTCTCCACGAACTTGCTTGATGAAATTCTTGCCTCCTCCCATTTTCTTGGAGATGAACAGTGAATTCCTGGCTTCTCATTAAAACACACATGATGAGTAGACTACCAAGAGAAGTTCTGACTTGCCTCTGAACAGGAGATAGTTCCTGGAACTCCATGGCTTCCCAGAAAAGCTTTCCTTCTGGGCGAGTCCAGGAGGAGCCTGGCTCCGGCCCCTCCCACTGCCACACAGAGAGCGCAGAGAGCAGTTGGCAGCAGAGGCAGCAGGTAAGGGGCTGGGGTGTGCTGAGGAGAGAGGACAGGGTGAGGGGGCTGGGGGACCGGCACAGGCGCCCGGCTCCTCAGCCGTGCTCCACGCAAGGGCAGGATGGGGTCACGGGCAGGCGGGTGGGCCGTGGGGGACTTGGAGCCGAGGCTGGCGGGGCGGGGCTGGTCTATACCCGTGCACGCACGCTTGTGCACTCCAGCACAAGCACTTACGGACATCCTTGAGTTTTTGTGCTCAACGCTAGTGCTCTACCACTTGGACTACAGCTCCATTTCCACCTTTTTGGTGGCTAATTGAGATAAGAGTCTCACAGAATCCTGCCATGGCTGTCTGAGCAGTTATCCTCAGATCTCAGCCTTCTGAATAGCCAGGATTAGAGAAGTGAAGTAACTGTTAAAAGCTTTGGAAGACACTACCTAAAACAAAATTAATTCCTGCTCAGCACAGTGTGTGCAATAGAGCATCTAGAGCAATGGGGTTCCGGTGGGTGCGGTACTCACTGTAACAGCACTTCTGTAAACCTAAAGTGGCTCAAAATAAAAAAAAAACTAGGCCCTACAACAGATGAATGGATCAGAAGAAAAATGTACCTATGGGCTGGGAAGGTGGCTCAGTGGTAGAGCGCTTGCCTCGCATGCCTGAGGCCCTGGGTTCCATTCCTCAGCACCACATCCACAGAAAAAGCCAGGAATGGCACTGTGGCTCAAGTGGTAGAGTGCTAGCCTTGAGCAAAAGAAGCTCAGGGACAATGCCCAGGCCCACAGTTCAAGCCCCAGGACTGGCCAAAATAAATGTGGTACCTATATACAATGGAATTTTGCTCATCCGTTAGAAAAAATAAGATTGTCATTGGCAGGGAAATGGGTGGACCTAGAACAAATCATGCTAAGTGCGGTAAGCCAGGCTCAGAGAGGCGGCAGTGCTAGACCTAAATGCTCAGGAGGAGATCAGTCACACAGGACTGCAGGCACCGCCCCGGCAGGACGCAGAGGCGTGACTTCGCTGAGTGCGTAAAATACCGTCTAGCTACATGAGTTCCAGGAAATGGAAACGTGGTGGTGTTGTTGTTGTTGTTGGCTGTGGTGGTTATGCTTTGGGTGTTTTCTTCTTTTGGGGGGCATAAAGAGTGGAGAGGGAGAGAGGGAGGGAGGAAGGTGAACAAATGGAATCATGCTGCTCAGGAGACACTCTGTGTAAAAGACGTGTAACCTGTGGGCAAAGTTAGGAGGGGAAAACAGGAAAAATGAAGGAAGCAGTGACATTGTCCAGAAAGAGGTACTCATTGCCAGACGTATGCAGTCCTAAGCCCTCTGTGCACCCTAATAATGACAATAAAATTACATTTAAAAGTAAGCAAGGAACAAAAGAAAAAGAACAGTGTCCTCCGGCACATCCTGGCCTGACTCACGGCAGCCCCTGGCAGAGGCCACGCGTGGCAGGCACGGCTCGGTGCCGGGCTAGGATGGGTCCCCTCTGCCCGCCCCGGCCTCCCTGCGGCCGTGCTAGAAAGAGCGGCTCACACAGGAAGCTCAGGGACAGGAAGGGGGCTGGGGCTCTGGAGGCCGGGCAGCCTGGCCAGGGTGGGTCAGGAGGAGCTGTCCTCAGGGCTGCCCATCCCGCAGGCTCTCGGCTCCCCCTGCCCCACAGCAGCCCTGAGGCCTCCAGCTCCTGCCCCTCCTCCTGCAGCGAGTCTCAGGAACGGAGTCAGGACCGGGGACCCCGCTGGCCATGCCCCCCTGCCCCGTGCCATGCCCTGGCCCTGTGTCCAGCTTGCTCAGAGTCCTCCTGCTTCTGGTCGCCTCCTTCAGTGCTGCTCATGAAAGTAGGTCCTTGAGAGCCGCCATCTGCTGGGGACAGGGAGGCCCCGGAGAGGGCGGGAAGGAGAGCCCAGCTCAGGCCCAGAGGGGCCCAGGCCCTGGAGACGGCGGAGTGGAAGCCCTCGGTTCTCAGCCCGTCCCAGCAGATGCAGGACCTCCCCTCCCCCCATGCCGTCCTCTACACACTCCGTGAGTGGTGCTGGCCCACCCCTGCACAGGGCCCGTTCAGAGCCCTGGCCCACAGGACAGCCACATCCCAAGGCCCTGCCTACGTGTGTCCCCCCAGGCTGGGACGATCCCGCGTGCACTGAGGGCGTGGTCTCCGTGTCCAGGGGTCAGCGTGCCGTGATGACCTGCAACATCTCCAACCCCTTCACCCGCATCACCGTCAGCCTGAGTGCCCCCGGGGCCGACGGGACCCTCTTCCGCGTGGAGCCCTCCGCAGGCCGCTCCCGCGCCTCCCGGGACGGCTGGGAGCTCCTGGTCCAGGGGGGCCGGGCCCAGCTGGTGGTGGAGTCCGCGCAGGACCGCCACGCCGGGCTGTACTCCTGGCGTCTGCGTGGACACCAGCTGAACAACAGGAACGTGTCCCTGAACGTGTCGGGTGAGTGAGGGCCTGCTGGGGTCCGCAGGGGGAAGGGGAGAGGAGGCAGGGGACCTGCACCTGAGGACGCCTGGACACGGTGCCAGCATGCACGGCCGGGAGCTCCTGCTGCCCTGAAGCTCCCCCACCCACCCGCACGCCCCTCCGGTCCTCCACAGGCCCTCTGCTGCCCAGCCCACCCCGTAACTCCACGTCCCGGGGTAGGGGGGAGCGTCCTGCAGGGAACGGGTCGCCTGCACTCCCGTGCCCCGTCCTGAGGCCGCCCTTGCCCACCACAAGATGGTGTCTCTGCAGAGCCGGAGCCTGGCCCCGCAGCCCCCACTCCGGACCCTCCCGCAGGCTCGGGGACCACGCGCATGGGCCCAGAAACCCAGCCCTGGCTCTCTGTTCTCTGCGTGATCCTGGTGCTGGACAGCCTGGGCGAGGACTGGCGCACACGGGGCTGGACCAGGTATGACCCCAGGGCCTGGTGCGGGGCTCAGGCTCCCTGGCCCGTGCCTGGCCACCGCCCGCAGCCCCCCAAAGTCCTGCTCCCGGCAGTGAGAGGAGGGGGACAGGAGCACCCCGAGAGCAGGGTCCCCACAGAACTGAAGCCCCCTCTGACCAACAGCACAGCCACAGCTCGGGTGGGGCGCAGTGGGGCCCTCTGTCCAGGTCCCCGCTTCCACCCAGGGCACCACAGAGGGCAGCGAGGCCTCCAGGGTTTCAGACCCTGCCCTGAGCCCTGGGCACCAGCTTGGGGACAGATGTGGTGGCTTCTGACCCAGAGCCTCTGCCTGCGGGGGCCCTGGGAGGGAGCCCTGTCCCCAGGGGGAGGGGCCCCGTCCTGAGGTACTCGAAACCCGGCTGGGCTGGGGCATCCACGCATGGCTGAATCCACCCTCCTGGTGTGGCCTGAGTGTGGAGCGCAGAGCTGGGGCTGGCTCTGTCGGGTCTGCACGTGTACAATGGGAGCTTTCTCTCCTTCCTCCTTCCTAGATTGTGGAGCACATGGGCAGCAAAGATGGCTCTGGGAGAGGGTAGAGTGGGCAGACCCCAATTGATCTTCTGATCAGTACCTAACCAGCCCGTGAAGGCTCAGGTGAATGATAGGGTGTGACCTTGACAGTGATTGGTTCCTCTTCCTCCCTTACCATACCACCCACCCTCTTTGTCTTTAAAAAGGGGCTGCTCTCTGTTAATAAACGAGTTTTTCTACCTGCTGGATTTGGCTCCCCGCTGTGTCTGATTGTCTCCTGGGCTAAGGGAGGCTAGGGAACGGGCGAGCGCCCCACTTACCTTTCCTCGGACCCCGTCCGTCTTTTGTGGGACGGACGAAGACCCAACACTAGATGAAGAGGGCTGGTTCAGAGCCAGAGGGAACGGAGCCTGGCCCAGCGTGGGTCCCGCCCGCAGGCCCTCGGCGAGGGGCACGCTGGGGGGGCCTCCCCCCTCTGCTGGGTCCCTGAGGCACACAGAGTCCTGACCTCCTCCCTGGCAGAGCTGCTGCCCTGAGGGCTTGCTCTGGTTTGCTGGGCACTGTCCAGGCTTGCCCTTCCCTCCAGCAAGGTCTCAGTGCCCGCCAGGAGACGCGGAGCTGCCTGCACACGCGCTTGTGTGCGTGCGTGTGTAATTAACCTTGTTATCATCGAGGTGTACAGAGCAATCACAAATTACATTAGTCAGGTAGTGAGTACATTTCATTCTGTTCAGTGTCTTGTTCCATTCTCTCCCTGCCCCTCCCGTCTCTGCCCACACATGGTACCGTTCACGTTCATCAAGGTCCAGTGAGCTCCACCACTTTTTTACCTTTTCCCTTGAGTTCTGTGCTCTTCCCCGACCCTCCTGAAAATATATATGCGAATACAACACACATAAGTTAAAAAAGACACGCAAATACACCACACATAAGTTAAAGGAGAATAAATAAGTCTTTTGTTTCTGTATCTGGAGTTCACTTCAGCATGTATATTGTTTTATATAACTATGAAGAGGCACTTGGGCATTGCACCTTTGTGTTTCTCTCCTAAGAGCATCCTCTTTTGGTCTCGCTCTGTGAGTATCTAGAGTCTTGTATAACTTATCGCATCCCGGTGCATTTTAGATCTAACTGCTGCGTATCAGAATGAACATGTGCCGTTTCTCTCTGAGCTTGGCTTACCTCACTTAGCATGATTCATTCTGGTTCCATTTCCCTTCAGATGACATTATTCTTTCAAATGGCTGTGTAAAATCCCTGAGCATAGGTGCCATTCATCTGTTGGGGGCATCTGGGCTGTCGCCGTAACTGGCTGTTGTGCGTAATGCGGCAGTGAGCACGGAGGTGCAGGTGTCCTATCCTGGCTCATGACGCTCAGGGTCCGTGCCCGGGGCGCCCTGGCTGGCTCAGGGAGGGTCTATGCTTAGTTTCTGAGGAACCTCCAGGCTGCTTTCCTGAGTGGTTGTGCTGGTCCACATTCCCACCAACCGTGCAGTAGGCTTCCTTTTCCCCATATCCCCGCCAGCATTTGTTGTTCAAATTCACGAAGCTGGCCAGTCTTACTGGGGTGAGATGGAATCTCAGAGTCGTTTTGATTTGTGTTTCCTTCATGGCTGGGGATGATGAGCATTTCCTCGTGTGCTTCCTTTCCATTCTTATGTCCTCTTCTGAGAAGTCTGTCCTTAGCTCCCTTGCCCACTTAGTGATTGGTGTATTAGGTTTGGGAGGGGTTAGTTTCTTGAGCTCCTTGTATATATGGGATATTAGGCCTTTGTCTATGTATGGCTGGTAAAGATCTTCCAGTCTGTTGGCTGGCTTTCTAGTTTAGTAGCTGTGTCCTTAGCTGTGCACAAACTTTTTATTTTGATGTAGTCCCACTTGTCAAGTCTGTCTTCTGGACTCGATTCAAGAAGTTTCTACCTGTACCTTTAAGTTCTAATGTTTCTCCTGTTCTCTCTTGCAGTAGTTTCAAAGTTTCAGGTCTGGCATTGAGGTCTTGGATCCGCTTTGAGCTGATATTAGTATATGTTGACAAACAGGGATCCACTTCTAGTTTTCTACATATGGATGTCCAGTTTTCCCAACACCGATTGTTGAAGAGGCTATGTTTTTTTCCACTATATGTCTTTGGGTCCCTTATCAAATATCAGATAACTGTAAGTGTATGGTTTTATTTCTAGGTCTTCTAATCTATTCCACTGATCTTGGGGTCTATTTCTGTGCCAATACCAACCTGTTTTTGTTATTATGGTTCTGTAGTAGTTTGAGGTCTGGTAATTTATAATACTGCCTGGATTGCCTTTTTTTTTTTTTTTTGCCTAGAATTGCTTTAGCTATTCTAGATCTTTTGTTATCCATATGAATTTTTAGATTGTTTTGTTTATCTTGGTAAAGAACATCATTGGGACTTTAATAGGGATTGCATTGAATTTGTATATCATTTTTGCAATGTGGCCATTTTCTCAATATTGATTCTACCTGTCCATGGACATGGAAGGTCTTTCCATTTCCTAATGTCCTCTTGGATTTCTTTCCTCAGATTTTTATAGTTTTCACTATAAAGATCTTTTACATCTTTGGTTAGATTAATTCTTAGGTGGTTTTTTTTTAGGCTATTGCAAATGGAGTTGTTTTCATGATTTCCCTTTCTGCTTGTACAGGGTTGGCATACAGAAAGGCTACTAATTTTTGTAGGTTAATTTTATATCTTGCTACTTTGCTAACATGGTTGTTCAGCTGTAGGAGCTTGGAAATGGAGTTTTTTGGATCCTTTAGGTGTAAGATCATGTCATCTGCAAATAGTGATAGTTTGATTTCTTCTTTCTCTATGTGATTCCTTT
Organism: Dipodomys merriami; assembly: GCF_024711535.1. Taxonomy (NCBI): domain Eukaryota; kingdom Metazoa; phylum Chordata; class Mammalia; order Rodentia; family Heteromyidae; genus Dipodomys; species Dipodomys merriami. Next base: position 1,841,271 of record NW_027203405.1, on the reverse strand, counting down.
TTATGTCATTTTCTTGCCTTACTGCTCTGGCTGGGAATTCCAGAACTATACTGAAGAGGAATGGAGAGTGGACATCCTTGCCTTGTTCCTGATTTTAGGGAAAACGGTTTTAGTTTCTCCCCATTCAGTATGGTGGTGGCTGTTGGTCTGTCACAGATAGCCTTTATTATTTTAAGGGACGTTCCTTTATTTTTGTCGGTCGTAGGGCTTGAACGCTGGGCCTGGGCGCTGTCCCTCAGCTCTTCAGCTCAATGCTAGCGCTCTACCACTTGAGTCACAGCGCCACTTCCAGTTTTCTGGTGGTTATTTGAAGATCAGAGTCTTACAGGCCTTTCTTGCTCAGGCTGGCTTTGAACCCTGATCCTCAGATCTCAAGTCTACTGAGTATAAGATTACAGACGTGAGCCACCAGTGCCTGGTGGGATGATCCTAACTTCTCCAAACCTTTTTAGCATGAATGGATGTTATATTTTGTTGAAGCCTTTTTCAGCATCTATTGAGATGATCACATGGTTCTTATCGTTGGCTTTGTTGATATGGGGAATTGCATTTATTGATTTGTGTATGTTAAATCAGCCTTACATCTGTAGGATGAAGTCTACTTAGTCATAGTGTGAGATTTATTTTATTTGTTTCTGTTGGCTAGTATTTTATTGGCTTTGCATTTGCATTCATCAGAGAAATTGGACTGTAGTTCTTCTTTTTTTCTTTTTTTTTATTGTGAAAATACTGTACAGAGGGATTACAATTACATGAGCAAGGTAATGAGTACATTTCTTATCAAGCATTGTTGCCTCCTCCTTTGTTTTCCCTTCCCATCCCTTCCCATCTTCCCCCTCCCCCCCCCCCCCTCTGGTTTGGCGACGAGTGTGATACTGGCTTCATAGAATGAGTTTGGAATTGCTCCCTCTGTATTTCATGAAAAGCTTGAGGAGTATTGGTGTTAGTTCATCTTTGAAAGTTATAGAATTCAACAGTGAATCCACCTGAGCCTGGGCTTTTCCTTGTTGGAAGACTTCTGATTATTTCTTCAATCTCATTGTGTTATTGGTCTGTTTAATTGATTTATATCTTCCTGGTTCAGCTTAGGCAATTTGCATGTCTCTAGAAATTTGTCCATTTCTTCTAGATTTTCCTTCTTTTTTGAGTTTAGGTTTTGAAAATAGTCCTTTAGATTTTTTGGATGTTTGTGGTAATATTTCCTGTGGCATCTCTGATTTCTTGATGGTCGTGGGTCTTGAACTCTGGGCCTGGGTGCTGTCCCTCAGCTCTTCAGCTCAAGGCGAGTGCTCTACCACTTGGACAACAGCTCCACTTCCGGTTTTCTGGTGGTTTATTGGAGATAAGAGTCTCATGGAGTTTCCTGCCTGGGCTGGCTTTGAACCGTGATCCTCAGATCTCAGCCTCCTGAGTAACTAGGATGACAGGCATGAGCCACCGGCGCCTGGCTTCATCTCTTCTTTATCAGTCTCACTAGTGGTCTGTCAATTTGATTAATTTTTTCAAAAAAGCAGCTTTTTGTTTCATTGATTTTCTGTATAGTTTTTTTGTCTCTGTTTCATTAATTTCTGCCCTCATCTTCACTATCTTTCTTAGTCTAGTAGTTTGTTTTAGTCACATCATGAGGTTATTTACTTGAGCTGTTTGGTTTATTCTGGGTCCGGTCATGGGGCCTGAACTCTGGGCCTGGGCGCTGTCCCTCAGCCCTTCAGCTCAAGGCGAGCACTCTACCACTTGAGCCACAACACCACTTCCGGCTTTTTTTTTTCTTTTTGCTTATGTGGTGCTGAGGAATGGAACCCAGGGCCTCATGCATGCAAGGCAAGCGCTCTACCACTGAGCCACCTTCCCAGCCCAGCTGTTTGTTTTTTAATGTGTGCACTTAGAGCTATAAACTTTCCTCTTAGCACTGCCTTTGCTCTATCCCAGAGTTTTGTGGTGATGTGTTTTCATTTTCATTGAATTGTAAGAACGTTCTAATTTCTTCTAACCCGTGTGTTATTCAGTAGTGTGTTGTTCAGTCAGTCTTCATGTTTTTGGGTGTTTTCTGCGATATGTTTTGTTGTTGAGAACTAGTTTGATTACACTGTGATCAGAGAGGATGCAAGGAGTTACACCAGTGCTCCTGTGTTTGTGTGCACTAGGATAGGATCTGTTTTGGAGAATGTTCCATGGGCTGCTGAGAAGAAGGTGGATTGGTTGTTGTTGGGTGTCTGCTAACTCCATTTGGGTTGTGCTGTCATTTAATTCAGAGCTTCTTTGCTTATCTTTTGTCTGGTTGACCTGTGTTAAAATCTCCCAATATTACTGCGTTGGGGTCTATCCCGTTCTGTGAATTCAGAAGTGTTTGTGTAACATATGTAAGTACTCCATTGTTTGGTGCATAGATACTGACCACTGTGATTTGTTGGTCACTGTGATCATCCCCTTCACTACTATGTAATGAGCTGCTTTGTCTCTTTGTGCTGATTTTAGTGAAAACTCTATTTTACCAGATACCTGCCTTCTTACAGGATGCATTTGCATGAAAGGTCTTTTCCCATCCCTTCACTCAGAATTTGTTTTTGTCTTTGACTGGGAGATGGGTCTCTTGGAGACAGAGATGGATGGATTTGTCTTTTCATCCAATCTGCTGCCCCTTTTCTTCTGACTGAGGAATTGGGTACATTAATGTTCAGGGTTATGAGGGAGAGATGTGTCGTGTTTCCTGCCATTTTCTTGATTTCCCGTATTTTGTTTCTTTCCTTCCTGTTCTTACTTAAACTGCTCTTCCAGTGATTTTTGTCTAATGTTTCCTTGACTTTGATTGTTTCCTTCGTTTGATTGCTTCCCCTTAGTATTCTTTGTAATGCTGGGTTAGTGCTCATCAATTCGTTTAGTTTGTGTTTGTCATGGAAGGTTTTAGTTTCCCTGTCTCTTGTGAATGAGAACTTCGCACTCAGTTTGGGTTGGCAGTTGTTGGTCTTTGGGACTTGAATGATACCATTCTAGGCTCTCCTTGCATTGAGTTTGTGTGGAGAGATTGGCAATAATTCTGATCTTCCTTCCATTGTAATACAATTCCTTCTTTGATCTTGCTGCATGTAAAATTAATTCCTTGTTTTGTAAGTCCAGTGTTTTCACTACAATGTGTCTAGAAATGTTTCTTCTTGGATCCCGTTGACTGGGAGCTCTGTATGCCTCTGTCAGGTGGGTGAGTTTTCTCTCTTAAGATTGGGGACGTTTTCTGTTACTGTTCTATTGAATAGGTTTTCAATACCTTTAGTTTTTATTTCTTCCCCCCATTGATCCCGACTATGTGTAAATTTGATCTTTTGTCTGAGTCTGCCAGTTCTTGGCTTCCGCTTTGGTGTGTTCCAAGTGTGTTCTTTTTTTTTTTTTTTTTTTGCCTTTCTTTGATTTTTTTTGTTCTAATTCTTCTGTTTTATCCTCAACTACTGATACCGTTTTCCATTTCACTTATTCTGTTGCTTTGACATTCAACTGTGGTTTGAAATAGGGAAATTGAAACTTGTATGCTTCCCAGTGCTTTGTTGAGGCCGGTTCTCATGGCGTTAGTTCTGTCACTTAGAGAGGTGTATAGCGTTGCCATTTTTCTCTCCATATCTTTTTGGGTGAGTTGTATGTCCGTCGTCATTTCCTCCTTCCACACCTCTGTTTGTTTTTGGATAGCCCCTTTTATTCTCTCATGGTGTCTTTGATGGTTCTTTGGCCTTCCTCTCTTCTCCTTCGCTCTCACTGAGATCTTTCCCTGGATTATTGTTGGCTTTTGGACTTGGTTTGTTGTCTTGCTTGTTTGTGAATCTTATCTTTCATTGTGATTTACACATTTGGGTCTGGGGATTGTGAAGGTCGTCCTGGCTGTGGTGAGGGGTGGTGGTGGAGTGTGAGTCACTGGATGATCTCTGCCAGTTTTGCATTGGGCAATCTTCAGCTCCAGGGGTGTCGATAGTGTAATGTGTCCTGGTCAGTGGTTGGGGCTCTGTGGTCTGCAGGGTGTCCTGGCGTTCTGGCCTAGGTTTAGGCCTGCTAGTAGGTTCCTGTTATGTGGCACACAGCGGTTGAGTGTCTGGGGTAGGTCGGCAGATTCCTGCTAGTCACGGGGGGGGGGGGGGGGGGGGCTCATACTGGCCTGAGTCTTGCCCTGGCATCTGCTCCCAGAGGGGCCGGGAGCCATGCTCCAGGCCCTGACCTTGTCTGGCCTGAGTCTTGCCCTGGCATCTGCTCCCAGAGGGGCCGGGAGCCGTGCTCCAGGCCCTGACCTTGTCTGGGTGTGTGTGGGGAGGGGCAGGTTCCCACTCTGCCCCAATGGGAGGCTGTCCCCTCCCAGCCCTGGGTTGGGACAGGCGTGGGGCTCGGAGGGGGTGGGCTCCCGCAGGGCAGCGGGAGATTGCCCCAGCCGTCCCCCAGGCTGGCCCCTGGGTCCAGGCGGCCTGGGGCTGCAGGTGCAGCACCAGGGTGGAGGGAGGTGCTTCGCAGCTTTCCATCCCGTGTGTGCTAGGGATGCGACGCTCTTTGTTCTTTTTGGTGGTCAGTTTCTGCTTTTCTTGTTGTCAGTCTCGGGGAGAAGTGTGTGTTAGAGCCCCAAGTCTCTGATTAGAGAGCTAGAGCGATTCGAGTGACGGCCTCACTGCCATCTTGATTAGAACTTTTGTTTTTTGTTTTGGGGTTTGTTTGTTGTCAGTCCTGGGGTTTGAACTTGGGGCTTGGGTGTCCTGAGCTGCTTTTGCTCAAGTCTAGTGCTCTGCGCCTTGAGCCATGGCTCCACTTGTAGCTTTTTTGATAATTTATTGGAGATAAGAACCTCACAGATGGGCTGGGAAGGTGGCTCAGTGGTAGAGTGCTTGTCTTGCATGCATGAGGCCCTGGGTTCGATTCCTCAGCACCACATAAGCAAAAAGAAAAAAGCCAGAAGTGGCGCTGTGGCTCAAGTAGTAGAGCGCTAGCCTTGAGCTGAAGAGCTGAGGGACAGCGCCCAGGCCCAGAGTTCAGGCCCCATGACCGGACCCAAAAAAGAAAAGAACCTCACCGACATCCCTGCCCGGGCTGGCGTCCATCCTCAGACCTCAGCTCCTCGTGTCACACGTTGTCCACACCCAGCTTCGCTTGTGTTTGGAATGAAAACAGCAGCAAGTTTGGGGGACCCCTGCGTCGTGTGACTTGCCCCCAGACAGCGGGAGTGAGTGCATCCCGCAGCTGTTCTGTGTGTTGGCACAGCACACAGGTGCCCCGGCCCTTCCGTGACGGGCACCGTCCATTGATCCATCGAGGTCATAAAACACCACCGAGTAAAGAGACGGGGCTTTGTTTCTGCAGTGACCCACCTGTCATTCAACGGTGTAGAGTTCATGCTCCATGTGGTTGAATGTTTTCTGCAGTATATTTTGTTGTTGAGATCTAGTTTGTTTCCATTGCGATCAGATAGCATATTAGGAATTATCTTAATCTTTCTGTATTTACTCAGGCTGGTTGAATGTCCACAGACATGATCTATTTTGGACAAGGTTCTGTGGGATCCCAAGGAGAATGAGAATTGTGTGGCTGTTGGATGAAATACTCTGTAGATGTGTATTCAGTCCATTTGGTTCATGGTATTCATTCATTCAAAGGCTTCTTTGCTGATCCTTTGCTGACCTGTCCGTGGGTGAGAGCATCCCACTATTGTGTTAAGATCTATCCAATTGTGCAAGTCTAAGAGTGTCTGTCTGGCATTTTCAGGTGCTCCATTGTTTGGTGCATATATATTTCAGGCAACAGTTTGGCAATTTCTGCCTTCTTGCAGGATACATTTGCTAAAAAGATTTATTTCTATCCCTTCACCCAGAATTTGTGTCTGTCTTTGACTGTGACATACATTTCTTGGAGACAACACATGGTTGGATCTTTTTTTGTTTTTTTGGGTTTTGTGGGGTTTTTGTGGGTTTTTTTTTGTTTGTTTGTGTTTTGCAAGTTCTGGGGCTTTAACTCAGGCCCTGGGTGCTGTCTCTGAGCTTAAGGCTACCACTTGAGCCATAGTACCACTTCTAGTTTTTTCTGAGTTTTTCTAGTTTTTCAGACTTTCCTGCCCAGGCTGGCTTCAAACTGTGATCCTCAGATCTTAGCCGCCTGAGTAGCTAGGATGACAGGTGTGAGCCACTGGTGCCTGGTAAGCTGTTGGCTTCTGAGAGTGGCGTGTTGTCTTGGTTGTTTGGGGATTTTGGAGTCTTTCACTGTGATTTATGCGTTGCTCCCTGGTGTTAGAACTCCTGCCCCACCTCATGGCATTGCTTTGTCTCTGAGAATGGCGGCCCCTGTGGGCATCAGCAGACACTCACCGGCACAAGTCCCGCCAGGGTCCACAGCAACCTCATAGAGAAACTGTCTCTTAGAATCATCCTCATCTTGAATCGCATTTGGGCCCCTCTGGGCACCTTCCGGAGATGCCCGCACGGTGGTCTACCTTGGATTTCCTGCGTCTGTGGCTAGGGTTCACACTGGCTGCACCACGGTGACGCCGTCGGTGAGAGACATCACCAGCCGCTCATCCCAGAGGCACCACGCCTAATCCTTTGTCTTTTACAGGTTGGTATTCATCGTCCAAAAGTAAGACGTTCAACAGCGTTTGTGCATCTGTAAATAACCCAGTCGTATTCTGAGGACCTCGCCATAGGTAGTGACCGTGTTGTTCAGTTTGACAAGTCTGAAGCTGAAAAGGGACTGTAGCTGGACACGGCCAGCAGCTTGTCCTGAGTACTCACCCCTTGGAGATGGCCCCAGTAGGAGCAGCCCCCTGGCCAAATCAGGCCCTGTTGGGTCTTCGAAGGCCATGACTGGCAGGGCCCAGTTAGCTTGCCTATGTCTGCTGCTCATTCCCGTGTGCCAGAAGCCTCCGGAGCAGCCTGAGGATTCATTACACTCAAATTAAGTCCTCTTCACACTTCTCTTCTGAGGCATGGACACCCTTGCTTACCACAGCCTTTGGCTCTTGTTGTACCTTCAACCAAACGTCGCTCCTGGAAGGGTTTATTAGGCCTGCACACATTGACTTCCACCCCATTGGCCTGCTTTCTGCAGAATGACTCCAAACGCAAGACTGGATGACAATTTCAGTCCCACTTCAGGCCATGGCTCTTCATTCCCAAAAGCATATTCGTGCCAGGCTGTGTTGCAATAAACACCCATCCTTTTGTTTGTTATAAACTTAAAGCTACAAGTGGCCTACCCTGCCAAGAAGTGTCCGAAGGATAGTTCCCCATATCACACAGCCAGGCCCAGGGCCCAGGCTCCTGCCCAAAGCCCAGGTCTTTCCTTCACTGTGTGGCCTGTCCCCAGCACACGGTGGGTCCTGCTGACTGTGTCCCCTGCCTGTCCCCAGCACACGGTGGGTCCTGCTGACCGTGTCCCCTGCCTGTCCCCAGCACATGGCGGGTCCTGCTGACCATGTCCCCTGCCTGTCCCCAGCACACGGTGGGTCCTGCTGACCGTGTCCCCTGCCTGTCCCCAGCACATGGCGGGTCCTGCTGACCATGTCCCCAGCCTGTCCCCAGCACACAGTGGGTCCTGCTGACCGTGTAACCTGCCTGTCCCCAGCACACAGCGGGTCCTGCTGACCGTGTAACCTGCCTGTCCCCAGCACACAGTGGGTCCTGCTGACCGTGTCCCCTGCCTGTCCCCAGCACACAGTGGGTCCTGCTGACCGTGTCCCCTGCCTGTCCCCAGTGCACAGCCGGTCCTGCTGTCCATGTCCCCTGCCTGTCCCCAGCACACAGCAGGTCCTGCTGACCGTGTCCCCTCCTGTCCCCAGCACACGGCGGGTCCTGCTGACCGTGTCCCCTGCTGTCCCCAGCACACAGTGGGTCCTGCTGACCGTGTCCCCTGCCTGTCCCCAGCCCACGGCAGGTCCTGCTGACCGTGTCCCCTGCCTGTCCCCAGCACACGGCAGGTCCTGCTGACCGTGTCCCCCCCTGTCCCCAGCACACGGCAGGTCCTGCTGTCCATGTCCCCTGCCTGTCCCCAGCACATGGCAGGTCCTGCTGTCCATGTCCCCTGCCTGTCCCCAGTGCACGGCGGGTCCTGCTGACCGTGTCCCCTGCCTGTCCCCAGCACACGGCGGGTCCTGCTGTCCATGTCCCCTGCCTGTCCCCAGCACATGGCGGGTCCTGCTGACCATGTCCCCTACCTGTCCCCAGCACACGGCGGGTCCTGCTGACCGTGTCCCCTCCTGTCCCCAGCACACGGCGGCGGGTCCTGCTGACCGTGTCCTCTGCCTGTCCCCAGCACACGGCAGGTCCTGCTGTCCATGTCCCCTGCCTGTCCCCAGTGCACGGCGGGTCCTGCTGACCGTGTCCCCTGCCTGTCCCCAGCACACGGCAGGTCCTGCTGTCCATGTCCCCTGCCTGTCCCCAGCACATGGCGGGTCCTGCTGACCGTGTCCCCTACCTGTCCCCAGTGCACAGTGGGTCCTGCTGACCGTGTCCCCTGCTGTCCCCAGCATACGGCGGGTCCTGCTGACCGTGTCCCCTGCTGTCCCCAGCACACGGCGGGTCCTGCTGACCGTGTCCCCTCCTGTCCCCAGCACATGGTGGGTCCTACTGACCGTGTCCCCTCCTGTCCCCAGCATACAGCAGGTCCTGCTGACCGTGTCCCCTCCTGTCCCCAGCACACGGCAGGTCCTGCTGACCGTGTCCCCTGCCTGTCCCCAGCACACAGCAGGTCCTGCTGACCGTGTCCCCTGCCTGTCCCCAGCACACAGCAGGTCCTGCTGACCGTGTCCCCTCCTGTCCCCAGCACACAGCAGGTCCTGCTGACCGTGTCCCCTGCATGACCGTGTCCTGCTTGCCCTGACCCCAGTAGGGAGTGATCTACTGGCCTTCCCGAGGAGCAGTCCTTGAGTCCGTGAGCAAGGACCAACCCAGCTATGGACTGACTCCCTATGAAACTCCGGCCCTCCTCCTGTTTCCTGTGAGTAAACAGCTAATGCACAACTTCTAATTAAAATGCATAACGAGCAAACCATTAGGAAAAGTCATGGCACTTTTCTGTGGACACAGGCAGTTCCTGGAATTCCACCAGCTTCCCAGATGGGCCGGACCTGCCCGGGGCCTGCCTCCCGCCTTCGTCTTCCTCTTCTGGTCTTCCTCTGGGCTGGGCAGGCTTGGGAGCTGGTGGCAACAGACACGCTGGAGAGCCGGCTGGAGGAGGGGAGGTGAGTGGAGGGGTGAGGGGGGGGGTCGGTGCACCCAGGTGCGAGGGGCCTGGGGAGGGGATTCTGGGCACGGCCTCCGGCTGAGCCGCACAGCCAGGCCCAGAGCACGAGCAGGGTCAGGGCCACCACAGGCGCTAGAAAGCAGGACACATGGGAGACGGATGAGCGGCTGCCTTTGGAGGTCCGGTGTCCCCTGAGGCCTGGGCCTCGGCTCTCCAGGGGCCCAGGCAGCGGGATAAGCAGGATGAGGGGCCGGTCCCACCCTTCCTGGCCGCAGACCCCAGGGTGGGGCACAGAGCTGATCTGAGCCTGTGTCACAACAGTTCCTGCACACAGGCCTGGGTTCACACACACACACACACACACACACACACACACACACACACACACGGCCCTGTGGGCAGACGGCTGCGTCCCCTCACACGGGCACTAGCCCTCGCTCTGAATCCTACACACCCACCTGCACCACAGCACTGGGGACAGGAAGGGGGTCCAGGCTGCCCATGCCGGGCCGACGTCCCCGAGCTCTGGGGACAGGAAGGGCGGGGCCGGCTCCCCCAGCTGTGCTGGGCACTAGGGGTGTTTCCAGCAAGGGTGGGCCTCCTGGGGGGGAGGATGGCAGGTACGGCCCTCCCCTGCACAGGACACAGGTGGCCTTGGGCGTGGCGGGGCCTGGTCCCTGGAGACCCCCGACCCCCAGCATGGAAGCCATGGGCACCAAGGTTGCTGGGGCCATTTTGTGTCCTAGAAGAACTGCCGTGGTAGGGGCAGTGTCATGAAATCAGGACAGAGGGGGAGCTGAGAGATAAGATCTTAGCTAGAAAATCTCAGCCTCAGGAGCGTTGCCGCACCTCACCAGAGCTGGCCATTTACGCAAGCTCCCAGCAATGGGTGAACTATTTCTGCTGATGCTGGAGATAGTCAGTGGGCCAAGCGCGAAGCCACGGCTCTGGCGACGTTGCCTCGGTCACGTGACCCGGGTGGGTCCTGGCAGGGTTGAGCAGCCCATCAGAAATTCCTGCTTCTCAAAGTAGAGCAGAATGAGCTGATGTTCTGGCTGGAAAGCAGATGCAAGGAAAGGAAGAGGAGCCCAGAGAAGAGCCTCCCCGGCAGGTGTGAGCTCAGAGGGCAAGCCGCTCACGCCAGCTGGATGCGGGGAGGGGATGGCTGAGGCAGGGCCGGGGTCGGGCCGGGCCCGGGTGAAGGCGGAGGCCCTGGGAAGCACGCGTGCATCCTGGGCATGAGTCCTCCTTCAGGAAGAAGGTGGAGGTGGGCCCTGCCACGTGCTACCTACAAATGGTCGTCACATAGGATTGGAATCTTCAGAGCCCAGGACGTCTTGGACACTTTTTTTTTTTTTTTTTTTTTTTTTTTTTTTTTGTCGGTCGTGGGGCTTGAACTCTGGGCCTGGGCGCTGTCCTTCAGCTCTTCAGCTCAAGGCGAGCGCTCTACCACTTGAGCTACAGCGCCACTTCCGGTTTTCTGGTGGTTTATTTGAGATAGGAGTCTCACGGTCTCTCCTGCCCGGGCTGGCTTTGAACCGCGATCCTCAGATCTCAGCCTCCTGAGTAGCTAGGATTACAGGCGTGAGCCACCAGCGCCCGGTTTACATTTTAAAACGAATGTTAACAAATTAAGCCACAATCTTAGATCTTTGAAGGAAAAGACACACCAAGAGAACTGATGGCAGTATCTCCACTCTCCCCGAGCCGCAGAAGAGGAGAGCGAGGATTCGCCACAGAACAAATAGGCCGGTGGGAGGGCCGAGCATTTGCTTCATTAAAACACAGCTTCCTCAAACCAGAAAGGACAAGACAGACAGACAGTGCCATGAGAATGGCGGCCTGCGTCTGGGACATGCGTGACAGCAAGCGTCAGGAGGACAGCAGCTCCCACAGCCACCAGCTGCCCGGGCGCTGGAGGCGGCGTGGCAGTGTCCCAGGAACAGGGACACGTGCCCACGGCTGTGGGGACATGTGAGCACAGGACATGGGGACACGTGACCACAGGACACAGGGACACGTGACCACAGACCATGGGGACACATGACCACAGGACACAGGGGCACATGACCACAGGACACAGGGACACGTGACCACAGACCACAGGGACATGTGATCACAGACCACAGGGGCACGTGAACACAGGACACAGGGACACGTGACCACAGGACACAGGGACACATGACCACAGGACACAGGGACACGTGACCACAGACCACAGGGACACGTGACCACAGACCATGGGGACACATGACCACAGGACACAGGGACACGTGACCACAGGACACAGACCACAGGGACACGTGACCACAGGACACAGGGACACGTTACCACAGGACACGAGGACACGTGACCACAGACCATGGGGACACATGACCACAGGACACAGGAACACAGGGACACGTGCCCACAGCTGTGGGGACACATGACCACAGGACACAGACCACAGGGACACGTGACCACAAGACACAGGGACACGTTACCACAGGACACGAGGACACGTGACCACAGACCATGGGGACACATGACCACAGGACACAGGAACACAGGGACACGTGCCCACGGCTGTGGGGACACATGACCACAGGACACGGGGACATGTGACCACAGACCACAGGGACACGTGACCACAGACCACAGGGACACAGTGACACGTGACCACAGACCACAGGGACATGTGCCCACAGACCACGGGGACACGTGACCACAGGACACAGGGACACATGACCACAGGACACGGGGACACGGGCACGTGACCACAGACCACGGGGACATGTGACCACAGGGACACATGCCCACAGCTGTGGGGACACGTGACCACAGGACATGGGGACATGTGACCACAGACCACAGGGACATGTGACCACAGACCACAGGGACACATGACCACAGACCGCAGAGACACAGGGACACGTGACCACAGACCACAGGGACATGTGCCCACAGACCGCAGAGACAGGGACACGTGATCACAGACCACAGGGACACGTGACCACAGGACACAGGGACACGTGACCACAGACCGCAGAGACAGGGACACATGACCACAGATCACAGACCACAGGGATACATGACCACGGACCGCAGAAACACAGGGACACGTGACCACAGACCATGGCGACACATGACCACAGGACACAGGGACACAGGAACATGTGATCACAGACCACAGGGACACATGACCACAGATCACAGGGACACGTGACCACAGGACACAGGGACACATGACCACAGACCACAGGGACACAGGGATACGTGACCACAGATCACAGGGACACGTGACCACAGGACACAGGGACACATGACCACAGACCGCAGAGACAGGGACACGTGACCACAGATCACAGACCACGGGGACACATGACCACAGATCACAGACCGCAGACCGCAAAGACATAGGGACACGTGACCACAGATCACAGACCACAGGGACATGTGACCACAGGACACAGGGACTCGTGGCCACAGGACACGGGGACACATGACCACAGACCACAGGACACCGGGACACATGACCACAGACCACAGGGACACATGGCCACAGACTGCAGAGATACAGGGACACGTGATCACAGACTGCAGGGACATGTGACCACAGGACACAGGGACACGTGACCACAGACCACAGGACACAGGGACACGTGACCATAGGACACGGGGACACGTGGCCACAGACCACAGGACACAGGGACACGTGACCACAGGACACAGGGACACGTGACCACAGGACACAGGGACAATCCTCTGTCACATGATGCTGCTCCCCAGGAAGCAGCTGGGCGCAGCTTTGCCTACGTCAGTGTGGAGCTTCAGGACAAGCCCAGGGCCCGGGCCCGACGCCCCAGCTCTCTTGCTGCCGTGAGATGGCTCCCTGGCTTCCTCCTGGTCTCCATCACTGTTCTGTGCTGCTTGAGACGCGGCTGGCCAAGCAGCCTCGGCCGTCTTCCTGCCTTCCTGCACACAGCAGGGGAGCCGGTGCACCACGGTGCCCGCGCTGGCTGTGATGTCAGCACCGGTCTGGGCCGCAGCCGCCCTCCAGGCCAGCCTTGTGCTGGTCAGCAGGAGGTGGAGTCTGCTGGACCTTGTCGCATGAGCTGGCTACTGACTGTGACCTTGAGCTGGCTTCCGACCGTGCCCTCATGCCCTCAGCCTCCTGCGTAGCTGGCTCGACGGCCCCACACCACCGGCCGGCGCCATGCTGGGGGACGGGGTAGAGAGTGGGGAGCTGGAGGCCCAGGCCCCGGGCCGTGATGGGCCGTGAAGAGGTCGGCCGAGGCTGCCTGACCCTCGACTGACAGGAGGCGTCCCTGCAGGCAGCGTCCCCGAGCGGACATCGAGGGCCTGGTGGCCCGAGCCCCGTCACGATGACCGGCTGCCCGGCGGTCCCTGGCCGCTTTTCCCGGGTGCTTGGAGCGCTCCTGCTGCTGGCCTCCTCACTGAACACTCAGAGCGGAAGTAAGTCTGGGGTCCCTCCCTGGGCGCTGCGGGGGCCGGGGGCAGACCGGCCTGGGCCCTGGCGGGGAGAAGTGGCTGTCAGCAGCCGCGGGCCCTGGGGACGGCAGAGAGAGCCACGGGGAGCGCCGTGAGGACCCCAGCACGTCGGTGGGCCGCGGAGACGCGTGTCTACGGGCTGGGGGTCGGGCTCTGTTGGGAGCCTTTGCTCTGCATGGGCCGGGCCCGTCCAGCGGCCGCAGTGTCCCCGCAGCCCAGAGCCGGCCGGGCCGGGCCAGGCAGACCGGGTTCTGCGGTGAGCAGGGGATACCGGCACGGCCCGCCTCCTGCCCGCCTGTGTGATGTGGAGCCCATGGCGTCCCCAGGAGGCCCTGACACACGGGACCTCCCCCCAGGCCGGGATGACCCCGTGTGCACCGAGGGCGTGGTCTCTGTGGCCAGGGGTCAGCGCGCGGTGATGACCTGCAACCTCTCCAACCCAATCACCCACATCACCATCCAGCTGAGCGCCCACGGGGTGAACAGGACCGTCTTCAGTGAGGACGCCCCTGGCCACTTCTCCCGGGGCGAGTGGCAGCTCCAGGTCCAGGGGGGCCAGGCCCAGCTGGTGGTCAGGGCCGCCCAGGACAGCCACGCCGGGCTGTACCTGTGGCATTTGTATGGACACCAGAGAAACAGCAGAGTCATCATTCTACATGTTACAGGTGAGGTGGAGGCCAAGGAGGGGCTGGGGAGGGAGGCTGGGGAGGGGCTGGGGAAGGAGGCCAGGGAGGGGCTGGGGAAGGAGGCCGGGGAGGGGCTGGGGAGGGAGGCCTGGGAGGGAGGCCGGGGAGGGGCTGGGGAGGGAGGCCTGGGAGGGAGGCCGGGGAGGGGCTGGGGAGGGAGGCCGGGGAGGGGCTGGGGAGGGAGGCTGGGGAGGGAGGCCGGGGAGGGGCTGGGGAGGGAGGCCGGGGGAGGGGCTGGGGAGGGAGGCTGGGGAAGGAGGCCAGGGAGAGGCTGGGGAGGGAGGCCGGGGAGGGGCTGGGGAGGGAGGCCAGGGAGGGGCTGGGGAGGGAGGCCGGGGAGGGGCTGGGGAGGGAGGCTGGGGAGGGAGGCTGGGGAGGGAGGCTGGGGAGGGAGGCTGGGGAAGGAGGCCAGGGAGGGGCTGGGGAGGGAGGCTGGGGAGGGAGGCTGGGGAGGGAGGCCAGGGAGGGGCTGGGGAGGGAGGCTGGGGAGGGGCTGGGGAGGGAGGCCCGGGAGGGAGGCCGGGGAGGGGCTGGGGAGGGAGGCCGGGGGAGGGGCTGGGGAGGGAGGCTGGGGAGGGGCTGGGGAGGGAGGCCGGGGAGGGGCTGGGGAGGGAGGCTGGGGAGGGGCTGGGGAGGGAGGCTGGGGAAGGAGGCCAGGGAGGGGCTGGGGAGGGAGGCTGGGGAGGGAGGCCAGGGAGGGGCTGGGGAGGGAGGCCGGGGAGGGGCTGGGGAGGGAGGCCGGGGGAGGGGCTGGGGAGGGAGGCTGGGGAAGGAGGCTAGGGAGGGGCTGGGGAGGGAGGCTGGGGAGGGAGGCCAGGGAGGGGCTGGGGAGGGAGGCTGGGGAGGGAGGCTGGGGAGGGACTGGGGAAGGGGCTGGGGAGGGAGGCTGGGGAAGGAGGCCAGGGAGGGGCTGGGGAGGGAGGCTGGGGAGGGAGGCCAGGGAGGGAGGCCGGGGAGGGGCTGGGGAGGGAGGCCAGGGAGGGGCTGGGGAGGGAGGCTGGGGAGGGAGGCTGGGGAGGGGCTGGGGAGGGAGGCTGGGGAGGGGCTGGGGAGGGAGGCCAGGGAGGGGCTGGGGAGGGAGGCCAGGGAGGGGCTGGGGAGGGAGGCAAGGGAGGGAGGCCGGGGAGGGGCTGGGGAGGGAGGCTGGGGAGGGAGGCAAGGGAGGGGCTGGGAAGGGAGGTCGGGGAGGGAGGTCGGGGAGGGAGGCTGGAGAGGGAGGCCAGGGAGGGAGGCCAGGGAGGGAGGGGGGGAGGCCAGGGAGGGAGGGGGGGAGGCCAGGGAGGGAGGCCAGGGGCGCCCTCTGCCCTCTGGTGGTCACTGGGGGGCAGGGACCGAGCCATGCCAGCCAGTGATGGGCAGCAGAGCCAGCCGTGCCTGCCGGTCCCGCTCCCCTGCAGGCACAAAGACAAAGCGCCCAGGCGGGGAGCTGCGGCCGTGGACGCTGGTGGGGGTGATGGTCGCTCTCCTCTTCTCAGTCCTGGTGGCTGGAACCCTGGCTAGGAGAGTTTACACAGGCTTGAGCAGGTGAGCCGCAGCTGGCGGTACGGGTGGGACTGTGGGACCGCACCGTGGTGGGCGGGTGGAGGACGGACCCCGCGGTTTCTGGCCTGGCCCTGGCTGAGGGCGCCTGGACGCCCCACTGCCGCCGGGCTCATGCAGCCAGAGCCACCAGGCCCGGGGTGTCCACCAAGTTTGGGCCTGAGCCAGGGCCTCCTCTGCCTCCCGCCAACATGAGGAGGACTCGGCCTCCATGCTGGGAGCTGAACAGTGACTGTGCGGGATGGGGGGGGGTGGACTCAAACCCCTGGAGTCCAGGGGGAGGCCTGGGAGGGAGGAGGAGGCCCGGGAGGGAGCAGGTCCCGGGAGGGAGCAGGTCCCAGGAGGGAGCAGATCCCGGGAGGGAGCAGGCCCCGGGAGGGAGCAGATCCCAGGAAGGAGCAGATCCCGGGAGGGAGCAGATCCCGGGAGGGAGCAGGTCCCGGGAGGGAGCAGGTCCCGGGAGGGAGCAGGTCCCGGGGAGGGAGCAGATCCCGGGAGGGAGCAGGTCCCGGGGAGGGAGCAGATCCCGGGAGGGAGCAGATCCCGGGAGGGAGCAGATCCCGGGAGGGAGCAGGTCCCGGGGAGGGAGCAGATCCCGGGAGGGAGCAGATCCCGGGAGGGAGCAGATCCCGGGAGGGAGCAGATCCCGGGAGGGAGCAGATCCCGGGAGGGAGCAGGTCCCGGGGAGGGAGCAGATCCCGGGAGGGAGCAGATCCCGGGAGGGAGCAGATCCCGGGAGGGAGCAGATGGGGGGGAGGGAGGAGCAGGCCCCGGGAGGGAGCAGGCCCGGGGAGGGAGCAGATCCAGGGAGGGAGGAGCAGGCCCCGGGAGAGAGCAGATGGGGGGGGAGCAGATCCTGGGGGGATCAGGCCCTGGGAGGAAGCAGATCCCAGCCGGAGGCCGGGTCCAGGCAGCCCTTCAGAGCCTGCTGTGGATCCTGGATCCGGTCCAGATGCCCATGGAGCCCTGCCCCCTTCCTGCTGTGCACAGGAGACTCTGCGCCTAGTGCCCGAGGCGGTGCTGGGTCCCAGTGCCGGCGAGCTCAAGCATGGCAGCCCAGGGAAGAGGGCCTGGAAGCACCCGCACCCAGGAAGGAGAAGGCCCACCCTGGTCCCGGCCACCTCCCTGCCCCTCTGCACACACGGGGAATCCCAGAGGCTGGATTGGGGGCGGCCTGCCCTGCCCACCCCCGGCACAGGGCTGGCTGCCCTCCCTCTGCCCACAACTCAGCCCCGGGGTTTCTGGCCACACAGGGGGGGAGGATCTCCCTGGGGAGGGGCCGGGGCCTACAGGGAGTCTGGTGCCCCCTGTCTTCTGTCAGAAAACAAAGCAGGACATGCAGACCCTGTGTCATGTGTCTGTTCCCATTTCTATGAGGACTAACCAACTTCCTGTGAGCCAACGTGAACAGGTTCCATGTGCCAAACCAGATCACACACACACCCTTCCCTGTGCACACACACACCCTTCCCTGTGCACACACCCTTCCCTGTGCACACACACACACCCTTCCCTGTGCACATACACCCTTCCCTGTGCATCACACACACCCTTCCCTGTGCACACACACACCCTTCCCTGTGCATCACACACACCCTTCCCTGTGCACACACACACCCTTCCCTGTGCACACACACCCTTCCCTGTGCACACACACACCCTTCCCTGTGTACACACACACCCTTCCCTGTGCACACACACCCTTCCCTGTGCACACACACACCCTTCCCTGTGCACACACACACCCTTCCCTGTGCACACACACCCTTCCCTGTGCACACACACCCTTCCCTGTGCACACACACCCTTCCCTGTGCACACACACACCCTTCCCTGTGCACACACACACCCTTCCCTGTGCATCACACACACACACCCTTCCCTGTCCACACACACACCCTTCCCTGTGCACACACACACCCTTCCCTGTGCATCACACACACACACCCTTCCCTGTGCATCACACACACCCTTCCCTGTGCACACACACACCCTTCCCTGTCCATCACACACACCCTTCCCTGTGCACACACACGCACACCCTTCCCTGTGCACACACACACCCTTCCCTGTGCACACACACCCTTCCCTGTGCACACACACACCCTTCCCTGTGCACACACACACCCTTCCCTGTCTATCACACACACCCTTCCCTGTGCACACACACACCCTTCCCTGTGCATCACACACACCCTTCCCTGTGCACACACATACCCTTCCCTGTGCATCACACACACACCCTTCCCTGTGCACACACACACACCCTTCCCTGTGCACACACACACACCCTTCCCTGTGCATCACACACACACCCTTCCCTGCGCACACACACCCTTCCCTGTGCATCACACACACACCCTTCCCTGTGCACACACACACACACCCTTCCCTGTGCACACACACACACCCTTCCCTGTGCACACACACACCCTTCCCTGTGCACACACACACCCTTCCCTGTGCATCACACACACACACCCTTCCCTGTGCACACACACACCCTTCCCTGTGCATCACACACACACACCCTTCCCTGTGCACACACACACCCTTCCCTGTCCATCACACACACACCCTTCCCTGTGCACACGCACACCCTTCCCTGTGCACACACACACCCTTCCCTGTGCACGCACACCCTTCCCTGTGCACACACACACCCTTCCCTGTGCACGCACACCCTTCCCTGTGCACACACACACCCTTCCCTGTCCATCACACACACACCCTTCCCTGTGCACACGCACACCCTTCCCTGTGCACGCACACCCTTCTGGGTATGTGTCACACACCCCTTTGGAGTAGGCTGGTGTGCCAGGTCAGGCCGCTGTAGCGGGATCTGAAAGCCAGGCAGCAGGAGGCCCTGTTGTCCTGTCTGGAGCTCTGGTCACTGCTGCTTTGACCTCCCAGCTCTGTTCTACATTTCTTCTGTAGACTTGAGTCATGTAAATAAGGGTTCAGTGGGAGGTGACCAGGGTTTTGGGGGTGGGTGGTGACTCGGGGTTTGGGGTGGGTGGTAACCTGGGGTTGGGGGTGGGTGGTGACCCGGGGTTGGGGGGGGTGGGTGGTGACCCGGGGTTTGGGGGGGGTGGGTGGTGACCCGGGGTTTGAGGGGGTGGGTGGGTGGTGACTCGGGGTTCAGGGGGGTGGGTGGTGACTCGGGGTTCAGGGGGGTGGGTGGTGACTCAGGGTTTGGGGGGGTGGGTGGTGACCGGGGGTTCGGGAGGATGGGTGGTGATCCGGGGTTCAGGGGGGTGGTCGGGGGGGTGGGTGGTGACCCGGGGTTTGGGGGGGTGGGTGGTGACCCAGGGTTGGGGGGTGGGTGGTGATCCGGGGTTCGGGGGGTGGTCGGGGGGGTGGGTGGTGACCCGGGGTTCAGGGGGGTGGGTGGTGACTCGGGGTTCGGGGGAGTGGGTGGTGACCCAGGGTTGGGGGGGTGGTCGGGAGGGTGGGTGGTGACCCAGGGTTGGGGGAGTGGGTGGTGACCGGGGGTTTGGGAGGGTGGGTGGTGATCCGGGGTTCGGGGGGTGGTTGGGGGGGTGGGTGGTGATCCGGGGTTCGGGGGGTGGTCGGGGGGGTGGGTGGTGATCCAGGGTTTGGGGGGTGGTCGGGGGGGTGGGTGGTGACCCGGGGTTTGGGGGGGGTGGTGACCCGGGGTTCAGTGGGGTGGGTGGTGACCCGGGATTCGGGGGTGGGTGGTGACCCGGGGTTTGGGGGTGGGTGGTGATCCGGGGTTCGGGGGGTGGTCGGGGGGGTGGGTGGTGACCCGGGGTTTGGGGGGGTGGGGTTGTGACCCGGGATTCGGGGGTGGGTGATGACTCGAGGTTTGGGGTGGGTGGTGACCCGGGGTTTGGGGGGGTGGGTGGTGACCCGGGGTTTGGGGGTGGGTGGTGACCCGGGGTTTGGGGGGGTGGGGTTGTGACTTGGGGTTCTGGGGGTGGGTGATGACTCGGGGTTTGGGGTGGGTGGTGATCCGGGGTTCGGGGGGTGGTCGGGGGGCTGGGTGGTGACCCGGGGTTTGGGGTGGGTGGTGACCCGGGGTTCGGGGGTGGTCGGGAGGGGGTGGGGTTGTGAGCTGCGGTTCGGGGGTGGGTGGTGACTGGGGTGGTGCCCAGGTGACGGCTGTCAGGACCGGCTGCTCCGACCTCCGTGCCAGGAGGCACCGCTGTCCACCCTGCTCTGCCTGGCCCTGGGCCCTCGCGTCTCTCTGGGCTGTCCCCTCACCCGGTTGGAGGCTCGGTCCCTCTGGCCACCGAGGACGCTCCTGGGCATGCTGCCAAGCTCCAGGGACTGGAGACTGGAACGCAGGGCCGGCAGTCTGAGATGACAGACGGCTGGGGTGCGTCCTTCCGGGGAGGGCGGGCTGCGCGCAAGGCACTGGCCTGCCGGGGGCCCTGCTCCCCTGGACAGCTGCCCCTTGGCCTTGGGCACACGGGCACCCTCACCGAGTCGCGGGTCCAGCCCTTGCCATTGGCGGGCAAGAGAAGGATTTTCAGTGCATCCCACATTCAGTCTTAGAAAGACCAAGGACCACACCAAGTGCACACGATAAACCCAGTGACATCCGTCCAGTCGGCTGTGGGATGTAACTGTTCTGGTGACATCCGTCCAGTCGGCTGTGGGATGTAACTGTTCTGGTGACATCCGTCCAGTCGGCTGTGGGATGTAACTGTTCTGGTGACATCCGTCCAGTCGGCTGTGGGATGTAACTGTTCTGGTGACATCCATACGGTCAGCTGTGGAATGTAACTGTTGTAGTGAAGAGCCCTGCAAAAAGCTCAGCCTGCGTGGCCCTAAAGCAGTGGAGCCACGGCCTGGCTCTGACTCTGCCACGGAAGCAGGCCCAGCCAGCTGCAGGAGGCAGGGTTCAGAGTGGGCTTACACCCTTGCCTGCAGAGCCCAGGAAACTCCCTGCGCCACACCCAGCCGCCCCCCCCCGCCCCCTCCCGTCCCTTCAAGTCTGCTTTGTGTTCTCCTGGGGACCTCTGCCCACACTGCCCACCCTCTCCTGGCCTCAGCCACCGAGTTTGTACACCTGCCAGTCCACCTGCCATCGCCACACACCACCTCCCCTCCCTCCCCTCCCTCTGCTCCCCTCCGCTCCCCTCCCCTCCCCTCTGCCCTCCTCCCCTCCCCTCTGCTCCCCTCCCTTCCGCTCCCCTCCCCTCCACTCCCCTCCCTCTGCTCCCTGCCCCCACGCTTCCCTCCTCCAGGAGACCCCCGCCCCGCCCCAGAAGACCCAGCCCTTCCCACCTTCTCTGCACACTGTTCGGGCACAGGCCGTGTCAGAGTGAGAGAATGGACATGTGCAGCTGGAGACGGGAGCTGCCCAACACCTGGCCCCTGACAGTGCGGGGGGGGGGGGGGGGGGGTCCTGGGGAGGGGAGGGGAGGGAGCGGAACAGAGGGGAGGGGAGGGGGGACTGGAGGGAGGGGGGACTGGAGGGAGGGGAGGAGAGGGGAGGGGAGGGGAGGGAGGGGAACAGAGGGGAGGGGAGGGAGGGGAGGGGAGGGGACCGGAGGGAGGGGAACAGAGGGGAGGGGAGGGGAACAGAGGGGAGAAGAGGGGAGCGGAGGGAGGGGAGGAGGGCAGAGGGGAGGGGAGGGAGCGGAGGGGAGGGAGGAGAGGGGAGGGAGGGGAGGGGAGGGGAGGGGAGGGAGGGGAACAGAGGGGAGGGGAGGGGAGCGGAGGGAGGGGAACAGAGGGGAGGGGAGCGGAGGGGAGGAGGGCGGAGGGGAGGGGAGGGAGCGGAGGGGAACAGAGGGGAGGGGAGGGAGCGGAGGGAGGGGAGCGGAGGGGAGGGGAGGGAGCGGAGGGAGGGGAACAGAGGGGAGGGGAGCTGAGGGAGGGGAGCGGAGGGGAGGGGAGGGAGCGGAGGGGAGGAGGGCAGAGGGGAGGGGAGGGAGCGGAGGGGAACAGAGGGGAGGGGAGGGAGCGGAGGGGAGGGGAGGGAGCGGAGGGAGGGGAGCGGAGGGAGGGGAACAGAGGGGAGGGGAGGGGAGGGAGGGGAACAGAGGGGAGGGGAGGGGAGGGGAGCAGAGGGGAGGGGAGGGAGGGGAGGTGGTGTGTGGCGATGGCAGGTGGACTGGCAGGTGCAGGAACTCGGTGGCTGAGGCCAGCAGAGGGTGGGCAGTGCGGGCAGAGGTCCCCAGGAGAACACAAAGCAGGCTTGAAGGGACGGGAGGGGGCGGGGTGGTCACTGCCGGCAGGCGCTGGGAAACCCCGCTCCTCGATGCTCCTCGATGGCTCACGTTGGTCCAAGGTGTGGGGACGTCAAGATCCCCCACAGCCCTGCCCGGTGTGTGCGGAACGGCGGGGGGGGGGGGGGGGGGGGGGGGGGGAGAGCGGCGTGAGGGGCGGGGCGAGGGGCGGGGCGGGGCGAGGGGCGGGGCGGCGCGAGGGGCGGGGCGGCGCGGGGTGAGGCTGGGGAGGGCGGGGGCGGGGTGTGTGTGAGGCGGAGGGGGGGGTGTGAGGCCGGGGCGGGGTGTGTGTGAGGGGGGGGGTGAGGCCGGGGCTGCGTGTGAGGCCGGGGCGGGGTGTGAGGCTGGGGCGGGGTGTGAGGGGGGGGGAGGTGTGTGAGGCTGGGGCGGGGTGTGAGGGGGGGGGAGGTGTGTGGGGGGGGGGAGGTGTGTGAGGGGGGGGAGGTGTGTGAGGCCGGGGAGGTATGTGAGGCTGGGGGGGAGGTGTGTGAGGCCGGGGCCGTCTGTGAGGCTGGGGAGGTGTGTGAGGCCAGGGCCGTGTGTGTGAGGCTGGGGAGGTGTGTGAGGCCAGGGCCGTGTGTGTGAGGCTGGGGAGGTGTGTGAGGCCAGGGCCGTGTGTGTGAGGCTGGGGAGGTGTGTGAGGCCAGGGCCGTGTGTGTGAGGCTGGGGAGGTGTGTGAGGCCAGGGCCGTGTGTGTGAGGCTGGGGAGGTGTGTGAGGCCAGGGCCGTGTGTGTGAGGCTGGGGAGGTGTGTGAGGCCAGGGCCGTGTGTGTGAGGCTGGGGAGGTGTGTGAGGCCAGGGCCGTGTGTGTGAGGCTGGGGAGGTGTGTGAGGCCAGGGCCGTGTGTGTGAGGCTGGGGAGGTGTGTGAGGCCAGGGCCGTGTGTGTGAGGCTGGGGAGGTGTGTGAGGCCAGGGCCGTGTGTGTGAGGCTGGGGAGGTGTGTGAGGCCAGGGCCGTGTGTGTGAGGCTGGGGAGGTGTGTGAGGCCGGGGCCGTGTGTGAGGCCGGGGCCGTGTGTGAGGCCGGGGCGCTGGAGCCATGCGCATTCCTCATGGAGAAGCAGGTTGGGTCTGACCTTCTTCACTGCTGGTTTCCAGACACGCCCCGAGTGCACAGCGCTCTCACTAACCGAGGCCATGAGCAGCTGCTTCCCTTACACAGCGGGACCTCCTGGCCTGCCCTTCAGACGAGACAGTGACCTTTCCTCAACGTAATCTCTCCTTCCCTGTCAATCCTTCCATGTCTGCCACAGTCATTTGGTCAAAAACAAATTTTTCCCGGCATGGGTGTCATTCTTGAGGATGTTCTTGCTCAGGTCCAAAGGCGTGGCGGCCAGAATCAGAGGAGAATAACTGCACCGTGGCTCCAGCCGGCCCAACAGCCAGTGCCCAGACGCCCTGCGCCGCCCCAGGGTGGAGGCCGGTGGGCGCTGACCCCTAGCCAGGGGGACAGGGACGCCGGGTCCTTTCCGGACCCCACAGCTGAATGCCACCACTGGGGTGCAACCGTGAATTCCTGGGGCTGAGGGAGGGAGGAGCCAGCGGCATTCAGAGTGAAGAGGCCTGGGGCACGGGGGGGGGGGGGGGGGGGAGGGTGTGCCCTGGGACTGAGCAAGGCAAGGCATACCTGCGGGTGTGCGTGCAGAGCTGGGGGGGAAGGGGGTGCCCTGGGGCTGAGCAAGGCGTACCGGCGGGTGTGCGTGCAGAGCTGGGGGGTGTGCCCTGGGGCTGAGCAAGGCGTACCGGCGGGTGTGCGTGCAGAGCTGGGGGGGGTGCCCTGGGGCTGAGCAAGGCGTACAGGCGGGTGTGCGTGCAGAGCTGGGGGGGTGTGCCCTGGGACTGAGCAAGGCGTACCTGCGGGTGTGCGTGCAGAGCTGGGGGGGGTGCCCTGGTGACCTGGTCCAGCAGGCCAGGTAATTTAGTGGGGGATCCGAGGGGGCACCACCTGAAAACCAAGGGGGGGAGAGAGAATCGAGACCAAGCGCATTAAGAAAGACAGAGCCACTCTGAGTCGCGTCAAGGTCTGCTTTATTAAAGTGAGGCAGGGTTTATATACCCGAAGGGACAGGGGAAGGGAAAGAATGAAAAAAACTTTGCAGAAGCAAGGGTGAGGAGTCCCGGGGTCAGGGATGGGTCGTGCTTATCCTTTTGGCCATTGTGCTAATCTTAAAGGTATCTCCTGTGATTTCTTTTATGGAGATAAGAGAAGTTTTATGGCTAGCCAGATGTATTTTGTTATGGGAAGTTATCTAAATGTGCACCTGGGAATTTCTGAGAACGGCTACTTGTTAATTAAGTGTTTGAAAGAGGCCAGAGCATTCTCAGGCAGGTTTCGGGTCTCCAACAATTCCCCCTCCTTTTATAAAAATGGCCAGAGTTGACTTTTGGCCCGGCTGAGAGAGCCCCTGTCCAATTTTGTGGAAGTACAGTGTAGGCCATATTATTGCCACAAACAAAAACCTGGCTCTGTTGTGAGTATAGGGAGGCAGAAACATTAATAACATTGTTGCACAGGGAAAAGGAGGATATCCCAACATCAATGTCATACTACCTGGGGAAGTTTATAACACTCTTTGTAATAAAACAATTAGCGTGGATGATCAAACTGAGGTAGTCACTCTGGGAGGTAAGGGTTAGGGAATCTACAGTGTTACAGGCTTGTGGTTAACACTTGGCCTAGTCTGCTGGGCTCATCAAATGGCCCTTATCTTGAGCCCCCTAAATCGGGAGTTTTTACACAGGAATGTGGAGGAACATACTCCTTGTTTCTTATCTTGGGTCCCATTTGGCCATATAGGGAATTTACTTGTTAGCCCTTTAATTACGACTACAGAGCTTGTCCCAGGGCCAACACCTAGACCCCGAAACCTTTTTTATATCTCCAGGGAGGGGAAGGGTCAGTGCTAGCGCAAGCAAGTTTACAGAAGCAAAACCAGCAGTTAGCAATTGTAAAATGTAACTCTAATTTTTAATCTTTTATTCCCCCATTTTTGGGGGGCTAATTTTAATCTTAAAATTTAGGGGGTTCTTATCTCAGTCGTAGGGGTGTCTCTATATTATCTTTTGGGGTGTCAGTTGTTCTCAATGCTTGGTATTTGGATCTCAGAACTAATAGAAGGACTGCGCTGATCTTTTTCTTTTACAAAAGACACCAGTCTGTTGAGTATACAAGGTCCGATTGTAACAAAAATAATAGTACCAGAGCCCCTTACATTTTTTTTAAGGCTTTTTTTACTACCCTCTTTTTTTATGATTTTTTGAGCATCTTTGTGGCTGTAGTTTAAAACTGCCCAATTTTTCTTTGGCTTGCGGAACCTTTATCTTAGAACAGCCTTAAGGCACCACTGTGATGCAGAAGCTTGTTAGATTTTAAGGCTAAGAGTATTACCTCCACTGATAACACACTCAGGTTATTACCATACCAGAGCCAAACTAGGCTGTGACCATAGAGTGGATTTTCAGTCACTATGCACTGAAGTGTCTAAGACAAGCAAGCCAGTGATATTCTTGTCCCCAGTATCCACTGTGGGAATAGAGGGTTTCTGGATATCACCCAAAAGAATGTCCCACAAGATCTTAGATTTAGCAGCAGTCAACCAGGAAGCCGACTCAGGTGATGGAATCAGGCAGGAGTTTCTCCAGGTGGCTGTCAGGCCGTCGTTGAACTTTACCCATTAGGGTATGCAGCAGCAGCAGCAGCAGCAGCAGGGTCTCTCAGTGGCTCCAAGGGACTGTCACACCTCATGCTGTGCTGTAAATTCCTACACAAACTGGTTAAGGATACATTGCATAGGCTTGGCAGGCTTTGATCCTGCTGGTTTTTAAGATCTTTAAACAATAGCCCAGGACAATTTACCAAAACCACAACCTTTTTACTAACCAGATATTTTGTAAATAGACACAGAAGGCTCAGAAGGTTTAGTCTTGCAACCATCTCTGACAGATGCAGTCTCCACACCTTGAACACCTACAACAATTAACATTATTTTTTATGCCTTTTTTTTTTTTCATCTATTTTGCCTCATTTCTCCAAAACCGACTCTGGGCCCTTGATCTTAAATTGGGGGTAGAAGGGCGAAGGTCCATCTTCTGTAACTTCTTCAAGCTGACTTTAGGGGCGTTGATCTTACCTAGCCAGGAACCTATAACCTTAGCCTATTTTACAAAGAGGCCATCAGGGTTAGATGTCATTAAGAACAATATTTTAACTTTTGACAACTGCACAGACCTTTTCTCCGGCTACAGCAGTGTAGCTTGTATAGCACCCTGGTTTGCAAAAGCATCTTCCTAGATGGCTTAGGAATGTGATCTCTAAAGATCCCAACAATGCCTAAATTACTTTTGCAGGCCTTTAGACAGATATCAATAGAAACACACTCTCAGGTTTACAAACTTTTTCCTGAGCAGATGAATTTCATGTAGCTGGTGTCAGCTCAATATTACTGCCAATTAGAGCTTTTGGTACATAAAGGGGTTGAGATTTAAACTATCCCCCACATTTTATAACATTAGCTTTTCACTATCACAGAGGACTGGCAAGTTCTTGTCCCTTACAAGGTAGTCATGAACATTAGGCATGCTTCCAAACTATTTTCCTATGACCTCCCGGCTTTGACCTGTTTTGAAGGGCCACGCACAAATGACTCTAGGATCTGACATTTCTGCCATCCAAGCAGTGGCTTTACTGCCTCTGGATGCTCCTCCATTGCTTTTGTCCCAGGAGTGTCTTCTCCACATTGGGATAAATGCCTCATTGGCATTTCCCTTTAGCTGGTCGCTGGACTTGAACTCGGGGCCTGAGCACTGTCCCTCAGCTCTACAGCTTAAGGCTAGCACTCTGCCATTTTGAGTCCCAGACTCGGGGCTTGAATGCTGTCCCCTAACTCTTCAGTCCAGGGCTAGTACTCTGCCACTGTGAGTCTCGAGCTTGGGGCTTGAGTACTGTCCCCTGACTCTTCAGTCCAGGGCTAGTACTCTGCTGGCTGAATAGAGGTGACAGTCTCACAGGAACCTTTTTGTGCCCGGGCTGGCTTTGAACCTGTTTGCAGATCAGTGAGTCTTATAAAAGGCCATTTTACTCCAATTAAAAGCAACAAGGTGGTCAACATAGAAGTAGCTTTTAAGCATGCTCTTACCTGAAACTTATTAAGAGTCAAAGTTACATCTGACAACTTGTAAGAATACTCTGTGCTTTGCTCTGGTCTTTGCTGGAAACTTAAAAAACCTATAAGAGCAAACTAGAATAGCAATTATTTTGGTAATCCTAATTTTTCCTTTGTGCACATTGAGGCCAATGTTAAGAACAATTTTATATTTAAACTTTATATCCAAAAATCTATTTCTATTTCTTTAAACCTCTTATTAATTACCTTTAATATTTTATACTTTAGTTTTTATTTGCATTTTGAAAAGATCCCTTGAAATCTTGAGGCCAAGTGTCACTCATTGTCTCTTGGTTGCTTGTTTTAAAACAGACACACATTAAGATTTTTAAACTCAAATGACAATTTTTCCTTAATGCAAGAATTACAGTCACCTTTACTATATCACGAAGCTAGACTTAACACCTTTATAACTTTTAAAAGCATCCTAATTGTGGAACATAATTGAAAGTAAGCCACATTATATAAATAACTTTTTAGCCCTCTTTTAAGTCCTTTCTAATTTTAAGGTTAACACATCCAAGGGGAGGTTTTAGCAATACTAATCAGATCATCACATCACTCATTTTAACCATCATGTTTTCAGTGTCTATCTGCAGAGAAAAGAGAGAACAAAGATGGGCCACCCAGCCCCTTCTATGGAATGGCCACACACCCAATCTGACTCTTTAGGGTTAGATGAACTGCATTTGCATCAGCTTGCCCTCTTTTACCATGCGTGGACTCCTCCCAGGGCCTGTCCCACCATGCATGACAAGCTGAACTGCACTTCTGCTTGTTTACCCCTCACCCCTAAAGATAGGTCTTCTGTTGGCTTCTTTTTTCCCCGTCTCTTCTCTTGGTTCTCGAATGAAATACACAGTTTTTAGACAGACAGAACAAGTAACATCTTTGACAGTGTTAAACTAACCTTTACATTTAAATTTCTAATACTTATCCCCAAATTTTAGCCAAGGGAACTAGATCCCAAACAGCCAATGCGTTTTTGTTAAGCCAGGCAACTTGATTACAGTATAAACTGTTAGTTTTTAAATACCAGATTTTTTAATTTGCAAGTTAAAGAATCCTTACAAAGCCATTTAAAACAATGTGAAGATTCTTTAAAATTTTTGGTAATGTCCAAACCTCATAACCTTTTGAATTTTTAAATTTAAACTCACTCGATTGTTACAGCATGCTGACAATTTTTATCTTTGAACACGTTCACAGACACACTCAAAACACACACAGATCTTAAAGCGCGCAAAAATCAAAATCAGTTGTACGTACACCTTTTAAAGTTTTTAAACAAAAATTTAAGACAGTATTTCTTTTAAGCCAGGTACCTTTGTTGGGCTTTATTTTCCCAGAGCTTGCTTATCTAGCAAGGCAATTTACTAATTAGTCTTTTGAATCTCTGTGCTGTTCTCATTCAGCAAGCTGAATCCAGAGTCTGTTGAGTGAGCCTGCCTGCTCACCCAAATCTTCCCTACCTCAGAAAACATAAAATGAACACACCCACTAAACAAGACAAACAAGTGGCCACAAAGACAAAATCAGGTCTCAGTGAATGGGGCGACATCTCACCACCATTTACTTACCAGGGGACTCAACACCCCTACTCACCTCCGGAGGATTTTTTCTCTTAGATTCCTTCAGACGTTGACCCAGGGGCCTTCCAAGGCAGAGGAGAATTCCCAGTCATCTTGGGGCAAGGGAAAAAAAATCCCTAGCGGCCGTCCCCTCAGACTGACAGGTTCTCCACCACGCTCAGACCCCCTGAACCAAGGCCCAAGGCTGAGATCTAACTGGGGCCACTCGCAGGTGGTCAGTGGCAATTTCATAATTGACAAACAAGCAAGTTCCTAAAACCTGACAATCTGGGCTTGAGCTGTAACTTTTTTCCAGTGATCTAAAGTCAGACTTAAGGGGGTTGTTAGTTGCCGCCCCTTCCCTTTAAGGACAACAAGACAGACAACAGAGACAATCAAAACTAAACAGAAACAGAGGAAACCAGACAGGCGCTGCGCGGCAGTCGAAGGACTGCAAACAGAAAAGCAACTTCAGATGGTAATGGCCATCTGAACATGTTTTTTGTTTATGATAGCCTGAGCCTCTGCCTTATCTATAAATTCAGCCTTCCAGGTTAAGAACTGGCTTCTAGTCAGGACTGACTGAACACTTTAACCCACTCGTGAGGCAGCAGGCTGCCTCCTTGGCCCAGTCCTTCAAGTATAGAAAGGGTGAAGGGTGCGTTAATGCCATAATTTTTTACTGCTGAATGCAAGTCTTTTAGATGTTTAATTTTTAATTTTTTATATATGGCCTGGCCCACATTACCTCCCCCTCGTTCCTGCTCTAATTCCTCCCCCTCTCCCTCAGAGGCCGAGGTCCCTTGTTCAGCATCTTCATCCTCTGAGTTATCACCCTGGGTGGTGTCTACCTGATTTCCCTGAGTACCAGAACGGGTCATTACTGGAAAAGAGAGTGACACTGAAGTTGGTCTCTTGCTACTTTTATTTATCCTTGGCTTGGCCTGTGCTCTGGGTAAGGAACCCACACAGGGCAAAACAACGCCAGTTTCTCCTGTAAGGTCAATCTGTAATTCCTGTATTTGCTGGGTGAGATCTCTCAATTCCCTTCTTATGGAGAGGACATCTTTTAAAAAGGAGACCTGTCTTAACAGGGAGTCTTTAGTTTTTAAAAGTCCTTCTACCCCTGGAATCTGGGTAAGAGGAACTAAATTATTTGGGGGGGCGCTTGGAGCACTGGGGGGACATGGCCCATATGGAGGTGGAGAGGGCCAGTGGAGTTGTCTGGGATGTTTCCGGTCTGCTATAAAAGCTTGGGACTGATATTGAGGGCGGGACCCGTGTTTTTCTTCCTCATATCTGGCAGCCTCCGTCTCGAGGCTGGCCTGCTGTGAGGGGTCGAGCCAATCATCGTCAGGGACATTTTGATGAATTACAGGATAGAGTGCCTTATATTTTGATGATTTGTCTGGAGGAGGTGGCCTCAATAAAGGGGGGGCCAACTTCGTGGGGATAGGCTCATCAATAAGGGATGGGGAGGGCGAAGCCGCGCCAGTGGCAGCCTCATCCAGGCCTGATGTCCCTTTTTACAAATTAGTTTCATTTTTTAAAGGGGCGGTTGGCGAACTGACCTTGGAGGAAGGTTCATGTTCTGCCGGGGGACAAGTAAAGAGGTCATCCGCAAGGGCTAAGAGATGGGAAAATCGTCCATCTCCCTCCACATCTTTTAAGATGTCCCTGATTACCCCATAAAAACTAAAAAAGGCTTCAGGAACCTCTTCTCTGTCTCTGAGGAGTTTGTTAATGTCCCTTCCTACCTTATTCCAGGTAAGAGGGTGAATTCCTGGACCATGTAACACTAACCATGGACATTTTTCTTCCACAAAACAAAAAAATTTATGCAAGTCCTTTTTCTTAACTCTAATTCCTCTCTCCCTGATACTCTTTTTCATTTCCTTAATGAAAAGACCTTCTTTAGACAGACTACTTCCCATGGTCAATCGACAGCAATGCTTACCCTGAGACCTTTCCGGTGCACGAGTGATGCAGTCCGGCCGTCTCTACCTCGCGTCAGGAGCTCCTTCTTTGTCCGCTGTCGGTAAGTTACCGCGTCTCGGGCCCCACGTTGGGTGCCACTTGACCCGTCCAGCAGGCCAGGTAATTTAGTGGGGGATCCGAGGGGGCACCTCCTGAAAGAACCAAGGGGGGCGAGAGAGAATCGAGACCAAGCGCATTAAGAAAGACAGAGCCACTCTGAGTCGCGTCAAGGTCTGCTTTATTAAAGTGAGGCAGGGTTTATATACCCGAAGGGACAGGGGAAGGGAATGAAAAAACTTTGCAGAAGCAAGGGTGAGGAGTCCCGGGGTCAGGGATGGGTCGTGCTTATCCTTTTGGCCATTGTGCTCATCTTAAAGGTATCTCCTGTGATTTCTTTTATGGTTAGCCAGGTGCCATTTGCTTAGGGCTGGAGATAAGAGAAGTTTTATGGTTAGCCAGATGTAGTTTGTTATAGGAAGTTATCTAAATGTGCACCTGGGAATTTCTGAGAACGGCTACTTGTCAATTAGGTGTTTGAAAGAGGCCAGAGCATTTTCAGGCAGGTTTCGGGTCTCCAACACCCTGGGACTGAGCAAGGCATACCTGCAGGTGTGCGTGCAGAGCTGGGGGGGGGACGGGGGTGCCCTGGGGCTGAGCAAGGCGTACAGGCGGGTGTGCGTGCAGAGCTGGGGGGGGGACGGGGGTGCCCTGGGGCTGAGCAAGGCATACCGGTGGGTGCGTGCAGAGCTGGGGGGGGGACGGGGGTGCCCTGGGGCTGAGCAAGGCATACCGGTGGGTGTGCGTGCAGAGCTGGGGGTGTGTGGCCCAGGCTCCACTCTAGGAATGGAACTGGACTTTGGAACTGGACTTGGTGTCCTGACATCACCCAGACTTTGATTTGTTTTGTCCACACCTGATCGCTCCTAAACACACGTGTGTGTGGATACCTTACAAGGATTCAAACATTCCCCAAGCCGCCAGTGGTGCCCCAGTGGTGGGGATGGACGAACAGGGCTGGGGAGAGGCACAGGGCTCCTCAGACCCCAGGTGCAGGGGGGGCCGGGGGAGGTGGGGGGGGGCCAGGGGAGGCCCGGGGAGCCGGGGGGCTGGGGGAGGCCGGGAGGGCCGAGGGGGGCCAG
Organism: Dipodomys merriami; assembly: GCF_024711535.1. Classification (NCBI taxonomy): domain Eukaryota; kingdom Metazoa; phylum Chordata; class Mammalia; order Rodentia; family Heteromyidae; genus Dipodomys; species Dipodomys merriami. The sequence continues at coordinate 1,809,319 of NW_027203405.1, read as the reverse complement.
GGGGACACGGGGGGCGGGGGGGGAAGGGGGAGGCGGGGGGGGGCCAGGGGAGGCCCGGGGAGCCGGGGGGCTGGGGGAGGCCGGGAGGGCCGAGGGGGGGCCAGGGGGACACGGGGGGGCGGGGGAGGAGGGGGAGGTGGGGGGTGGCCGGGGGAGGCTGTGGGGGAGCCGGGGGGGGCCGGGGGAGGCCGGGAGGGCCAAGGGGGGCCAGGGGGACACGGGGGGGGTGGGGGAGGAGGGGGAGGCGGGGGTGGCCGGGGGAGGCTGTGGGGGACACAGGGGGGCGGGGGAGGAGGGGGAGGCGGGGGGTGGCCGGGGGAGGCTGTGGGGGAGCCGGGGGAGGCCTGGTCCCCAGGCTGGCCCGGCCCAGCCTCCCTGGGCCCCAGGCTGGCCCGGCCCAGCCTCCCTGGGCCCCAGGCTGGCCCGGCCCAGCCTCCCTGGGCCCCAGGCTGGCCCGGCCCAGCCTCCCTGGGCCCCAGGCTGGCCCGGCCCAGCCTCCCTGGGCCCCAGGCTGGCCCGGCCCAGCCTCCCTGGGCCCCAGGCTGGCCCGGCCCAGCCTCCCTGGGCCCTGGGCTGCAGCTGCAGCCAGTGGAAGGTCCTGCACTGTAATGGCCCTGAGGGAAGGCCACCCTCCCCTCCTCCTGCTGGGATTCACGCTGGCTCCCCTCCCCCCCTCCGGCCCCCCATTTTCTTGGAGATGCACAGCAAGTTCCTGGCTCCTAATTAAAACACACGGTGAGTACTACCCAGAGAATCCTGACACTTCTTAGTAAACACAGGCAGTTCCGGGAACTCGGCTGCTTTCCAGAAAGTGTTTCCTTCAGGGAGAACCTAGTCCCGCCCTGCAAGACCGCCTCCTCTCCTCCCCTGCTCTGGGCTGGGCAGACCGCAGACAGCTGTCTGGGCAGAGGAGGCTTGGAGGACCAACCACAGAGGCAGGGTAAGGACTGAGGTGGGCATGGGAGAAGGGGGGGGTGGAGGGAGGGGCAGGGCCTGGGCTTGGGCTCATCAGTGCACAGGTGGGGACGTCGGCCGGCCCTCACCACACTGGCTCTCCTGCCGTGAGCACGGGGGGGGGGGGGGGGCGCTCGTCCAGGGCTGTGTGGAGCACATCAGTTGGGGAGCACGGGGGGCGCTCTGTCCAGGGCTGTGTGGAGCACAGGTTGGGGAGCACGGGGAGGGCGCTCTGTCCAGGGCTGTGTGGAGCACAGGTTGGGGAGCACGGGGAGGGCGCTCTGTCCAGGGCTGTGTGGAGCACAGGTTGGGGAGCACGGGGAGGGCGCTCTGTCCAGGGCTGTGTGGAGCACATCAGTTGGGGAGCACAGGGAGGGTGCTCTGTCCAGGGCTGTGTGGAGCACAGGTTGGGGAGCACAGGGGGGAGAGCGCTCTGTCCAGGGCTGTGTGGAGCACAGGTTGGGGAGCACAGGGGGAGGGCGCTCCGTCCAGGGCTGAGGCAGTGGCCACACACAGGGTCCTGGCTGGGCAGGGCAGCCCCTGCATCCGTCCCAGCGCCTCAGGCAGGAGGCCGCTCTGGGCTCTCCTGTCTCCCTCCTCGTTTCCGGCCACTGCAGGGCCCTGTGCGGTTGCACCAGCCCAGGGTGATGCACTCTCCCGACCTGTGCCCAGGTTGCCGGGAACTCCCTTTGCACACAGGTAATGAGACAGGCGCACGCACACACAGTCACGGGTGCCCTCCTGGCCCTTGCCCCTGTTCTGATGTCCACACCCTGAGCCTGCTCAACATGCTCAACAGGGAGATTCGCAGGACAGAAGGGAAAGCCTGGATCCTCCCTGACTCCCCCTCTTCCTTGGCTCCTCTCAGAGCCGCCTTCTCCCTGGTCTGGCTGTGGTGTTTGTGTGGTGTAGGTGTCTGGTTGGTGTGTGGTATGTGGTTGGTGTGTGTGTGTGGTGTAGGTGTCTGGTTGGTGTGTGTGTGGTTGTGTTGTGGTGTAAGTGTCTGGTTTGTGTGTGGTTGTGTGTGTGGTATAGGTGTCTGGTTGGTGTGTGTGTGTGTGTGTGTGTGGTGTATGGTGTGTTGTGTAGGTGTCTGGTTGGTGTGTGTGGAGTGGGTGTTTGAGCAGATCATCCCAGCCAAACCATCCACCCTATGCACACACCCCAGACACCCACACCATACACACACACACACACACCAGACACCTACACCTGGTGTGAGTGCAGGGGGGGAGGAGGGTTTGCAGTCCTGGTGTGAGTGCAGGGGGGGAGGAGGGTTTGCAGTCCTGGTGTGAGTGCAGGGAGGAGGGTTTGCAGTCCTGGTGTGAGTGCAGGTGGGAGGAGGGTTTGCAGTCCTGGTTTGAGTACAGGGAGGAGGGTTTGCAGTCCTGGTGTGAGTGCAGGGAGGAGGGTTTGCAGTCCTGGTGTGAGTGCAGGGGAGGAGGGTTTGCAGTCCTGGTGTGAGTGCAGGGGAGGAGGGTTTGCAGTCCTGGTTTGAGTTGGGGGGAGGAGGGTTTGCAGTCCTGGTGTGAGTGCAGGTGGGAGGAGGGTTTGCAGTCCTGGTTTGAGTTGGGGGGAGGAGGGTTTGCAGTCCTGGTGTGAGTGCAGGGGAGGAGGGTTTGCAGTCTTTGTGTGAGTGCAGGGAGGAGGGTTTGCAGTCCTGGTGTGAGTGCGGGGGAGGAGGGTTTGCAGTCCTGGTGTGAGTGCGGGGGAGGAGGGTTTGCAGTCCTGGTGTGAGTGTGGGGGAGGAGGGTTTGCAGTCCTGGTGTGAGTACAGGGGGGAGGAGGGTTTGCAGTCTTGGTGTGAGTGCAGGGAGGAGGGTTTGCAGTCCTGGTGTGAGTGTGGGGGGGAGGAGGGTTTGTAGTCCTGGTGTGAGTGCGGGGGAGGAGGATTTGCAGTCCTGGTGTGAGTACAGGGGGGGAGGAGGGTTTGCAGTCCTGGTGTGAGTACAGGGGGGAGGAGGGTTTGCAGTCCTGGTGTGAGTACAGGGGGGAGGAGGGTTTGCAGTCCTGGTGTGAGTGCGGTGGGGGAGGGTTTGCAGTCTTGGTGTGAGTGCAGGGAGGAGGGTTTGCAGTCCTGGTGTGAGTGCGGGGGGGAGGGTTTGCAGTCCTGGTGTGAGTGCGGGGGGGGAGGGTTTGTAGTCCTGGTGTGAGTGCGGGGGAGGAGGGTTTGCAGTCCTGGTGTGAGTGCAGGGAGGAGGGTTTGCAGTCCTGGTGTGAGTGCGGTGGGGGAGGGTTTGCAGTCCTGGTGTGAGTGCAGGGAGGAGGAGGGTTTGCAGTCCTGGTGTGAGTGCAGGTGGGAGGAGGGTTTGCAGTCCTGGTTTGAGTTGGGGGGAGGAGGGTTTGCAGTCCTGGTGTGAGTGCAGGGGAGGAGGGTTTGCAGTCTTTGTGTGAGTGCAGGGAGGAGGGTTTGCAGTCCTGGTGTGAGTGTGGGGGAGGAGGGTTTGCAGTCCTGGTGTGAGTACAGGGGGGAGGAGGGTTTGCAGTCTTGGTGTGAGTGCAGGGAGGAGGGTTTGCAGTCCTGGTGTGAGTGTGGGGGGGAGGAGGGTTTGTAGTCCTGGTGTGAGTGCGGGGGAGGAGGATTTGCAGTCCTGGTGTGAGTACAGGGGGGGAGGAGGGTTTGCAGTCCTGGTGTGAGTACAGGGGGGAGGAGGGTTTGCAGTCCTGGTGTGAGTACAGGGGGGAGGAGGGTTTGCAGTCCTGGTGTGAGTGCGGTGGGGGAGGGTTTGCAGTCTTGGTGTGAGTGCAGGGAGGAGGGTTTGCAGTCCTGGTGTGAGTGCGGGGGGGAGGGTTTGCAGTCCTGGTGTGAGTGCGGGGGGGGAGGGTTTGTAGTCCTGGTGTGAGTGCGGGGGAGGAGGGTTTGCAGTCCTGGTGTGAGTGCAGGGAGGAGGGTTTGCAGTCCTGGTGTGAGTGCGGTGGGGGAGGGTTTGCAGTCCTGGTGTGAGTACAGGGGGGAGGAGGGTTTGCAGTCCTGGTGTGAGTACAGGGGGGAGGAGGGTTTGCAGTCCTGGTGTGAGTGCAGGGAGGAGGAGGGTTTGCAGTCCTGGTGTGAGTGCAGGGAGGAGGGTTTGCAGTCCTGGTGTGAGTGCAGTGGGGGAGGGTTTGCAGTCCTGGTGTGAGTACAGGGGGGAGGAGGGTTTGCAGTCCTGGTGTGAGTACAGGGGGGAGGAGGGTTTGCAGTCCTGGTGTGAGTGCAGGGAGGAGGGTTTGCAGTCCTGGTGTGAGTGCGGTGGGGGAGGGTTTGCAGTCCTGGTGTGAGTACAGGGGGGAGGAGGGTTTGTAGTCCTGGTGTGAGTGCAGGGAGGAGGGTTTGCAGTCCTGGTGTGAGTGCGGTGGGGAAGGGTTTGCAGTCCTGGTGTGAGTGCAGGGGGGAGGAGGGTTTGCAGTCCTGGTGTGAGTACAGGGGGGAGGAGGGTTTGCAGTCCTGGTGTGAGTGCGGTGGGGGAGGGTTTGCAGTCTTGGTGTGAGTGCAGGGAGGAGGAGGGTTTGCAGTCCTGGTGTGAGTGCAGGGAGGAGGGTTTGCAGTCCTGGTGTGAGTGCGGTGGGGGAGGGTTTGCAGTCCTGGTGTGAGTGCGGTGGGGGAGGGTTTGCAGTCTTGGTGTGAGTGTGGTGGGGGAGGGTTTGCAGTCCTGGTGTGAGTGCAGGGAGGAGGAGGGTTTGCAGTCCTGGTGTGAGTGCAGGGAGGAGGGTTTGCAGTCCTGGTGTGAGTGCGGTGGGGGAGGGTTTGCAGTCCTGGTGTGAGTGCGGGGGGGGAGGGTTTGCAGTCTTGGTGTGAGTGCGGTGGGGGAGGGTTTGCAGTCCTGGTGTGAGTGCAGGGAGGAGGAGGGTTTGCAGTCCTGGTGTGAGTGCAGGGAGGAGGGTTTGCAGTCCTGGTGTGAGTGCGGTGGGGGAGGGTTTGCAGTCCTGGTGTGAGTGCGGGGGGGGAGGGTTTGCAGTCCTGGTGTGAGTGCGGTGGGGGAGGGTTTGCAGTCCTGGTGTGAGTGCGGGGGGGCGGGAGGCTGCTCTGACCGCAGTGCACCGTCTGCATCTGAGTCAGAACACACCGTGCTCTGCTGGGGTCCCAGGGAGAGGTCGGTCTAGGTCTAGCGGGCGGACGTTCGGGGCAGGGCGTGTGGCAGTTGGCCGGTGTCTGAGTCCCTGGGTCTGGGTTCGGATTTGTTGGGACTGTGGATTCCTGTGACCGGGGTGTCCTGGTTGTTGGTGAGTACACACGAGGTGCACTTCTCCTGACGTCGCGCTCATATTCAAAATGAAGCACTTGGGTTGGCAGATCTTGAACGCTATTGCTCCAAAGCCGGGCCCACCTAACGGCCAGCCGGGCAGGGCCGGCCCGGGGAGGGCGGAGACTGGGCACTCTCGAGGCCCCAGCTGTGATGCGCAGCCTGAGAGGCAGAGCGCCTGGCGGCTGGACACCCCGCTCAGCCGGCCAGCTCCCCGATGACGGGACCGCCCGGGGAAACCCTGCCCCCGGCAGGGCTCCACCCAGATGCCTTCTGGGAAAAGCAGAAGGGAGGAAGCGTGTGCCTCACTGCAGGGACAGGACGGTGGCAGGCATCTAGATTCGGGGAAGGACCCTGAGGTGGGGGGGGGCTGGGCAGGCTGGGCCCGGGAATCAGGCCCTTGGGGGCCAGACGCCTCCTGCAGTGGAGCATGGACACACGTACCGTGCTCCAGAAAATACACCCAGACTGGAAAGCACAGGGCCTGAGCCCGGGCAGACCCGTGTCCCCCACCCCCCAGACCTGCCCCCCGCAGGGCAGACCCATGTCCCAGCCCACCCTGGGTCTGGTGCCTCAGCCAGTGACATGAACCCCTCTGTGCTGAAGCTGCCATTTCTGCACCAGGCAAGGACCAAGATTAACCTTTGACCCACCGGGCCAGCTGAGTGTGCACATCGGGGTGCACTATGCATGGGTGTGGGTGTACACGTGTGCACATCGGGGTGCACTATGCAGGGGTGTGGTGTACACGTGCACATCGGGGTGCACTATGCATGGGTGTGGGTGTACACATGTGCACATCGGGGTGCACTATGCATGCGTGTGGGTGTGCACATCGGGGTGCACTATGCATGGGTGTGGGTGCACATGTGTGCATATCAGGGTGCACTATGCATGGGTGTGGGGTGTACATATGCACATCGGGGTGCACTATGCATGGGTGTGGGTGTACACGTGCACATCGGGGTGCACTATGCATGGGTGTGGGTGCACATGTGTGCATATCGGGGTGCACTATGCATGGGTGTGGGGTGTACACGTGTGCACATCGGGGTGCACTATGCATGGGTGTGGGGTGTACATATGCACATCGGGGTGCACTATGCATGGGTGTGGGTATACATGTGCACATCGGGGTGCACTATGCATGGGTGTGGGTGTACACGTGTGCACATCGGTGCACTATGCATGGGTGTGGGTGCACATGTGTGCATATCGGGGTGCACTATGCATGGTGTGGGGTGTACATGTGCACATCGGGGTGCACTATGCATGGGTGTGGGGTGTACACGTGTGCACATCGGGGTGCACTATGCATGGGTGTGGGTGTACACGTGTGCACATCGGTGCACTATGCAGGGGTGTGGGTGTGGGTGTGCACATCAGGGTGCACTATGCATGGGTGTGGGTGTACATGTGCACATCAGGGTGCACTATGCATGGGTGTGGGTGTGGGTGTGCACATATGTGCACATCGGGGTGCACTATGCATGGGTGTGGGTGTACACGTGTGCACATCGGTGCACTATGCATGGGTGTGGGTGTACACGTGTGCACAGTGGGGTGTACTGTGTGTAGGTGAGCTCACGTGTGCACATTGGGATGTACTCCGTGGGTGTGTGCACACCCATGCATATTGGGTTGCTGTGCCTGTGGGGGACGTGTGTGCACGTGTGTGCTGGGTCTGTGTACAGGGTGTGTCGGAGGCAGACGGGAGGGCTGAGGGGAGGCGGGGAGCGGCCCGCAGCCCGGTGCCGCCCTGGCCAGCTGGGTGCAGAGGTGTGGGGCACCTCTCCTGCCCTGCAAGGGCCCCGGGCGGGGCTGGGGCGCGACGCGGCCGTGCTGGTCAGGACAGTGAGCGGGAAGAGGGGCTCTCAATTCTGACCACTCTTCCCGTGAGGCCTGAGAGGGCCATCATCCCCTGCGTGTGCCCCGTGGGTGCAGCCGTGAGCCGGGCCTCGCTGCCCTGTGTGTGCCCCGTGGGTATGGCCGTGAGCCGGGCCTCGCTGCCCTGCGTGTGCCCCGTGGGCGTGGACCTGAGCCGGGCCTCGCTGCCCTGCATGTGCCCTGTGGGTGTGGACCTGAGCCGGGCCTCGCTGCCCTGCGTGTGCCCCGTGAGTGTGGACCTGAGCCAGGCCTCGCTGCCCTGCGTGTGCCCCGTGGGTGCAGCCCTGTGAGCCGGGCCTCGCTGCCCTGCGTGTGCCCCGTGGGTGCAGCCCTGTGAGCCGGGCCTCGCTGCCCTGCGTGTGCCCCGTGGGCGTGGACCTGAGCCGGGCCTCGCTGCCCTGCGTGTGCCTCGTGGGTGTGGACCTGTGAGCCGGGCCTTGCTGCCCTGCGTGTGCCCCGTGGGTGTGGACCTGAGCCGGGCCTCGCTGCCCTGCATGTGCCCCGTGGCCGTGCGGCCCTGTGAGCCGGGCCTGACCTTAGAGGTAGCCGCGAGGTTGCAAGCACAGCCTCCCGGCCTGTCATCCACCTGGGGACAGAGAGCAAGGCCTGGGCGCCTGAGGGGCACTGGGGCATAGGCAGCGGCGGACAGAGGGGTGGAGCAGGGTCCAGGCGGAGCGGGGTCCAGGCGGAGAGGGGTCCAGGCGGAGCGGGGTCCAGGCGGAGCGGGGTCCTTAGCTGCCCATCCCTGCCCGACACCGGCCCGCTGCCTCACCATAGCCTTTGACCTAGTGGCTTTCTTCCCACCAGGGGGCATTCCAAGAACCGATGTCTGGAGCTCTGAACCCCTAAGAGAGTCCCTCCAGCCCATGATGCCCACCCGACACCGGGCCACACCCAGCCGCGTAGCCAGGGTGCTGGGGGTCCTCCTGCTCCTGGACGCCGCCCTGAGTGCAAAGAACGAACGTAGGTCCGCAGCCCTCGCTTCCCACACCAACCTGAGAGCAGAGCAAGAGTAGATCCACTGCCCACGCTTCCCACACCAACCTGAGAGCAGAGCAAGAGTAGATCCACTGCCCACGCTTCCCACACCAACCTGAGAGCAGAGCAAGAGTAGATCCACTGCCCACGCTTCCCACACCAACCTGAGAGCAGAGCAAGAGTAGATCCACTGCCCACGCTTCCCACACCAACCTGAGAGCAGAGCAAGAGTAGATCCACTGCCCACGATGCTCACACCAACCTGAGTGCACAGAACGAGTGTAGATCCACTGCCCACGCTGCACACGCCAACCTGAGTGCACAGAACGAGTGTAGATCCACTGCCCACGCTGCTCACACCAACCTGAGTGCACAGAACGAGTGTAGATCCACTGCCCACGCTGCTCACACCAACCTGAGTGCACAGAACGAGTGTAGATCCACTGCCCACGCTGCTCACACCAACCTGAGTGCACAGAACGAGTGTAGATCCGCAGCCCACGCTGCACACGCCAACCTGAGTGCACAGAACGAGTGTAGATCCACTGCCCACGCTGCACACACCAACCTGAGTGCACAGAGCGAGTGTAGATCCACTGCCCACGCTGCACACGCCAACCTGAGTGCACAGAACGAGTGTAGATCCGCAGCCCACGCTGCACACGCCAACCTGAGTGCACAGAACGAGTGTAGATCCGCAGCCCACGCTGCTCACACCGCCCTGAGTTTCCGGGGGCTGAGGGGCGGGGTATTAATGATGCAAACTGCACACTGTCTCTGAGGCTTAGCTGCAAGGTGGCTGCCAGAACCCCAGCAGCCCCTGGGACCCTGTCACAGCCACAGGCGGTGTCCACATGAAGCCGAGGCTTGGGCCCAGAGGGGGGCCCCACAGCACTGACAGAAGCAGCCTGTGCAAGGCCGGGTGTAAGGCAGGTGTGTGAGAGGTCCGGTGTGTGCAAGAATAGATGTACGGCAAGGCTGGGTGTGAGCAAGGCTGGGTGTGAGCAAGGCTGGGTGTGAACAAGGACGGGTGTGAGCAAGGCCAGGCGTGAGCAAGGCCAGGTGTGAGCAAGGCCGGGTGTGAACAAGGACTGGTGTGCGCGAGGCCGGGTGTGAGCGAGGCCGCGTGTGAGCGAGGCCGCGTGTGAGCGAGGCCAGGTGTGCGCGAGGCCGGGTGTGCGCGAGGCCGGGTGTGCGCGAGGCCGGGTGTGCGCGAGGCCGCGTGTGAGCGAGGCCGGGTGTGAGCGAGGCCGGGTATGAACGAGGCCGGGTGTGAGCGAGGCCGGGTGTGAGCGAGGCCGCGTGTGCGCCAGGCCGGGTGTGAGCCAGGCCGCGTGTGAGCGGGGCCGGGTGTGAGCGAGGCCGGGTGTGAGCGAGGCCGGGTGTGCACGAGGCCGGGTGTGAGCGAGGCCGGGTGTGCGCGAGGCCGGGTGTGAGCGAGGCTGGGTGTGCGCGAGGCCGCATGTGCGCCACGGCAGCCACGCAGATGGTGACGGCTTCGGGCACCGCGGCAAGCGCAGGACGCCTCGCGGGGAAGGTCCGGTTCGGCTGGACCCTGAACCCCCCCACCCCCCCAGGAAGGGCCTGACCCCCCCCTCCCCTACCCCCACCCAGGAAGGGCCTGACCCCCCCTCCCTGACCCCCTCCACGAAGGGCCTGACCCCCCCTCCCCTACCCCCACCCAGGAAGGGCCTGACCCCCCTCCCCTACCCCCACCCAGGAAGGGCCTGACCCCCCCTCCCCGACCCCCCCCCCGGAAGGGCCTGACCCCCCCCACCCCACCCAGGAAGGGCCTGACCCCCCCTCCCCAACCCCCACCCAGGAAGGGCCTGACCCCCCCACTCCACCCAGGAAGGGCCTGACCCCCCCTCCCCGACCCCCCCCCAGGAAGGGCCTGACCCCCCCCGACCCCACCCAGGAAGGGCCTGACCCCCCCCGACCCCACCCAGGAAGGGCCTGACCCCCCCTCCCCGACCCCCCCCAGGAAGGGCCTGACCCCCCTCGACCCCACCCAGGAAGGGCCTGACCCCCCCTCCCCGACCCCCCCCAGGAAGGGCCTGACCTCATCCGGCCCCGCCCCGCCCGCCCTGGGAGGAGCACCCCGGAACCCTGAAGCCCCAGGGGGTCCCCGACATGAGGACGAAAGGGTCCTCGCTGAGTCCATCAGCCGCAGGGAGAGACCATGCCTGTCTGTCGGTCTGTCTGCCTGTCTGTCTGAGTCCCACCAGCCACAGGGAGAGACCATGCCTGTCTGTCGGTCTGTCTGCCTGTCTGTCTGAGTCCCACCAGACGCAGGGAGAGACCATGCCTGTCTGTCGGTCTGTCTGTCTGTCTGTCTGAGTCCCACCAGCTGCAGGGAGAGACCATGCCTGTCTGTCGGTCTGCTGCCTGTCTGTCTGTATCTCCTGCCTCCTCACAATGCCGCCCCCCAGGACGCACAGCTCTGCACCAGCCGCGCGCTTCGTGTTCACAGTCAGGCTGCACACGGAGGCCACCGGGCCGGCGGGGCCTGGGGTCGGATTCCCAGGAGGGGTGTGGGGAGCCCCTGGAGCCCGGCCCCGCCGGCCCCCTGCACCCGAGGAACGGGTGCTCACGAGGCCCCTGCCGGGCCCCAGGATCCGGGTCCCATGCCGTCCATGTCCCCCCAGGCTGGGATGACCCCGCGTGCACCGAGGGCGTGGTCTCCGTGTCCAGGGGTCAGCGTGCCGTGATGACCTGCAACATCTCCAACCCCTTCACCCGCATCACCGTCAGCCTGAGCGCCCCCGGGGCCGACGGGACCCTCTTCCGCGTGGAGCCCTCCGCAGGCCGCTCCCGCGCCTCCCGGGACGGCTGGGAGCTCCTGGTCCAGGGGGGCCGGGCCCAGCTGGTGGTGGAGTCCGCGCAGGACCGCCACGCCGGGCTGTACTCCTGGCGTCTGCGCGGGTGCCAGATGAATCTCAGACAGGTCTACCTGAACGTGTCTGGGACGGGCGGGACTGGAGGTAGGAGCTGGAGGAGGGGTCGGGGGAGAGGGAGGCGAGGGGGGAAGAGGGAGGAGGGGGACGGCCCTGCCCCTCTGAGCAGCCCCCCCCCGCCTGACCCCACCCTCCACGGCCTCCTGACCCCTGGGAAGTGCCAGCTGGTCGGGATGCCCACGCTGGGTGGGACCCCACCTCCCCGTCTTCCTGGCAGAGCCCCAAGACCCGCAGCTGGCTGCAGCCCTAGGACTGGTCATGTCCTCCAGGGGTGAGTGACCTCTGTTCCCAAGGACAGGACCCAGGACCCCCCCAACCCACTTCCCCAACCCCATCCCTGAAACCCCCTCCTCCCAACCTCCTCTTCAGAACCTCCCTCCCCCCTTCCCCCCACCTCCCAGCCCTCCTCCTCCCAGTCCCCTCCTCCCAGCCCCCCTCCTCCCAGCCCCCCACCTCCCAGCCCCCCTCCTCACAACCTCTCTCCTCCCAGTCCCCTCCTCCCAGCCCCCCTCCTCCCAGCCCCCCTCCTCCCAGCCCCCCACCTCCCAGCCCCCCTCCTCCCAGCCCCCCTCCTCCCAGTCCCCTCCTCCCAGCCCCCCTCCTCCCAGCCCCCTCCTCCCAGCCCCCCTCCTCCCAGCCCCCCACCTCCCAGCCCCCTCCTCCCAACCTCTCTCCTCCCAGCCCCCCTCCTCCCAGTCCCCCACCTCACCTCCCAGCTCCCTCCTCCCAGCCCCCCACCTTTCAACCCCCTTCCTCCCAGCCCCCCTCCTCACAATCTTCCTCCTCCCAGCCCCCCTCCTCCCAGCCCCCTCCTCCCAGCCCCCTCCTCCCAGTCCCCCACCTTTCAGCCCCCCTCCTCCCAGCCCCCCACCTCCCAGGCCCCCTCCTCCCAGCCCCCTCCTCCCAGCCCCCCTCCTCCCAGTCCCCCACCTTTCAGCCCCCCTCCTCCCAGCCCCCCACCTCCCAGCCCCCTCCTCCAAACCCCACCTCCCAGCCCCCTCCTCCCAGCCCCCCTCCTCCCAGCCCCCTCCTCCCAGTCCCCCTCCTCCCAGCCCCCCTCCTCCCAACCCTCCTCCTCCCAGCCCTCTCCTCCCAGCCCCCTCCTCCCAGTCCCCCACCTTTCAGCCCCCCTCCTCCCAGCCCCCCACCTCCCAGCCCCCTCCTCCCAACCCTCCTCCTCCCAGCCCCCTCCTCCCAGCCCCCTCCTCCCAGCCCCCCTCCTCCCAGCCCCCCTCCTCCCAACCCTCCTCCTCCCAGCCCCCCTCCTCCCAACCCTCCTCCTCCCAGCCCCCTCCTCCCAGCCCCCTCCTCCCAGTCCCCCACCTTTCAGCCCCCCTCCTCCCAGCCCCCCACCTCCCAACCCCACCTCCCAACCCCCTCCTCCCAGCCCCCTCCTCCCAGCCCCCTCCTCCCAGCCCCCCTCCTCCCAGCCCCCTCCTCCCAGCCCTCCTCCTCCCAGCCCCCCTCCTCCCAACCCTCCTCCTCCCAGCCCCCTCCTCCCAGCCCCCCTCCTCCCAGCCCCCCTCCTCCCAACCCTCCTCCTCCCAGCCCCCTCCTCCCAGCCCCCTCCTCCCAGTCCCCCACCTTTCAGCCCCCCTCCTCCCAGCCCCCCACCTCCCAGCCCCCTCCTCCCAACCCCACCTCCCAACCCCCTCCTCCCCACCCCCTCCTCCCAGCCCCCTCCTCCCAGCCCCCCTCCTCCCAGCCCCCTCCTCCCAGCCCCCTCCTCCCAGCCCCCCTCCTCCCAACCCTCCTCCTCCCAGCCCCCTCCTCCCAACCCCACCTCCCAACCCCCTCCTCCCAGCCCCCTCCTCCCAACCCCACCTCCCAACCCCCTCCTCCCAACCCCTTCCTCCCAGCCCCCTCCTCCCAGCCCCCTCCTCCCAGCCCCCCTCCTCCCAGCCCCCCACCTCCCAACCCCCTCCTCCCAGCCCCCTCCTCCCAACCCCACCTCCCAACCCCCTCCTCCCAGCCCCCTCCTCCCAGCCCCCTCCTCCCAGCCCCCTCCTCCCAGCCCCCCTCCTCCCAGCCCCCCACCTCCCAACCCCCTCCTCCCAGCCCCCTCCTCCCAACCCCACCTCCCAACCCCCTCCTCCCAGCCCCCTCCTCCCAGCCCCCTCCTCCCAGCCCCCTCCTCCCAGCCCCCCTCCTCCCAGCCCTCCTCCTCCCAGCCCCCTCCTCCCAACCCCCTCCTCCCAGCCCCCTCCTCCCAGCCCCCTCCTCCCAGCCCCCCTCCTCCCAGCCCTCCTCCTCCCAGCCCCCTCCTCCCAACCCCACCTCCCAACCCCCTCCTCCCAACCCCCTCCTCCCAGCCCCCTCCTCCCAGCCCCCTCCTCCCAGCCTCCTCCTCCCAACCCTCCTCCTCCCAGCCCCCTCCTCCCAGCCCTACTCTGGGCATCCTTGTGCCCAGGCTGTGGGGAAGAGTTGGGAGGCCATGGGGGAGGGAAATGGTGGAGGATGGTGGAGGGGGCAGGAGGTGGGAGAGGAGGCGGTGGGGGGAGGGGGGAGGGAGGGAGGAGGTGGGGGGAGGAAGGGGTGGAGGGGGTGGAGACTCAGGGAGGAGCCCGCATGGTGGGTGGGTACAGGCCGACACCCCCTCTCTGCGCCAAGTCCACCCGGAGGCATCCACCTGGCCCCGGTCCCGGGGAGGGGCCCTGGCCTCCGTCCTCACGCTGGGCATCGCCGTGCTCTGCCTCCTGTCATGGTATAGGACCTGCCATTCCCGGAAGTTCCAGCAGGTACGCGGCCAGCACCTGCTTACAGTGGGGGCAGGGCCCCTGGACATCCCCAGTGCACCCCAAGAGGGGTGAGGGGACCCGGGTAGGGGGGAGGACTGGGCAGGGGGAGGACATGGGCAGGGGAAGGACATGGGCAGGGGAAGGACATGGGCAGGGGAAGGACATGGGCAGGGGAAGGACATGGGCATCAGGAAGGACATGGGCATCAGGAAGGACATGGGCAGGGGAAGGACATGGGCAGGGGGAGGACATGGGCATCAGGAAGGACATGGGCAGGGGGAGGACGTGGGCAGGGGGAGGACATGGGCAGGGGGAGGACATGGGCAGGGGAGGACATGGGCAGGGGAAGGACATGGGCAGGGGAAGGACATGGGCAGGGGGAGGACATGGGCAGGGGAAGGACATGGGCAGGGGGAGGACATGGGCAGGGGAAGGACATGGCATCAGGAAGGACATGGGCAGGGGGAGGACATGGGCAGGGGAAGGACATGGGCAGGGGAAGGACATGGGCAGGGGGAGGACATGGGCAGGGGAAGGACATGGGCAGGGGAGGACATGGGCAGGGGAGGACATGGGCAGGGGAAGGACATGGGCAGGGGGAGGACATGGGCAGGGGAAGGACATGGGCAGGGGAAGGACATGGGCAGGGGAAGGACATGGGCAGGGGGAGGACATGGGCAGGGGAAGGACATGGGCAGGGGAGGACATGGGCAGGGGAGGACATGGGCAGGGGGAGGACGTGGGCAGGGGGAGGACATGGGCAGGGGGAGGACGTGGGCAGGGGAAGGACATGGGCAGGGGAGGACATGGGCAGGGGAGGACATGGGCAGGGGGAGGGCATCAGGAAGGACATGGCAGCAGGCTCCCCTAGAGCGTGGGCTCTGGGTGGCAGTACAGGCTCCAGTTAGACCAGAGGCCCCAGGCACCTGCAGGCCGGTCAGGCCCCAAGTCTTCAGACTTCTCCAGAGGCCTGGGTACCCACGTGAGGGCCGACTGTCCAGTGCAGCACCACTGTGTGTGTGTGTGTGTGAGCTCGGTGTGTGTGCACACCCAGTGAACGTAGACCCTGCCTCCAGAGCAGGGTCTGAGGGTTTCTGTTTGGGTCTCATGCAGGTCGGGCCTCTGGTGTGAGTTGGGTCTGTGTTGGTTCTGTGTTAGAGCTGTGTTGGGTCTCTGTTGGGTGTGTGTTGGGTCTGTGTCAGGGTCTGTGTTAAGTCTGTGTTGGGTCTGTGTCGGGGTCTGTGTTGGATCTGTTTTGGGTGTGTGTTGGTTGTGTGTTGGGTGTGTGTTAGGTCTGTGTTGGGTGTGTGTTAGGTCCATGTTGGGTCTGTGTTAGGTGTGTTTTGGGTGTGTGTTGTGTGTTGGGTGGGTGTTGGTTGTGTGTTGGGTCTGTGTTAGGTCTGTTTTGGGTGTGTGTTGGTTGTGTGTTGGGTCTGTGTTAGGTGTGTTTTGGGTCTGTGTTAGGTGTCCTGGGTGTGTGTTGGTTGTGTTTTGGTTGTGTTTTGGGTGTGTGTTGGGTGTGTGTTGGGTCTGTGTTTTGGGTCTGTGTTAGGTGTGTTTTGGGTGTGTGTTGGGTGTGTGTTGGGTCTGTGTTAGGTGTGTGTTGGGTCTGTGTTAGGTGTGTGTTGGGTGTGTGTTAGGTGTGTGTTAGGTCTGTGTTTTGGGTCTGTGTTAGGTGTGTGTTGGGTGTGTTTTGGGTGTGTGTTAGGTCTGTGTTAGGTCTGTGTTAGGTGTGTTTTGGGTGTGTGTTGGCTGTGTGTTGGGTCTGTGTTAGGTGTGTGTTGGGTGTGTGTTGGCTGTGTGTTGGGTCTGTGTTAGGTCTGTGTTGGGTGTGTGTTGGATGTGTGTTGCGTCTGTGTTAGGTCTGTGTTGGCTGTGTGTTGGATGTATGTTGGGTCTGTTAGGTCTGTGTTGGATGTGTGTTGGGTCTGTGTTGGATGTGTGTTGGGTCTGTGTTAGGTCTGTGTTGGCTGTGTGTTTGCTGTGTGTTGGGTGTGTTAGGTCTGTGTTGGCTGTGTGTTGGCTTGTGTTGTATCTGTGTTAGGTCTGTGTTGGCTGTGTGTTGGATGTATGTTGGGTCTGTGTTAGGTCTGTGTTGGATGTGTGTTGGGTGTGTGTTGGATGTGTGTTGGGTCTGTGTTAGATCTGTGTTGGCTGTGTTGGCTGTGTGTTGGCTTGTGTTGGGTCTGTGTTAGGTCTGTTTTGGCTGTGTGTTGGGTGTGTGTTGGGTGTGTTGGTCTGTGTTGGCTGTGTGTTGGGTGTGTGTTGGGTGTGTGTTGGGTGTGTGTTGGGTCTGTGTTAGGTCTGTGTTAGGTCTGTTTTGGCTGTGTGTTGGGTGTGTGTTGGGTGTGTGTTGGCTGTGTGTTGGGTGTGTGTTAGGTCTGTGTTTGCTGTGTGTTGGGTGTGTGTTAGGTCTGTGTTGGCTGTGTGTTGGGTGTGTGTTGGGTGTGTTTTGGGTGTGTGTTGGGTGTGTGTTAGGTCTGTGTTGGCTGTGTGTTGGGTGTGTGTTGGGTGTGTGTTGGGTGTGTGTTGGGTCTGTGTTGGGTCTGTGTTGGCTGTGTGTTGGGTGTGTTTTGGGTGTGTGTTGGCTGTGTGTTGGCTGTGTGTTGGCTGTGTGTTGGGTCTGTGTTGGCTGTGTGTTGGCTGTGTGTTGGCTGTGTGTTGGCTGTGTGTTGGGTGTGTGTTGGGTCTGTGTTAGGTCTGTGTTAGGTCTGTGTTAGGTCTGTTTTGGCTGTGTGTTTGCTGTGTGTTGGGTCTGTGTTGGGTGTGTGTTGGGTCTATGTTGGCTGTGTGTTGGGTCTGTGTTAGGTCTGTGTTAGGTCTGTGTTAGGTCTGTTTTGGCTGTGTGTTTGCTGTGTGTTGGGTCTGTGTTGGCTGTGTGTTGGGTCTGTGTTGGCTGTGTGTTGGCTGTGTGTTGGCTGTGTGTTGGCTGTGTGTTGGGTGTGTGTTGGGTCTGTGTTAGGTCTGTGTTAGGTCTGTGTTAGGTCTGTTTTGGCTGTGTGTTTGCTGTGTGTTGGGTCTGTGTTGGGTGTGTGTTGGGTCTATGTTGGCTGTGTGTTGGGTCTGTGTTGGCTGTGTGTTGGTGTCGCTACCGCCTCGACCAGCAAGGAGACGCGACACCGGACTCTTCTCTCTGCCGTTTATTCAGGACCTTTTTTTAATCTTGTGACCCCAACCCCTGGGAGAATTCCCCACAGCCTTAAGTACCCGCTGGGTAGCCAACCCTGATACGCCACGTGGGAACCGCCAATAGGTTCAGGTGCGCGGAAGCAAGCCAGATTCTTTGCCTTAGCCATATCAGGGGTTGTTTACCACAGAGAGCACTCGCCATCGGGAAGGCGGAGGGCGGAAGCTGGCACCATCTTCCAGGTGCGGCCTCTCACAGCTCTCTACAGTTCCCCCTTTTTTGTTTAAAGAACACAGATGAGAACAGAGGTCTGATCCCTGTTGTGCAATGCAAGGACTGCATACAAGCCTTCTCCCAGAGGGTGCCTTCTCTAGGGATGACTCAGCCTGTCCATTGATTCGTTATTCACAAGGACGGGAAAAGGCGAATCGAACCCGTGTGCAATCAAACATGCTCTCCTCGAGGGCAAAACTCATGCCTCTCGACTGCAGTACTTTGGCTTTGCAATCTGTGTTCATTGTTTTAGGGTGGCAAGCCACGCTTAGGGGGACTGACCTGCTCCAATGACTGTAAAGGCTTGAATAATCATGGCTGCACTGCGACGCTGAGAACCTCTAATTTGGCAAATGCACCACAGACATACCAAGGAGGCTAACACCAGGAGGCCTGTCAGGGCTCCCAAACCCGCCCATTCCTTAAGATGATTCATAGCAGCGGAGATCCACGAAGATAACCCCTCCGCCAATCCGGCATCCACTCGGGTCGAGTTCACCATGAAGATGGCAACCCTGAGCTGTTCCATCAGGCTGTCGAACTCCCCAGTTCAATTACCTAAAAGATAACTAGACAACTGTTTAGACAAATTTGCAGCGTTTTTTAAATAGGGTTTTTCCTGGGCCTGAACTCTGGGTCTGGGCGCTGTCCCTCAGCTCTTCAGCTCAAGGCCAGCGCTCTACCACTTGAGTCACAGCGTCACTTCTGGCTTTTTTCATTTCTGCTTATGTGCTGAGGAATCGAACCCAGGGCCTCATGCATGCAAGGCAAGTGCTCTACCACTGAGCCACCTTCCCAGCCCGCTTCTTCTGGGTTAATTGCACCACAGCAGCAGCTAATCCAGCATTAGTTAGTGGTCCGCCCAGCTCTCTGCAAACTTTCATCCATGCTTCTAGTCCCCTATTCTTATATGGGGTTATGGCGGCTCTGCATTCCTTAGTGCACTGCTCGTAAACAAGCTGTTTAATTAATGGCATGGCTGCGTCTGGGTCACCAAAAATTCTGCCAGCGGCCTCGACCATACGGGCAACAAAGTCCGAAAACGGCTCCATAGAGCCCTGCAGGATTTTGGTGAGATTGCCACTCACCTCGCCTTTATTTGGTAAGGCCTTCCATGCCTTTATGCCAATTTTATTGATTTGTTCATAAACTTGGACCGGGTAGCCTATCTGCTGATTGGCGAATCTCCCCTGTCCAAGCAGCATATCTCTGTCCCAAGCTGGGTTTCCCCCAGCCTGATTGGCCGCAGCCTCTTCACTAGCAAATTCAATCAAAAAAGCCTTCCAATCTAAATACTGACCTGGGCTCAAACAAGCTCGTGCGAGCCCACTCCAATCACCGGGTGTCATGCAGTGTCTGTTTAGGGCCTCCACCTGGGCTACAGTAAAGGAGGCCCTGATTCTGTATGTCCGCGCAGACTCAGCTAAAGATTTTATAACCTTAAAATCTAAGGGTTCATGATACCGCTGTCCCTGTGGATCCTGAAATATTGGACAGGCTAGATGTAACTCGGTTCTGACCGCTTTCCACACGCCTGGGCTGAAAGAACAGCCGGGGCTGCCACTTCCAGGGTCCTCCGCATAGAGCGGAGGGGCCGAAGGTGTGGGGCGGTGCACGGAGGGCGTGCATTCATCTTTATCTGGGTCCTCTCTCTCCTTCCCTTTCCTCCTCTTTCTTATCTTTGTTTTTTCTATTTGTTCTATGAGTGATTGTAGTTCCTCTGAGTCTGTAGACTCAGAGGTCTCTAGTTCGGCAAAATCAGGGTATGACCCCCCCCTGCTCTCCTCCTTTTCGCTGTCTGCCCTTTCTGATCTTTCTTCCTGCAGCATTTCTAAGGCGGCCTGACCATTCTCTACCGCCTCACTGCAACGCTGGTCCTCGAGACAGCCTCTTATCAGTTTCCATATTGGTCTCACTCCGCTCTTAAGCGTTCCTTGTTCAGAGGCAAAATCTAGGTCCCTCCCTAGTTTCTCCCAAGAGGCCACCGTGAGGCTTCCAGAGACAGCGAACCATGGGGCAATGGTGTCACATTCATTCAAAAATCTCTCTAAAGTACTCTTTTTTATTTTTAACTTTTTTGAGTGCAGTAGCTCATTGAGAGCCCAAAAAATTGGGTGTGAAGAAGAAGCGCCCATGTTTTAAACATTTAAAGCTGGTAAACAAACTTTTACTTTCACTTTTGGCTACTCTATTGACTAGCCCCGGGTTCTCACTCTCTCTTTATCTACCGAGAAGAGCAAAAATCCCCCCACTCTTGTGGCGGATCCCCCTTTTACCTGGGAACTTACTCCCCACTCTTGTGGCGGATTCCCCTTTTACCTGGGAACTTACTCCCCGCTCTTGTGGCGGATCCCCCTTTTACCTGGGAACTTACTCCCCACTCTTGTGGCGGATTCCCCTTTTACCTGGGAACTTACTCCCCGCTCTTGTGGCGGATTCCCCTTTTACCTGGGAACTTACTCCCCGCTTTTGTGGCGGATTCCCCTTTTACCTGGGGACTTACTCCCCGCTTTTGTCGCGGATTCCCCTTTTACCTGGGGACTTACCGGTGCACCACCCTGACCGCAGAGAGTTCTGAGTCCTCGTTGGGGTTATGGCTGAGTTCCCCATACGGGCCACCACGTGTCGCTACCGCCTCGACCAGCAAGGAGACGCGACACCGGACTCTTCTCTCTGCCATTTATTCAGGACCTTTTTTTAATCTTGTGACCCCAACCCCTGGGAGAATTCCCCACAGCCTTAAGTACCCGCTGGGTAGCCAACCCTGATACGCCACGTGGGAACCGCCAATAGGTTCAGGTGCGCAGAAGCAAGCCAGATTCTTTGCCTTAGCCATATCAGGAGTTGTTTACCACAGAGAGCACTCGCCATCGGGAAGGCGGAGGGCGGAAGCTGGCACCATCTTCCAGGTGCGGCCTCTCACAGCTCTCTACATGTTGGGTCTGTGTTGGCTGTGTGTTGGGTCTGTGTTGGCTGTGTGTTGGGTGTGTTGGGTCTGTATTGGGTCTGTGTTGAGTCTGTGTTGGGTGTGTGTTGGGTCTGTGTTGGGTCTGTGTTAGGTCTGTTTTGGCTGTGTATTGGGTGTGTGTTAGGTCTGTGTTGGGTCTGTGTTAGGTCTGTGTTGGGTCTGTGTTGGCTGTGTGTTGGCTGTGTGTTGGCTGTGTGTTGGGTCTGTGTTGGCTGTGTGTTGGCTGTGTGTTGGGTGTGTGTTGGCTGTGTGTTGGCTGTGTGTTGGCTGTGTGTTGGGTCTGTTTTGGCTTTGTGTTGGCTGTGTGTTGGGTCTGTGTTGGGTGTGTGTTGGCTGTGTGTTGGGTGTGTGTTGGGTCTGTGTTGGATCTGTGTTGGCTGTGTGTTGGCTGTGTGTTGGGTGTGTGTTGGGTGTGTGTTGGGTCTGTGTTGGCTGTGTGTTGGCTGTGTGTTGGCTGTGTGTTGGCTGTGTGTTGGCTGTGTGTTGGCTGTGTGTTGGCTGTGTGTTGGCTGTGTGCTGGGTCTGTGTTGGGTCTGTGTTAGGTCTGTTTTGGGGTCTTGTGCCCGTCAGGCCCAGCCCTCGCCCTGCTTCCTCTCAGATGAGGAATGAATTGAGAGGCAGTAGACGCTGAAGGACACCTGTGGGGCATGTCCTTGGACCCGGGGTCCCCAGGGGGCGGCCCCGGGAGGCGCTGGTGCCCTGCACAGCTCAGTCGCCTTTTGTGTTGCAGATGCCCAGGGAGCCCAGGGCCGCCTCCGGAGACGGGCGTGCGTGCGTCCCGCGCTGACTGGAGGTGGACGTGTGGTGCCGTTGTGTGTGGACGTTGAGTTTTCTGAAATACAGTTGTTCTGTGAGCCCTGCTCCAGGCTGTGTTGGCTTCTGAACCACTCCAAGATGGAGTCCGGGAGATTGGGGGGGTTCCCCAGAGACCGCCCTTACACTGGTGCCTCACAGGAGGGGCCCGGCCCGGTGCCCCACCGTCCCAGGCAGAGCCTCAGAACCGCAGGGTCGCGGGGCCGCGGGGTCGCGGGGTCGCACGGGCACCAGCTTCTCTTCCTGGGCAGACGAAGCCCTTCGGTGCTGGGGCCACGGCCGCTCCTGGAGTCCAGGCCTCTGCCTCAGGGTCTGGGCCACACCCGGCACCTCCTGGGGCCCCAGGCCGCCCAGCACCAGAGAGCCCCAGCTGACCACTCGCTGGGAGCCTGGGGTAACCCTCCCCAAGCCCTCTGCCCAGAAGCTGGGCCCTGAGGAGAGGTCGGGAGTGGGGGCTGACCCCGGGGAGAGGTCGGGAGTGGGGGCTGACCCCGGGGAGAGGTCGGGAGCCAGGGTCCCTGGGGAGAGGTCGGGAGTGGGGGCTGGCCCTGGGGAGAGGTCGGGAGTGGGGGCTGACCCCGGGGAGAGGTCGGGAGTGGGGGCTGACCCCGGGGAGAGGTCGGGAGTGGGGGCTGGCCCCGGGGAGAGGTCGGGAGCCAGGGCCCCCGGGGAGAGGTCGGGAGCCAGGGCCCCTGGGGAGAGGTCGGGAGCGGGGGCCACCCGGGGAGAGGTCGGGAGCCAGGGTCCCTGGGGAGAGGTCGGGAGCCAGGGTCCCTGGGGAGAGGTCGGGAGCGGGGGCCACCCGGGGAGAGCTTGGGGCTGGGTCAAAGTTTGCGCCCTCCTGAAGGAAGCACCCCACATTGAAGCTGGACCCAGCTGCATGTGTGAATGTGGTCAGGCCAGCTCCGTGAAGCCCGGTCTTCTCCAGGCCGCTCAGCCTCCTGCGTGCGTGCCGTGTGCAGCCCTGCCCCGTCCCGGGACCCCAGCCCGCCCTGGACTCCGCACCAGCGCACTCTGCCTCTGGGCACTGCCTCGGCCGCCCCTCACCCAGGGCACCCTCGGCCCCGGGGACTGGAGGGGACTGGAGTGTGCCTTTCCCCCGGGACTCCAGGCTGCTGACCGGAAGCTCACACAGTCTGTTATCAGCACGGTTTACATTTATGGCGCGGGTGTGGCCGGGACCCTGCTCTGACGTGGAACTTGAGTCTCTGTGCCTCTTGGCCCAGCTCACTTGAGAAGGGTCTGGACCGCTGGGCAGTGCAGGCATCACACAATGCGGGAAGCAGACCCGGCTCCCTGCGGCCCACGTCCACCCGTCCTCTGCCCTCCGAGGCCCTGGGCTCCTTTCCTTCTGCGGGGCTCCTTGGATCAGGCCCTCCCTCCAGGGGGGTGGGAAGACCCCCTCTGCATCGCCCAGGGCAAATCTGCCTGGCTCCTGGGGCCTGAAAAACAACGCCTCTCCACGTCCCACCACCAGAGGGCGGGCAGGGACCCCAGAACAGGGCTGGACAGGGCTGTGCCAGGGTGCCCGGCCTCCCCCACTGGCCCCCGGCCCCCCCACCCGCCCCGGGCCCCCCTCCCAACCCCAGCCTCCCACCTCCCCTGCACACCCTCCCTGGTTCTGCTCACTCCATACTCCTCTTGGGCGCAGACGGTTGACGTTGGGCCATTGCAATGGGGATTTGAGTGTTTCCTTCTAAAACAGGAAACAAATGATTCTTTCCAGACCTTTCCAGATCTACCACATGCACTGCTTTAGAAAAAAAATACTATAATCCTAATCTCTGTGTGTGTGCGTGCGTGTGTGTCGGTGTGCACATGTGTGTGCGTGTGTGTGTGCGTGTGCGTGTGTGCTGGTTCTGGAGCTGGAACTCTAGGCCTGGTCACCGTCCCTGAGCCCTTTAGCTCAAGGCTAGTGCTCCACCAGTTGAGCCACAGCGCCCTTTCCAGCTTATTGATGGTTAGTTGGATGAGCCTAACAGACTTTGACCCAGGCTGGCTTTGAACCACAATCCTCAGACCTCAGCTTCCTGAGTAGCTGGGATTATCTGCAGGAGCCACCAGCACCCAGCTGTAATCCTAATCTTTAATGAGTATTAAAAAACAAACAGCAGGTGCCGGTGGCTCACACCTGTCATCCGAGCTACTCAGGAGGCTGAGATCGGAGGACCTCAGTTCAAAGCCAGGCTGGGCAGGAAACTCTGTGAGAGTCTTATCCCCGATAAACCACTCAGAAAACCGGAAGCGGCTTGTGGTCCAGCAGAGAAATGCAATTGTTTTAGAAAAAAATCCTTACAGGAATCTTTTCTTGGCCTCTGTAAGCAAAGTTGGGTCTTGAAGAAGAAGAAGGCGGAGGCCGGGCTCAGAGACTCCCAACCCAACGCAGGCATGGCCCCTGCCGTCCGGGTCTCTCCCAGGGCCCCAGCAGGTCCTGGGAGCCTCAGCCCATTTCATACAAAGTCGGTTCGAGTCTCGGTGATGCTGAGCTGGGCCCATAGGCCGGGCCTCTCCGCCAGTGCCCGCCACGCACCAGGCACAGCCCCCAGCAGCCACACCTCCCTCCTGCCCGTCACAGAGGCAGAGACCGCGCGGCTGCGGGAAGCTGGGTCCAGGCAGAGCGGCCCCGCCTGCGCCCCTCAACACAGCCGCGCCCCCAGCCCCGGCCCACACGCCCCTGGGTGAGGGGCCGCGCCCGGAGGGAGGGGCCAGGCCAGTCCCCAGGGACTGCAGCCCTGCACTGTCGTTCACACCATCACTGTGCGCGAGGAAGCACACACACACTCGGGCACACCTGTGTGATAGTGCACTATACACTGTGTGCAGACCCTGAGCACACCCATGTGGCCGTGTGCACATGTCACACACACTGAGCACACCCTGAGCACACCCGCGTGGCTGTGTGCACATGCTGTCACACACACTGAGCACACCCGCGTGGCCATGTGCACATGCTGTCACACCCTGAGCACACCCACGTGGCCGTGTGCACATGCTGTCATACACACACACCCTGAGCACACCCGCGTGCTTGTGTGCACATGCTGTCACACACACACACCCTGAGCACACTCGCGTGGCCGTGTGCACATGCTGTCACACACCCTGAGCACACTCGCGTGGCCGTGTGCACATGCTGTCACACACCCTGAGCACACTCACGTGGCCATGTGCACATGTCACACACACACCCTGAGCACACCCACGTGGCCATGTGCACATGTCACACACACACCCTGAGCACACCCGTGTGTCCGTCTGCACATGTCACACACCCTGAGCACACCCGCGTGGCCCTGTGCACATGCTGTCACACACACTGAGCACACCCGCGTGCCCGTGTGCACATGCTGTCACACACCTTGAGCACACCCGCGTGCCCGTGTGCACATGCTGTCACACACCCTGAGCACACCCGCGTGGCCCTGTGCACATGCTGTCACACACCCTGAGCACACCCGCATGGCCGTGTGCACATGCTGTCACACCCTGAGCACACCCACGTGGCCCTGTGCACATGCTGTCACACTGAGCACACCCGCGTGCCCGTGTGCACATGCTGTCACACACACACCCTGAGCACACCCGTGTGCACATGCTGTCACACACACACCCTGAGCACACCCGTGTGCACATGTCGCACACACCCTGAGCACACCCGCGTGGCTGTGTGCACATGCTGTCACACACACCCTGAGCACACCCGCGTGGCTGTGTGCACATGTCACACACACCCTGAGCACACCCGTGTGGCCATGTGCACATGCTGTCACACACACACCCTGAGCACACCCACGTGGCCGTGTGCACATGCTGTCACACACACCCTGAGCACACCCGCGTGCCTGTGTGCACATGCTTTCACACACACACCCTGAGCACACCCGTGTGCACATGTCGCACACCCTGAGCACACCCGTGTGCCTGTGCACATGCTGTCACACACACACCCTGAGCACACCCGCGTGGCCGTGTGCACATGCTGTCACACACACACCCTGAGCACACCTGCGTGGCCGTGTGCACATGCTGTCACACACACACCCTGAGCACACCCGTGTGGCCGTGTGCACATGCTGTCACACACACACCCTGAGCACACCCGTGTGCACATGCTGTCACACACACACCCTGAGCACACCCGTGTGCACATGCTGTCACACACACACCCTGAGCACACCCGTGTGCACATGTCGCACACACCCTGAGCACACCCGCGTGGCTGTGTGCACATGCTGTCACACACACCCTAAGCACACCCGCGTGGCTGTGTGCACATGTCACACACACCCTGAGCACACCCGTGTGGCCATGTGCACATGCTGTCACACACACACCCTGAGCACACCCACGTGGCCGTGTGCACATGCTGTCACACACACACCCTGAGCACACCCGCGTGCCCGTGTGCACATGCTTTCACACACACACCCTGAGCACACCCGTGTGCACATGTCGCACACCCTGAGCACACCCGTGTGCCTGTGCACATGCTGTCACACACACACCCTGAGCACACCCGCGTGGCCGTGTGCACATGCTGTCACACACACACCCTGAGCACACCCGCGTGGCCGTGTGCACATGCTGTCACACACACACCCTGAGCACACCCGTGTGGCCGTGTGCACATGCTGTCACACACACACCCTGAGCACACCCGTGTGTCTGTGTGCACATGCTGTCACACACACACCCTGAGCACACCCGCGTGGCCGTGTGCACATGCTGTCACACACACACCCTGAGCACACCCGTGTGGCCGTGTGCACATGCTGTCACACACACACCCTGAGCACACCCGCGTGCACATGTCGCACACACCCTGAGCACACCCGTGTGCACATGTCGCACACACCCTGAGCACGCTGCTGTGGCACTGCACGCACACAGCCTTGCACCCAGCATGGAGCTCACAGAACTTTTGCCGTGGCGTGTGGAGCCTTCCCATGGAGGACAGAGAACTGCTCCTCCTGGTGAGAGGCGGAGGCTGGGGAGCAAGTGTGTGGGGCCCGGAAGGTGCGGCCTTCATCGGTGGCCGCAGGCCTCCCCAGGCCCCGCCCTAGGAGGCGCTCCAGCAGCCCCACCCTCTGCCAGGGCCAGCTGCAGGTGCAGCGAGAGCTGAGCTGCGGGCTGAGCTCTGAGCTGAGCTGCTGGGCGCCCTGAGCTGGAGCTGCTGGGCGCTGGGCGCTGGGCACTGGGCTCGGCTGGGTAGGAGCAGCATGACCTGGCTCACACTGCCGGCCCTGCTGCTCACCATGGTGGGTGCCCAAGGTAAGTGGCTCCCGGGCCGGGCAGGGCCGGGCGGGGGGGGGCAGGATCCCCTCCATAGGGGATCCCCCGGTCAGGCCCAGCCCCAGGTGTCCAGAGCAGGGACACGAAAGCTGGCGGGGTCTGGAGGGAGGGCAGTGCCCATCCTCTCCACGGAGACCCACCCTGCCAGGACTTTGTGCTTTGGGTTTTGTTCTGTTTCTCGAAGCCCTGGAGAGCTTGGGTCACACCGGGAGGGGCCTGGGGCTGGGCCGCCACCATCCTGTGCAAAGAAACCACAGGGGCTGGGGCTCTGTCCTGTGGGAAGAAGGGGCCCTGGGTGGGCAGGGGGGGCGGGCTGGCAGTGTCCCCTCCACAGAGGGGGGGCGCCCAGAACAGGGGTGGGCACCGTGGGGGAGGGAGAGGGGGAGGGGGTGAACAGCAGCCTCTGCTGGCCAGGGCTCAGCAAGAGGGGGAGGGGGTGAGGAGGGGAAGGGGGAGGGGGAGGCAAGGGGAAGGGGGGAAGTGGAAGGGAGAATTGGGGAGGGGGAGGCAGGGGGGGAGGGGGAGGAGAGGCAGGGGGAAGGGGGAGAAGTGGGGAGAGGGAGGGTTGAGCTGTGGAGGAGGCCGCCTCGTTGTCCCCCCCCAGCCACCGTGGGGCAGTGTTGGGGTCCCTGCTGTTGCGATGGTGGGCAGAGGGGTCCCGGGCCGCAGGTGACGTGACGTGGCCCCGCAGAGGTCCAGCAGTCCCCCCTCTACGCCGCGGCCCCCGAGGGGGCCTCGGTCAGCCTGGTGTGCCTGACCCGCGGGGCCCTGTTCGGCGGCGTCTTCCTGGAGCGGCGCTGGCCTGCGCCGGCCAACGTGGTCTACTTCGAGGACCAGGTGGAGCCCACCGTGGACCGCGCGTTCCGGGGCCGCATCGCGTTCTCGGGGACGCAGAGCAACCTGACCATCTCCATGAGCCTCCTGACGCCCAACGACTCGGGGCTCTACGCCTGCAGGGCCGCCTCCCAGAGGCACGCACGGGGCCCCGGCACCATGGTGGCCGTGACGGGTGAGGGCCAGCGCATCCCCCGCAGCAGCCGCCCGCCCCATCCTCCCCCCCACACCCCCGGCCTCCCCCCCACTCCCACCCTGTCCTCCACCCCCCGTCCTCCCCCCCACCCCCCACCCCGTCCTCCCCCCCACCCCCCGTCCTCCCCCCCACCCCCCACCCCGTCCTCCCCCCCACCCCCCGTCCTCCCCCCCACCCCCCACCCCGTCCTCCCCCCCACCCCCCGTCCTCCCCCCCACCCCCCACCCCGTCCTCCCCCCCACACCCCTGGCCTCCCCCCCACTCCCACCCCGTCCTCCCCCCCACCCCCCGTCCTCCCCCCACCCCCCACCCCGTCCTGCCCCCACCCCCACCCTGTCCTCCCCCCACCCCCCTGTCCTCCCCCCCACCCCCCGTCCTCCCCCCCACCCCCCGTCCTCCCCCCACCCCCCACCCCGTCCTGCCCCCCACCCCCCTGTCCTCCCCCCACCCCCCGTCCTCCCCCCTTCTCCCATCCTGTCCTCCCCCCCACCCCCACCCCGTCCTCCCCCCACCCCCACCCCGTCCTCCCCCCACCCTCTACCCCATTCTCCTCCCCACCCCCCACCCCGTCCTCCCCCCCACCCCCCACCCCGTCCTCCCACCCTTCTCCCACCCCGTCCTTCACCCCACCCCCACCCTGTCCTCCACCCCACCCCCGTCCTTCACCCCACCCCCCGTCCTCCCCCCACCCCCCGTCCTCCCCCCCACCCCCCGTCCTCCAACCCACCCCCCGTCCTCCACTCCACCCCCCCGTCTTTCACCCCACCCCCCGTCCTTCCCCCCACCCCCACCCCATCCTCCCCCCTTCTCCCACCCCATCCTCCACCCCACCCCCACCCTGTCCTCCCCCCACCTCCCACCCCGTCCTCCACCCCACCCCCACCCCCGTCCTCCCCTCTTCTCCCACCCCCACCCCGTCCTCCACCCCCCACCTCCCACCCCGTCCTCCACCCCCCCACCCTGTCCCCTGTCCTCCACCCCCCCACCCTGTCCCCCGTCCTCCCCCCCACCTCCCACCCTGTCCCCCGTCCTCCACCCCCCACCCTGTCCCCCGTCCTCCCCCCCACCTCCCACCCTGTCCCCCGTCCTCCACCCCCCACCCTGTCCCCCGTCCTCCACCCCCCTCCCCAAGGCCGCGCCCTCCCTCTTCCCAGAGAGGCCAACCCCAGGAGCGTGTGCTTGTCAGGACGCCGGGCCATCGGTGGCCCTCAGGGTGGCAGCGGCCAGCACGGGCGCCCTCCTCCTCCTCCTCCTCGGCCTGGGGTGGGCCTGGGTGCTGAGGTGGCGGCGGCGGCGGGCCCAGGTCAGTGGAAGTGGCCGCGCATGGGCGCCACGGGGCAGACCACGCGGCTGGGCCGCCCATCCTCTCCCCGGGCCGGGCTCTCCCAGGTGGGGGGTGGGGGGGCGCAGGGGGGAGGAGGGGGCAGGGGTGGGGCGCAGGGGAGGGTGCGGGCAGCCGGGACGGCCCTCCACACGCCGAGGGGGAACACGGGGAACACGCGTGTGTGCATGCACGTGCGCAGGGGCGTGCAGACACAGGTGTACATGTGTACATGGTGTGTGCGCATGCACACACGTGTCCATGCGTGTGTGTGCGTGTGTTGAAGAAAGGGGGTGCTCGGGCGGGCCGCAGGGCCATGGCTCGGGTGACGCGGTGCTTTTGTAGGTCAAGAGGCTCTCGGGGGATCAGAGCTCCCGGTGCGTGGTGTACGAGGACATGGCCTACCGCGGCAGCAACCAGCAGCGCCGCTGAGCCCGCAGGCCCGCCCCGCACACCGGCCCCCCCCCCCCCCCGTCAGCCTTCCCGCCCCCCGCTGGCCTTCCCAGCGGGCCCCCCCCCCCGTCAGCCTCCCCGCCCCCCTGCCGGCCTTCCCAGCGGCCCCCCCATCAGCCTCCCCAACCCCCCACCAGCCTTCCCAGCGCCCCCCCCCGTCAGCCTCCCCGCCCCCCACCCGGCCTTCCCAGTGCCCCCCCGTCAGCCTCCCCGCCCCCCCGCCGGCCTTCCCAGTGCCCCCCCCCTGTCAGCCTCCCCGCCCCCCACCCGGCCTTCCCAGTGCCCCCCCGTCAGCCTCCCCGCCCCCCACCCGGCCTTCCCAGTGCCCCCCCCGTCAGCCTCCCCGCCCCCCTGCCGGCCTTCCCAGCGGCCCCCCCATCAGCCTCCCCAACCCCCCACCAGCCTTCCCAGTGCCCCCCCGTCAGCCTCCCCGCCCCCCCACCAGCCTTCCCAGTGCCCCCCCCCGTCAGCCTCCCCGCCCCCCACCAGCCTTCCCAGTGCCCCCCCCCGTCAGCCTCCCCGCCCCCCCGCCGGCCTTCCCAGTGCCCCCCCCCTGTCAGCCTCCCCGCCCCCCACCCGGCCTTCCCAGCGGCCCCCCCATCAGCCTCCCCAACCCCCCACCAGCCTTCCCAGCGCCCCCCCGTCAGCCTCCCCGCCCCCCCGCCGGCCTTCCCAGTGCCCCCCCCGTCAGCCTCCCCGCCCCCCACCAGCCTTCCCAGTGCCCCCCCCGTCAGCCTCCCCGCCCCCCACCAGCCTTCCCAGTGCCCCCCCCCGTCAGCCTCCCCGCCCCCCACCAGCCTCCCTGTCCCCCCCGTCAGCCTCCCCGCACCCCCGCCGGCCTTCCCAGCGCCCCCCCCCGTCAGCCTCCCCGCCCCCCCGCCGGCCTTCCCAGTGCCCCCCCCCGTCAGCCTCCCCGCCCCCCACCAGCCTCCCTGTCCCCCCCATCAGCCTCCCCGCCCCCCGCCGGCCTTCCCAGCGCCCCCCCCCGTCAGCCTCCCCGCACCCCCGCCGGCCTTCCCAGCGCCCCCCCCCCCCGTCAGCCTCCCCGCCCCCCGCCGGCCTTCCCAGCGCCCCCCCCGTCAGCCTCCCCGCACCCCCGCCGGCCTTCCCAGCGCCCCCCCCCCCCGTCAGCCTCCCCGCCCCCCGCCGGCCTTCCCAGCGCCCCCCCCCCCCGTCAGCCTCCCCGCCCCCCCGCCGGCCTTCCCAGCGCCCCCCCCCGTCAGCCTCCCCGCCCCCCCGCCGGCCTTCCCAGCGCCCCCCCCGTCAGCCTCCCCGCCCCCCCGCCGGCCTTCCCAGCGCCCCCCCCCCCCGTCAGCCTCCCCGCCCCCCGCCGGCCTTCCCAGTGCCCCCCCCAGTCAGCCTCCCCGCCCCCCCGCCGGCCTTCCCAGTGCCCCCCCCCGTCAGCCTCCCCGCCCCCCACCAGCCTCCCTGTCCCCCCCATCCCCCATCATCCTCCCGGTCCTCCCGGGCCTCCCCACCTCCCCATCCCCCCCCCCCCCCCCCGCTCCGTCCTCCCCTGTCCCCTGTCACAGAGCCTGCAGAAGTCCTGCCAAACACCCAGCCCAGCTGGTGCAGTGCCATGGGTGGGCTGGGCATGGGCTGGGCTGGGCTGCTCTCCAGGGGGCTCCTGGAGCTTCTTGGTGGACAGGCCCCTCCTCCAGGAAGCCTTCCTGGCCTGCCTGCTTGGCTGGCGCCATGAGGTGCCAGGGCTGAGCTGTCTGTCCCTCGCCCTTTCCCTCCGCAGACAGGAGGGTCTTCTGCTGGGTGGGCTGGGTGTGTGCTGGGCCCCTGGAGCCCAAAAAGGGGCAAAAGGGACAAAGGGGCCAAAGGAGGCCCCGCCCCCACCCAACTCCCGGAAATAAAGCCTCTGTTCTTCTCTGGTACTGGAGTTTATTTCCTCTCATGAGCAGCTGAGGGGAGGGGCTCAGCAGCCCGCACCCTCCCAGCACCAGGGCTTTCCCAGCCTGTGACTGTGAGACCTCAGAGGAGGGGGAAAGAGACGGCAGGGGGCCGGGCGCCACGGCTCACACCGGTGATCCTAGCTACTCGGGAGGCTGAGATCCGAGGACCGCCAGGAGGCTGAGATCCGAGGACCGCCAGGAGGCTGAGATCCAAGGACTGCCAGGAGGCTGAGATCCGAGGATCACGGTTCAAAGCCAGCAGGAAAGAGCCACGAGACTCCTATTGTTAGGGCCAGGTTAAATTAAACAAATAGAGTATTAATTAGACTAAGGAAGAAGGAAATTTAACTGGGATAATTAAGTCCCAGGGCCTAAAAATAATACAGCAACTTCAGAACAGGGAATGAAACTGTGGCTTGATGTTTGCTGAGACATGCAAAGCCTCTAAAAATAGGGGTGACCGTCTGCAAGGCTGCCCACCAGCGTCCAGATGCCACCAGCATCCAGATGTCACCAGCGTACAGATGTCACCAGTGTCCAGATGCCACCAGCATCCAGATGTCACCAGTGTCCAGATGCCACCAGCATCCCCATGTCACCAGTGTCCAGATGCCACCAGCATCCCCATGTCACCAGTGTCCAGATGCCACCAGCATCCCCATGTCACCAGTGTCCAGATGCCACCAGTGTACAGATGTCACCAGCGTCTCCATGCCACCAGCGTCTCCATGTCACCAGCGTCCCCATGTCACCAGCGTCCAGATGTCTGTTTTTGGTGATTATGCTTGCTCAGCAAATATACTAGAACATGGGACTCAACCCTTTGCAATTAGCTTTTATTGATTAATAAGCGTAAGGCCAAACTTGAAAGGTGGGATCTCCCTTTAGAAGAAAACTTCCAGCTTAGTCAAAAACCCAGAGACTAAGGCTTGAGTAAATCAGGGGTCAAACACCGAGTGACTGAGATTCAATAATAGATTAAAAACTAGGGCTTAGAGTGTATTCTGGTCACCATCAATTAAACCCCAAAACTGGGAGCAAACAGAAGAGCAAACGGATGAGAACGTGGCATTGATTGATTGACTATTGAAACTAATCTCCATTTATAATCACTAACTGCTAGACTGCTAGTCTGATCTCCAATTAGCCACCAGAACAGGATGTGGTGCTGTGGCTCAAGTGGTAGAGCACATCTGTGAGCAAAGAGCTCAGGGACAGCGTCCAGACCGAGTTCAGCCCCACAAGCTGACTGAGGGGGAGGGGTGAGCTTCCACCCCCTGAGCAGTGTGGAGGGAGTGAGGACCTGCCCAGGACACCTGCCGCCACTCAAGCACACCAGGGCCACAGCCGGCACCAGGGCCACGGCCAGCACCAGGGCCACGGCCGGCACCAGGGCCACGGCCAGCACCAGGGCCACTCCAGCACACCAGGGCCACGGCCGGCACCAGGGCCACGGCTGGTGCACCAGGGCCACAGCCAGCACCAGGGCCACGGCTGGTGCACCAGGGCCACGGCTGGCACCAGGGCCACGGCCGGCACCAGGGCCACTCCAGCACACCAGGGCCACGGCCGGCACCAGGGCCACTCCAGCACACCAGGGCCACGGCCGGCACCAGAGCCACGGCTGGTGCACCAGGGCCAAGGCTGACACCAGGGCCACTCCAGCACACCAGGGCCACGGCCAGCACCAGGGCCATGGCCGGCACCAGGGCCACGGCCAGCACCAGGGCCACTCCAGCACACCAGGGCCACGGCCAGGGCCACAGCTGGTGCACCAGGGCCACGGCCGGCACCAGGGCCACACCAGCACACCAGGGCCACGGCCGGCACCAGGGCCACTCCAGCACACCAGGGCCACGGCCGGCACCAGGGCCACGGCTGGTGCACCAGGGCCAAGGCTGACACCAGGGCCACTCCAGCACACCAGGGCCACGGCCGGCACCAGGGCCATGGCCGGTGCACCAGGACCACTCCAGCACACCAGGGCCACGGCCGGCACCAGGGCCACTCCAGCACACCAGGGCCACGGCCGGCACCAGGGCCACGGCTGGTGCACCAGGGCCATGGCTGGCACCAGGGCCACAGCTGGTGCACCAGGACCACTCCAGCACACCAGGGCCACGGCCGGCACCAGGGCCACTCCAGCACACCAGGGCCATGGCCGGCACCAGGGCCACGGCTGATGCACCAGGGCCACGGCCGGCACCAGGGCCACGGCTGGTGCACCAGGGCCACAGCCGGCACCAGGGCCACGGCTGGCACCAGGGCCATGGCCGGCACCAGGGCCACTCCAGCACACCAGGGCCACGGCCGTCACCAGGACCACGGCTGGCACCAGGGCCACGGCCAGCACCAGGGCCACGGCTGGTGCACCAGGGCCACGGCTGGCACCAGGGCCACGGCTGGTGCACCAGGGCCACTCCAGCACACCAGGGCCACGGCCGGCACCAGGGCCACTCCAGCACACCAGGGCCACGGCCAGCACCAGGGCCACGGCCGGCACCAGGGCCACTCCAGCACACCAGGGCCACGGCCGGCACCAGGGCCACTCCAGCACACCAGGGCCATGGCCGGCACCAGGGCCACAGCCGGCACCAGGGCCACGGCCGGCACCAGGGCCACGGCTAGCACCAGGGCCACTCCAGCACACCAGGGCCACAGCTGGTGCACCAGGGCCACTCCAGCACACCAGGGCCACGGCCGGCACCAGGGCCACGGCCGGCACCAGGACCACAGCTGGTGCACCAGGACCACAGCTGGAGCACCAGGGCCACGGCCGGCACCAGGGCCACGGCCGGCACCAGGGCCACGGCTGGCACCAGGGCCACGGCTGGTGCACCAGGACAACGGCTGGAGCACCAGGGCCACAGCCAGCACCAGCGCCACGGCTGGTGCACCAGGGCCACGGCCGGCACCAGTGCCATGGCCGGCACCAGGGCCACGGCCGGCACCAGGGCCATGGCCGGCACCAGGACCACGGCTGGAGCACCAGGGCCACGGCCGGCACCAGCGCCACGGCTGGTGCACCAGGGCCACGGCCGGCACCAGCACCATGGCCGGCACCAGGGCCACGGCCGGCACCAGGGCCACGGCCGGCACCAGCGCCACGGCTGGTGCACCAGGGCCATGGCCAGAACCAGGCCCCCAGCATCTCAGGTGCCCCAAGCTGAGGCTGGCTGCAGGGCCCAGGAAGGGAGCTGTGGGCCCCAGGAGGGCTCCGTACACAGCCTGGGGGGGGGGAGCCAGCAGCGCTCTCACTGTGGGCAGGGAATGGAAGTCCAGGCTCTGAGCTGATGCCACACACCGTTGCCCGCTGCGGTGAACAAAAATAAAATCCCAGCAGCCCTCACCTCCCCACCAGGCTCTGCCCCCCACAGCCCCTCCCTCCCTACCCCCTCCCGCCTCCACCACAGAGGTAGGCACAGAGCACAGGTAGCTGCGAGCACTGACCTGCAGCAGTGGACGCTGACCTGCAGGAGTGGACGCTGACCTGCAGCAGTGGATGCTGACCTGCAGCAGTGGATGCTGACCTGCAGCAGTGGACGCTGACCTGCAGGAGTGGACGCTGACCTGCAGCAGTGGACGCTGACCTGCAGGAGTGGATGCTGACCTGCAGCAGTGGATGCCGACCTGCAGCAGTGGACGCCGACCTGCAGCAGTGGACGCCGACCTGCAGGAGCGGATGCTGACCTGCAGCAGTGGATGCTGACCTGCAGGAGTGGACGCTGACCTGCAGGAGTGGACGCTGACCTGCAGCAGTGGACGCTGACCTGCAGCAGTGGATGCTGACCTGCAGGAGTGGACGCTGACCTGCAGGAGTGGACGCTGACCTGCAGGAGTGGACGCTGACCTGCAGGAGTGGATGCTGACCTGCAGCAGTGGATGCTGACCTGCAGGAGTGGATGCTGACCTGCAGGAGTGGACGCTGACCTGCAGGAGTGGACGCTGACCTGCAGCAGTGGACGCTGACCTGCAGCAGTGGATGCTGACCTGCAGGAATGGACGCTGACCTGCAGGAATGGACGCTGACCTGCAGCAGTGGATGCTGACCTGCAGCAGTGGATGCTGACCTGCAGCAGTGGACGCTGACCTGCAGGAGTGGACGCTGACCTGCAGGAGTGGACGCTGACCTGCAGGAGTGGATGCTGACCTGCAGGAGTGGACGCTGACCTGCAGGAGAAGGCACCTGGCTCAGACTCAACTGGAAACCTCCCCATGGTGAGCTGCCCCACCTTGACCACCAGGTTCAGCCACGCCCATCCTGCACTTGAGCCACACCCACCTGTCCTGGAGCCACGTCCACCCACACTGGAGCCACGCCCACCACCGTGGAGCCGTGCCCACCACCGTGGAGCCACACCCACCACCGTGGAGCCACGCCTGCCTGCCCTGGAACCACACCCACACTGGAGCCACACCCACACTGGAGCCACACCCACCACCGTGGAGCCACGCCTGCCTGCCCTGGAACCACACCCACACTGGAGCCACACCCACCACCATGGAGCCACACCCACACTGGAGCCACACCCACCACCGTGGAGCCACGCCTGCCTGCCCTGGAACCACACCCACACTGGAGCCACACCCACACTGGAGCCACACCCACCACCGTGGAGCCACGCCTGCCTGCCCTGGAACCACACCCACACTGGAGCCACACCCACCACCATGGAGCCACACCCACACTGGAGCCACACCCACCACCGTGGAGCCACGCCCACCTGCCCTGGAACCACACCCACACTGGAGCCACACCCACCACCGTGGAGCCACACCCACACTGGAGCCACACCCACCACCATGGAGCCACGCCTGCCTGCCCTGGAACCACACCCACACTGGAGCCACACCCACCACCGTGGAGCCACACCCACACTGGAGCCACACCCACACTGGAGCCACACCCACACTGGAGCCACACCCACCACCGTGGAGCCACACCCACCTGCCCTGGAACCACACCCACACTGGAGCCACACCCACACTGGAGCCACACCCACACTGGAGCCACACCCACCCTGTCCTGGAGCCACGCCCACGCTGCCCTCCCGGCCGCTCTCAGCTTGGCGTGGGCCTCTGTTCACGAGCTGGGCCGTAGTCCTCCACCCCGGCTCACGCAGATCCACAGCTTCCAGCCCCTGAACCTTGGCTGTGGGCCCCTCCAGGCCTCTGGGCCTCACCCACCGGAGCCCAGGGGGACGGAGCCCGGGGGACAGAGCCCAGTGGTCACAGCCCCAGACCCTCAGCTCCATGGAAGGGAAAGCAACTTCCTGAGAGATAAGCAGACAGACCACAAGTTCACCGGGTCCCTGTAGTCTGCAAGACCCGGCGCAGTGACCACAGACCCGGCAAGCACACAGCGCCCCGCGCTCTTCCGTGACGGACCCCGTGTGACAAGCTGATTTCTGATTTCTGTGGAGCAGCCCCAGGGCCTTGGAGCCTCCTGGGACACACCAGGGCACAGTGGCCGGGTCAGTCCGCCCTCCACTCCTGTTCAGTGGAACACTAGAATTCCCAGCCAAGGCAACAAGGCAAGAAAAAGAAATAAAAGCATTTACAAAGGAAAGAAAGTAAATTATCCTAAACTAGACTATCCTAGACTAAAAAGCACACCAAAAAATTCCTAGATATAAATCATTTTAGCAACGTAGCGAAATACAAAATCAACACACACACGCGTAACTTTTCAATATACCAACAAGGAACATGCTGAGAAAACAATTAGAAAAACCATTTCATTCACAATGGCTCATATATATAAAGTTTATGTAATATAAACCTAGTCTATGAGGTAAGAGATGTCTACAACAAAAATCCTAAAACCTTGCGGAAAGAAACTAAAAAGCATCAGGAAGCCGGGGCTGCCAGCTCACTCCCGTGTGGGCCCGTGGGCCTCCGACCCCCAGGGCCGCGCCCCTCCCCACCCCAGGTCCTCAGGACGCCCTCAAAGCTCACCCAGCCAGGGAACTGGCTGCCTGAGGACAGGCCCTCTGCAGAGCCCCGAGCCCACACCTGCCCGGCAGAGCAAGGACAGTACAGCTTACCGAGCAGCCGGGCAGGCCGGGACACTGGCAGTTAGTTATGAGAATGCCCGTGTAGAAACGACGGAGCACAAAATACCAGGAGACGGCCCCGGCGGCAGAGGAGGGAGCAGCTGAAGCAGAGGCCAAGTCCAGCAGCCGGTGAAGGGAGAGTGACGGCGGGGTTTCCTGAGCTAAGACAGGGCTGAGGACAGTCAGGTCCGGACACAGCCTGGGCCCCCAAGAACGCCACAGCCATGGGGCAGGCTGCACTGGCACAGAGCTGAGCTTCCCAAAGACACCCTGAATTCAAGAGGAGGAGGAGGGGGAGAGCTCCGCTCCCGCATGCCCTCTCCAGCGAAGTCCCACAGTGGAAGGGAGATGTCTTGTCAGACATCCAGGGGGCTCCCAGGCCCACTCCCAGGATCACCCTTGCCCTGGCGGGGGGAGGCAGCGTTTCCTTCAGAGGAGGCTTAAATTCAGGAGCTCACTGCAAGGGAAATGAAAATCAGACCGAGACTAAAAGACCCAAACACACAATCCACATGAAAATCTAGGACTAACATTCTAGGTTGTGCCATCCCCAGGGAGAGGCCTGTGGAGACCCGGGGAAGCTAGGGTCCTGAGACATGTCTTGTGTCAGAAAGCAGATGGGGATGGAGGCAGGAAATGAGCCTGCGCCGAGACA
This sequence comes from Dipodomys merriami, assembly GCF_024711535.1. NCBI lineage: Eukaryota > Metazoa > Chordata > Mammalia > Rodentia > Heteromyidae > Dipodomys > Dipodomys merriami. Next base: position 1,771,696 of record NW_027203405.1, on the reverse strand, counting down.
CAGGCGTGGGGCTCTCAGAACTGCGGTAGGAACCAAAGAGAAACGCGCCATCTTCTACACCAGCGGAATGGAGCGGGGAAGGGAGGAGACAGGAAAATGACACACTGGATAGACAGGAAGATGGCAAAACGGAGTCTGGTTGACCAATAAGTACAAGTCTGGATGGTAATTTACAATCATAGTCCTCTGGCACTGAGAGCAACCCATCACAATAACTGTAAATAGACTAAATTTGCCAATTAACCAAGACCCATCGACGTGTTGTCTTCAAAGGACCCCAAAGAGTTGGAAATAAAAGGGTAGAAATCTAAGAGGCAGACGTAGCCCAAAAGCAGTGATGAAACCTGTTTTCTGGTAAAAACTGAACGTGGGCGCTAAAAACACAGACAGAATACGTGTGCGCCCGACCGGTGCGACCACACAGCTACGTCAGCGTGAATTGCAGAGGCTGTAAGTCTGCTTTTCAAAATTCTCATCAAGCTGGAGGAAACACACAGTGCTGTGGTTTGGGCTGTGGCGTGTCACGTGTCGGGACACGGGCTCGGTGGGCAGGCGGCCAGGGGCGAGGCCGGCCAGCCTGGCCAGCTCTCCCAGCCCCTGGGACCCCCACCCCTGCCTCCCGGCGGCCTCTCCTGCAGCTGGGGCTGAACGTCCTAGCTGCCCTCTGTGAACAGGATGCCAGGCGACTGGGACCTCGTCACACTGTATCTGCCAAGACCCTCCTCCCAAATCAGACCCCACCCCTGGCTTCTGGCTGGCAGGAATTTAGGGACATTATGAAGCCCAGAACAGCGTCCCTTTGCTGGACTACTCAACTGCAGACGGGCCCATGCCATGACGGTTCTGCACCAGACCAAGCTGGTCCAGCCCAACTTTGTCCCCGTGGTCAGCTCCAGGGGGACAGGGCACAGCAGAGACCGGAGACAGCGAGCTGGACCAGGGTCACCACCTCCCCCGCAAACCACGCGACCCGGAGAGCAGTGCGGGGCTGAGCCCAAGATTCAAGAGCTCCCTGGGGGGCCAGGGTGCCGGGCAGGGGGGGGGCACATGCCAGGCCTGGCACGCGGGGGGCTCCGGGGAGAGGTCCGCATCTCCCAGCCCCGGCTGACCTGTGGGTCTTGTTCCCAGTGGACCGGTTCTGAGCCCTCCCAGAGATGGGGATACCCAGTTAAGACAGAGGAACTCAGGCCACGCCTGACAGAAGGCCAGTTCAGGAAGAAGTGGAAGACTCCAGTCAGGTGCCTTGTAGCTCCTCTGCCCAGGCCCAGGCCTGAGAGCTGTGGACGCACAGACACCCCTGGAGCAGGGCAGGGGACCCCCCGGGGCCTCTCCAGGCAGGGGGCCTGGGTGGAGCACACCGGCCGGCCTGCCCCTGGATGCTGGGCGGCCACGGACGCTCCTGGCCTGGGCCTGCACTGCCCACGCCTGGGGGGCTGGGGGCTGGGATTGCTCCCTAGTCCACCCGCCCCTCCCTCCCCGGCGCCTCCCTCCCCCAGGCACCCAGCCGCCTGAAGACAAGCCACCCGCCGGCACCTTGCCCGGCTGCGGCTGCCGCTGCGGCCACAGCTGTGCTCCCCAGCCGTTGGGCAGGAAGGACCTAGCCCCTGCGGCCTGCAGTGGCCCCACCGTCTCGGCTCCACCCCACCCGCAAAGGTCACCCTGGCGTCTGTGCACAACCTGTAACTAGCAGCACACACAACGGTCCCCAGCCCACACCTTGGCCGGCAAACCCCACGGTGACACGAGTGCTGGCCCTTCTGGGGGCTCAGCCCCAAAAAGGCAGGGACCCCGTGTGTAGGGCCCCGCCCACGCCTGGCCCTGCCTCCCGGCCCCCCCACTCCCCCACCCCCCCACCCCCCCCCAGCCCTTGGCTGGGCCCCGAGCTGGCCGCAGCCCTGCAGTTACCACAGCCCACCACAGGGCGGCAGCAGCGCCCCTGCCAGCGGTCCCCCAGGCTTGGCCGCAGTCATCGGGGACCTGGGACACCGACCCCTAGCAGCCAGAGGTAGGAACTGCCCTGGCCCCTCCCCGGGCTGGACGTGTACCCAGGCCAGCTCTAAGGCCCAGGAGCCCACCAGACCTCACTTGCAGGCCGATGTCAGGTCTGGAGCCAGCTGTCCCCAGTGCCACCCCAGGGCTCCGGCCCCCCAGCGCCACCCTCTCCTGGGTCCACCTTGGACATCGTCGCCTCTCCCTGTCCTTTCCCGCCCGCACGGTGCCCACGTCGACGTGGCCATGACCCTGCCTCGGGGCCTCCTACGGACAGGGTGGCCGCCTGGGAGGGATTGGTGGAGCTGGGAGGGGACCGGCCCCCTCCAGAAGGGACGTGGGAGCGGCGCCTCAGCCCATCCACATGGCTGCTCCGTCAGCCTGCCTGCACCCTTCCCTCCTTCCCTCCACTTCCTCCTCGTGTTCCTGTTTTGGGATTCTGGGGTCAAACTCGGGACCTTGCACCTGCGGCCCACCTCTATTCATTTTTCTTTCTTTTTTTTGGGAGGTCGAAGAGGGAAAGCGGGTGACGGGGGTGGGCTCCCATTCCCAAGACCTGCCACCCCTGGCAAACGCCAACCTCTGTCAGAAAGCTGAAGGAAAGAGCAGAGGAGCCATGCCAGCAGCGCAGATCAGCTGCCGCCGAGGCTGGGTGTGCCGGGAGGAGGCCGGCCAGGGCAGAGCCAGGCCACATGCGTGGCTTGAGGACACCAGCGCTGGGCACCTCTGCTTTGTGCCAGTCCTGGGGCTCGAATTCAGGGCTGAACGTTTTTTGCTCAAGGCTGGTGCTCTTACCACTTGCGCCACAAGGCCACTTCTGGCTTTTTTTTTTTTCCTTTTTGAATAGTTTATTAGAGATAAAGGTCTCACGGAGTTTCCTGCCCAGCCTGGCTTCAGACTGGGATCCTCAGAGCTCAGCCTCCCAAGTAGCTAGGGTTACAGGGTGAGCCGCCGGCGCCCAGCGCTTTAGTTACTTTTAAGGCCTCTGTACACTTCCCTCGTAGCTGGATGGCAGGTGCAGCTGTTGGTCCAGCGGGGAGGGCCTCCAGTGTCCGTCCTCTTCATCTCATGAGAGCAGCTCATGAAGTACCACGCCTTCCTCTCTCCTGTGGATATACTTGTAGCAGCCATACCCAGGCTGTGGGCTGTGCTCACAGTTTGTAAATGCAAGGACCTGTCTGGTTTTGTCAGTCTTTGCTTCATTTCCTGGCCTGCAGGCAACCCTTTTGTTACGATTTATATAAGTGTATTTCATTTTTTGTCATTTCAAGAGCTAATGGGGGGGGGCTGGGAAGGTGGCTCCTGCATGCATGAGGCCCTGGGTTCCATTCCTCAGCACCACATAAGCAGAAAAAGCCAGAAGTGGCGCTGTGGCTCAAGCGGTAGAGCGCTAGCCTTGAGCTGAAGAGCAGAGGGACAGCGCCGAGCCCCAGAGTCCAGGCCCCACAACTGAGAAAAAAAAAAAAAAGAGCTAATAGAGCTAAGCACAATGGCTCCCACCAGAACCCCGGGTACTCCAGCCTGGGCAAAAAGGTAGCAAGACCCACCTCAACCTCTAGCAGGGCGTGGGAAACTAAACAGGAAGGCCATGGTCCAGGCCAGGCTGGGCACAGGAGGTGAGACCGTCCTGCAAATAAATAAAGCAAAATGAGGCTTCGACATGGCTTCCGGTATACCACCGGCCGCAAGCACCAGAGCCTGAGTTGGACCCCATTATCTGGGGGGCAGAGACGGGGAGAACTGATGTCACACCATTCTCGTTGAAGTTATGGCCATGAGCAGCGCCACACGCCTGCAGCTCCAGCAATGGCTGCAAGGAGCCATTTGATCCCAGAATTGAAAACTAGCCAGAGCAAGACCTGGCCTCAAAAGAAAAGCAAACTGGGACTAACAGGAAAGATCCTCATCTGTGAAAACAAAGTGGGGTGCTGGTAGCTCAAGTCCGCAATCCTCGCTACAGCTGAGGAGGTCAAGATCTGAGGAGCCAGGCTCAAAACCAAGTATGAGTCCTGGTGGCTCCACCAACAGACACTTCCTGCTCTTGGCTGGACCAGGGCCGCCGGGGCCAGGGTGCCTGCAGGGTTGAGTCCCTCGCCTGTCCATGTCCTCGCCCTCTCCTATGCCTGGGCCTCCTCCTCCTGACAGGAGCAGGGCCTGTGCTTTGCTCACTTGGCTAGATGACCTCCTTAAAGGCCGTCTCTAAGGATATGCGCACTGGGTCCTGTGGAGGGAGGGCAGAAGCAGGGAACTGCAGGGGCCTGGCCTGGCCTCGGCCCAGAATGGAACCTTTCTCCAAGCAGCTACAGGTCCCTTCCTGGAGACCGTGCTGGAAACCAAGGTCATTGTTGGAAACTAAGGTCGTTGCTCCTCAGCTGACCGAACAAGATGGACACTGGTGCTGACCTGTGCATTGTTCATAGGAACACGTGTGTCTATGCATGTGCTCGCGTCTCCGTGAGTCGGGTCAGTCTGTCTCCAGTCCTACTTTATTGCCATCTGGGGCACTGTTGCTTTTCCTGTGTTCATCTCTAAGTCGACTCCCACTGACCGGCACCTACTCAATGGTCAGCTCCTGCATGTGTGTCCTGGTTCGGTGAACGTGGAGGGGCACACAGGCGAGGGTGCGGCCACGCGCAGCAGGCGGGGGCGGGGTGCGGGCACGCGCGGCAGGCGGGGTGCGGGCACGCGCGGCAGGCGGGGTGCGGGCACGCGCAGCAGGCGGGGGCGGGGGCGGGGTGCGGGCACGCGCGGCAGGCGGGGTGAGGGCACGCGCGGCGCCCTCTCTTTGCTCCCGCTTCCGCCCAGCCCGCTCCTCTCGCAGGGCTGGCTGCTTGGCGTGTGCCCGCAAGAAGTCTGAATTCCTGGGGCGCCCCATCTCCTGCGTGATTACCTCTACAAGGTTAAGGCTCGCTCGCTCTACTGTGTGGCCTGTGGGTTGGGACGAAGGTGTCCCGCCGTCTGTCCCCTTGGAGGACACTGTCATGCCGTCTGTCCCCTTGGAGGACAGTGTCGTGCCGTCTGTCCCCTTGGAGGACAGTGTCGTGCCGTCTGTCCCCTTGGAGGACAGTGTCGTGCCGTCTGTCCACCCTTGGAGGACACTGTCATGCCGTCTGTCCCCTTGGAGGACAGTGTCACGCCGTCTGTCCCCTCTTGGAGGACAGTGTCACGCCGTCTGTCCCCTCTTGGAGGACAGTGTCACGCCGTCTGTCCTCTTGGAGGACAGTGTCACGCCGTCTGTCCCCTTGGAGGACAGTGTCATGCCGTCTGTCCACCCTTGGAGGACACTGTCATGCCGTCTGTCCCCTTGGAGGACAGTGTCACACCGTCTGTCCCCTCTTGGAGGACAGTGTCACACCGTCTGTCCCCTTGGAGGACAGTGTCACACCGTCTGTCCCCTCTTGGAGGACAGTGTCACGCCGTCTGTCCACTCTTGGAGGACAGTGTCGTGCCGTCTGTCCCCTTGGAGGACAGTGTCATGCCGTCTGTCCCCTTGGAGGACAGTGTCACGCCGTCTGTCCCCTTGGAGGACAGTGTCCCGCCGTCTGTCCCCTCTTGGAGGACAGTGTCCCGCCGTCTGTCCCCTTGGAGGACAGTGTCCCGCCGTCTGTCCCCGTGGAGGACAGTGTCACGCCGTCTGTCCCTGTGGAGGACAGTGTCGTGCCGTCTGTCCCCTTGGAGGACACTGTCGTGCCGTCTGTCCCCGTGGAGGACAGTGTCACGCCGTCTGTCCCCGTGGAGGACAGTGTCCCGCCGTCTGTCCCCTCTTGGAGGACAGTGTCCCGCCGTCTGTCCCCGTGGAGGACGCTGCACGGCAGCCCCGCTGCCCCGCGCAGGTCCCCGTGCTCTCTGCTCCTCCCGCCCCTTCTCCCTGGAACTCCAGTGTTTCCTAGCGCTGTGCTGGGCCCTCCGGGCTGGCCGCCTTCACCCAGCAGGTGGCTTTGCCCCTTTCTGCCGTTGGTTTGTTGTGATCTGGGCGTGAAAAGCCTGCACGGGCTCAGGTATGGGGGACGTGGCTGCATGTCGACTCGGGGGTGTGTCCAGATGCGGGCCCCTGGCCTCACACTCACCCTGCGGCCCAGGGCGGCTGGTGTGCGGCGAGGGGGTGCAGCCGGCCCCGCCCCGCCCCGCCCCGCCCCGCCCCGCCCCGCGGGCTCCCCCGCCCCGCCCCGCCCCGCCCCGCCCCCGCCCCCGCCCCGCCCCGCCCCGCCCCGCCCCGCCCCGCCCCGCCCCCGCCCGCCGCCCCGCGGGCTCCCCCGCCCGCCCCGCCCCGCCCCGCCCCCCGCCCCGCCCCGCCCCGCCCCGCGGGCTCCCCCGCCCCGCCCCGCCCCGCCCCGCCCCGCCCCGCCGCGTGAGGCAGCTGCTTGGTCTGCCCTGTGACCAGCCTCACCTCGGCGTGTCCGCGTGATGCTCCACCCGCCCACCACTCTGGTGACTGAGCGTGCCGTCGCCGTCCGTGCCGGTGTCCAGCGGGGCCGGGCGGGGCCGGGTTAGCGAGGGGCGCCCTGGGCTTGCGTGACGCCACGGCCTTTCTTGGCACCTCTTCGTGTGTAGCCCCCCGACGTGTACGGGTGGGTGTGGGGCTCGAAGGGAACACTCTGTCTACTCAGCTAAAGATCCTTGAGGTGTAAACACGATCTATTCCATCCCACCAACGGCTCCCCCGGGCGGCCAGTTCCTCGCGGCCTCTCTCTTCGTCCACTGCAGTGACTCGTGCTGATGCGAACCTGACCCGCAGATCCATCCATCCAGCGCAGCCAGGTCCCGCTTCCCCATGTGGTACTTGGCGATTTCTCTCTCCTAAGTTCCTCGTGAAACAGGCCTTTTGTTTGTTCTGCTGGGCGCCGCGCTCTGGACGCCTCCTTCCCTCCCTCCTGGCTGGAGCATCTTGTCGGGGCGGGGGGCGGGGCCGCGGCGTGGGAGCCCGCGGGGCGCGGGGGGGCGGGGCGGGGGGGGCGGGGCGGGGCGGGCGGGGGGGCGGGGCGGGGCGGGGCGGGGCGGGGCCGCGGCGTGGGAGCCCGCGGGGCGGGGGGCGGGGCGGTGGCGGGGCGGGGGGCGGGGCCGCGGCGTGGGAGCCCGCGGGGCGGGGGGCGGGGCGGGGGCGGGGGGGCGGGGCGGGGGGACGGGACGGGGCGGGGGCGGGGCGCGGGGCGGGGCGGGGCGGGGCGGGGCGGGGCGGGGGAGCCCGCGGGGCGGGGCGCGGGGCGGGGCGGGGCGGGGCGGGGCGGGGCGGGGGCCGCGGCGTGGGAGCCCGCGGGGCGGGGGGGCGGGGCGGGGCGGGGCGGGGCGGGGCCGCGGCGTGGGGAGCCCGCGGGGCGGGGGCGGGGCATGGGAGCCCGCGGGGCGGGGCGGGGCGGGGCGTGGGAGCCCGCGGGGCGGGGGCGTGGGAGCCCGCGGGGCGGGGCCGCGGCGTGGAGCCCGCGGGGCGGGGCGGGGCGGGCGGGGGCGGGGCGGGGGCCGCGGCGTGGGAGCCGCGGGGCGGGGGGGCGGGGCGGGGGCGGGGGCGGGGGGCGGGGGCGGGGCGGTGGCGGGGCGGGGCGGGGCGGGGGCGGGGCGGGGCGGGGCCGCGGCGTGGGAGCCCGGGGCGGGGGGCGGGGCGGGGCCGCGGCGTGGGAGCCCGCGGGGCGGGGGCGGGGCGGGGCGGGGCGGTGGGAGCCCGCGGGGCGGGGCGGGGGAGCCCGCGGGGCGGGGGCCGCGGCGTGGGAGCCCGCGGGGCGGGGGCGCGGGGCGGGGCGTGGGAGCCCGCGGGGCGGGGCGCGGGGCGGGGCGTGGGAGCCCGCGGGGCGGGGCGGGGGCGGGGCGTGGGAGCCCGCGGGGCGGGGCGCGGGGCGGGGCGTGGGAGCCCGCGGGGCGGGGCGGGGGCGGGGCGGGGCGTGGGAGCCCGCGGGGCGGGGCGGGGCGGGGCGGGGCGTGGGAGCCCGCGGGGGCGGGGCGGGGCGGGGCGGGGCGTGGGAGCCCGCGGGGCGGGGGCGGGGGAGCCCGCGGGGCGGGCCGCGGCGTGGCTGCCCGCGGGGCGGGGCGGGGGCGGGGCGGGGCGTGGGAGCCCGCGGGGCGGGGCGGGGGAGCCCGCGGGGCGGGGCCGCGGCGTGGGAGCCCGCGGGGGCGGGGGCGGGGCGTGGGAGCCCGCGGGGCGGGGCGTGGGAGCCGCGGGGCGGGCGCGCGGGGCGGGGCGGGGCGGGGCGGGGCGGGGCGGGGCCCTCCACCCCCTGCAGCGCTGTCTGCTCACTTTCCATTCCGGTGGAGGGCCTCCCCTGGCCCTAAGTGCCCGCTGACCCCTTCCCACCCACCCTCCACCAACATCGGCCTAATTCCTCCCCGTTTACCTCGCTGCTTTGGTTTTCTCTGAGCTGCCTCACGTTTCTGGATCTTGGTTGGGAGCAGAGCTGGTCTGGAGCCAGCCGACCTGCGCCTACCCTCCCCCCTCCTCCCCCCTCCCAGCCACCGCCACACCCTCCTCCCTCCCACCCTCCCTCCTCCCAGCCACCGCCACACCCTCCTCCCTCCCCCCTCCTCCCCCCTCCCAGCCACCGCCACAACCCTCCTCCTCCCACCTCCCTCCTCCACCCACCCTCCCACCCTCCACCCTCCACACCCCTCCCCTCCCTCGCCCTCCTGCTCTCCTCGCCTCCAGCCCTCGCCCTCCTCCTCCCTCCCTGCCCTCCCTCCTCCTTCCCCCTCCTCTCCTGCCCTCCCTCCTCCCTCCTGCCCTCCCTCTCTCCTTCCTCCCTCCTCTCTCCTCTCTCCTGCCCTCCCTCCTCTCCTGCCCTCCCTCCTCCCTCCCTCCTTCCTCCCTCCTCCCTCCCCTCCTGCCCTCCCTCCTCTCCTGCCCTCCCTCCTCTCTCCTGCCCTCCCTCCTCTCTCCTGCCCTCCCTCCTCTCTCCTGCCCTTCCTCCTCCCTCCTTCCTCCCTCCTCCCTCCTCTCCTGCCCTCCCTCCTCCCCTGCCTGCATGCCTGAGGTGTGCGGCCCCTGCCCACCCCGCCCACGCTCGAAGCCCCTGGGCCAGCAGGGCTCACCCCTTCCCGAGGGAACCTTCCGACCTGGCCGGGGCTGGACTTGTCTGGCTGTCTGGAGGCGGCCGTGGGGAGTCCCCGCCTCCACCCCACGGGGACCGTTTCACCCCGAAACCTGCCTGGGTGTGCGGACCTCAGCAGAGGGGCCGGGAAGCCCCTCACTGCCAGATGACCCACCTGCGGAGCCGCATGCGGCCTGCAGATGACAGGGACAGTGGGTGCTGGGCACCGGGCGTTCCTGTGCCCTCCCTGCCGGCCTGGAGGCCCAGCCACCTTGGGACACCAGGCTGGACTTGGCTCCATGCCCCCAAAGAGGAGCAAGACCTCGGGGGCCAGGAATGTGGGAGCATGGGACATGGCGGTGCAGCCCGGGTGGGCGGGGACACGGGACACCCAGAGTCCTCCCCCATCACGGAGCACCGCGGATGCTGCCGGGACCCCCCCCCCGCCTCTGGAGGGGCTTGGCATGGGGGGGAAGGGCAAGTGGGGGGCTGTCCAGGAAGCTGGACAGGAGGTGATGGCGGAGGGGACCCCTGGGACTGCTGCAGCAGTGACCTTCCCCCTGGGCCTGGGCAGCGCTCATGGGGGGCAGCCTCCGGTTATGAGGTAGAGGTCAAGTTCAAAAAGCCACAAGCCCGTGCACGCACTCAAGAAGCTTTGGCTCTGAGGATGATGGTGTTGGTGTGGGGTGCAGCTGTGAGGATTGAGCGAGGCCCAGGCCCGGGCTGAAGGGGCTGCCAGGCCTGGGGCTCTCTGGCGGATGCCTGGAGGCCGCAGCCCACGGCCCAGCCTCTTCGCGGGGAGGGGACAGCAGAGGTGGCACCTGCTCATGTGGACACATTAGTGTGGAGAAGGCTGGGAGCAGGCCAGAGCTACACCAACCGCCGCTCGGCTCGCTGCTGGAGAGCCAGGCCCAGGCAGCAGCCTCTCCTGGGGCTCTGGTGGGGGTGGAGTGGGCGCCCGTCACCCCAGGCCCCTGACCAGCAGGCTCCGCTTTGGCCATCCTGCTTCCCATGCACAGGGCCTGGACGGCCGGCAGAGCCCCTCCCAGGGCAGCCCCTGCGCCTCCCAGTGGCCCACACGGGTTAGGAATGGCCTTCTGTGCTCTGGGCCAGCGGGGCACCTCTGCGGGCTCTGAACCAAGACATTCCCCGGGCGTGGGGAGGAAGCCGAGGCCTTACCAAAGGGCCCTGGGGGCTCCCCAGTGAGGGCAGCAGGTCCAGGCCAGTGCCTGGAAGGCCACCAGCCCTGCAGGCTTGGGCCGGGGCACCAAGCAGGGCAGGGGCCTTGGTCAGCACAGCTTTCTGGCAGGAGCCGCCATCCCCAGGGGCCACGGACTCTGCCTGAGCCTCCAACAGCACTAAGCTCAAGAAGGGCTTCCCGAGCCGGCGCGCGCCTGAGCCCCACTGGCCCTGGAGGCCATTGAGATGCCGGGGCCCAGGACAAGAAACGGGCTGCTCCTCGCAGCGCCACAGCTCGGCTCCGAGTGTCCAGCGCACACCAGCTCCGTGCAGCTCCACAGCTCGGTTCCGAGTGTCCAGCGCATACCAGCTCCGTGCAGAGCGCACAGCTGGACGCCCACTCCACAGCTTGGCTCCGAGTGTCCAGCGCACACCAGCTCCTCGCAGCGCCACAGCTCGGCTCCGAGTGTCCAACGCACACCAGCTCCTCCCAGCTCCACAGCTCGGCTCTGAGTGTCCAGCGCACACCAGCTCCGTGCAGAGCGCACAGCCAGACGCCCACTCCACAGCTCGGTTCCGAGTGTCCAACGCACACCAGCTCCATGCAGAGCGCACAGCTCGGCTCCGAGTGTCCAGCGCACACCAGCTCCTCCCAGCTCCACAGCTCGGCTCCGAGTGTCCAGCGCACACCAGCTCTGTGCAGAGCGCACAGCCAGACGCCCACTCCACAGCTCGGCTCCGAGTGTCCAGCGCACACCAGCTCCTCCCAGCTCCACAGCTCGGCTCCGAGTGTCCAGCGCACACCAGCTCCGTGCAGAGCGCACAGCCAGACGCCCACTCCACAGCTCGGTTCCGAGTGTCCAACGCACACCAGCTCCGTGCAGAGCGCACAGCTCGGCTCCGAGTGTCCAGCGCACACCAGCTCCGTGCAGAGCGCACAGCCGGACACCCGGTGCCCCGGCCCGGATGGAGCCCCTCCTCCCCACCCCACTCCCTGGCCTCTTCAGAGGTTCACTTCCTGACTAGGGACTCCAAGCCCTCCGTGGTATGGCCCAGGCAGGCTGGGTCTCTGGTCAGGGCTGGGCCTGGCCCCAGGGCTCCTGCTTTAGCCCTGCTGACCGCTCTCCAGAGGAGGCCACTGGTCCTGGTGCCCACAGAGCCTGCACCAGGGCTTGCAGAATCGAGCCTCTGTTCTCCACGTTTATTTAATCTCGGGAGCACGTGCTCTGGGGCGCCCGCCCGCCATCCTGCTCTGTCCACTGGGCCTTCGTGGGCCGGGCAGAGGCAGGCAAAGCAGCAGCTCATCCCTCGCCCTCCGGGCGTGGCTCAGGGCCGTGTGGTCTTTGCTGTGTACTCATCAGGGCTGGCATGAGGCTCTGAGCACCGGAAGGGCTGCTTTCCTCCGCTTCCGGGGCCCGGTCACCTGTCCCTCCTGGAGTTACTCCTGCCAGTGGCTGGGCAGTGCACGCGCGTGCGCACACACACAGGTGCCCACACAGACACCCACTCAAATCCCCAACCCCACTGTCAGCTCCCCTGAGAGCAACCGGGAGCTACAAATGGCACCCTGGACCCTGGACCATGCTCCCCCCGCCCCCCCGCCCCATAGCCTTGTCCGGTTGGTAACTGCCATGCCATGTTCTGGGTGAGTTGCTCTGTCCAACTTCGCCATGCACCGAGGACAGGAGCCGACAAGCTCCTGCTACCCCGTGAGTGGAGACAGACACTGCTGGAGTGGTCTCTCAGAAGTCTCTCCAGAGGGCTCCCTGGGGACCTGAGGAGGGACGGAATCCCAGATGCTGCCGGGCCTCGGGTCTGGCAGTGTCTTTGCCAGGCCTCTGCCTTCAGCCCCATGCGGCCTTCTTGGCGCTCCAGGTCTCCCAGGCTGGGCACCCGCAGTGGAAGGGGTGGAGGACCTGGGCACAAAGGCGCCGTGGGGCACCACACACTCACAGCTCCCCCACGGGGGACGGGATGGGAGCCCCACCCCTGCGCCCGGGGAGGGGAGAGGAGTGGGCGGAGCAGGGCCTGGGGGGGGGGGCAGGGGGGGAGCCAGGGGCTGCCCGTGAGGTTTGGTGAGAGGAGGTAGGGCACGCAGAGCAGGAACATGAAAGCATCTGTGCTGCACCTGAGGGGAAGGAGACGGGACAGGCAGAAACCCACGCCCGGCCCACCAGGGCTTCGAGAGCTGATCTGAAGGCCGTGGACCGAGGTAGAGCAGCCCTGGCCAGCCTGGCCACAACTGGGAGCCCAGGGTGGGTGTTCGGGGGAGGGGAGGCACAGGCCGGCCGGCCAGGGCCTTGGCTGGGAAGTGGTCAGGAAATGGGGTGCGGGGACCCCGGGACAACACCGTACCATGCCATCCTTCTCGGGCCAGACTGGCCTTTGGCCTGTGAGGCTGGGAGCCTGTCCACAGCCACTGACAAAGCGCATGTGGGCGACGGGTCTTCACAGAGGGACAGGTCTGCACAGGACGGGTCTCCACAGGGGTCAGGTCTCCACAGGAGAACAGGTCTCCACAGGGGACAGGTCTGCACAGGACGGGTCTCCACAGGAGGACAGGTCTCCACAGGGGTCAGGTCTTCACAGGGGACAGGTCTTCACAGGACAGGTCTCCACAGGACAGGTCTCCACAGGACAGGTCTTCACAGGACAGGTCTCCACAGGACAGGTCTCCACAGGACAGGTCTCCACAGGACAGGTCTTCACAGGACAGGTCTTCACAGGGGACAGGTCTCCACACAGGACAGGTCTGCACAGGGGACAGGTCTGCACAGGGGACAGGTCTCCACAGGGGACAGGTCTCCACAGGGGACAGGTCTCCACAGGGGACAGGTCTTCACAGGGGACAGGTCTCCACAGGACAGGTCTTCACAGGGGACAGGTCTCCACAGGACAGGTCTCCAGAGGGGACAGGTCTCCACTTGGGATATGTCTCCACAGGGGACAGGTCTATATGGGACAGGTCTCCACCCGGGGACAGCCTCCACCCGGGGCGGCCTCCACCCGGGGCGGCCTCCACCCGGGGCGGCCTCCACCCGGGGACAGCCTCCACCCGGGGACAGCCTCCACCCGGGGCGGCCTCCACCCGGGGACAGCCTCCACCCGGGGCGGCCTCCACCCGGGGACAGCCTCCACCGCGGGCGGCCTCCACCCGGGGCGGCCTCCACCCGGGGACAGCCTCCACCCGGGGACGCCTCCACCTGGGGACAGCCTCCACCCGGGGCGGCCTCCACCCGGGGACAGCCTCCACCCGGGGCGGCCTCCACCCGGGGACAGCCTCCACCCGGGGCGGCCTCCACCCGGGGCGGCCTCCACCGGGGCGGCCTCCACCGGGGCGGCCTCCACCCGGGGCGGCCTCCACCCGGGGCGGCCTCCACCCGGGGCGGCCTCCACCGGGGCGGCCTCCCAGCAGCTCGGAAGTCCGGGAGAAGCAGGCCTCGCCTCCCATCCCCACCCGGGCTCGCGTTTCCCGGCCAAGGCACCTCCCGGAGGTCTCTCCCTGCTTGGGGAGGAAAGGCGGCCCTCCTCGACTTCGCAGGGGTCCACCGAGGGGCCCAGGCGCGACCCCCCGGGTCTGCGTGGGGAAGGGGGAGACCGCGAAGCCGGGGCTCCGGTCCAGAGCCGCTGGGCCTCGCGCAGGCGCACGGCAGGCCCCGCCCCCAATTGCGCGGCCCCGCCCTGCCGGGGTTGCTAGGGGAAGTGACGTCATAGCGCGATGGCGGCGGCTCCTTTAGGCAGCTGAAGGGGGATTTAGGCCCGGAAGATCCGAGTCCATCCGCGGCGGGGAGAGGGCGAGCGGGGCCGGCGGGGGCCGGAGCAGCGGCGGCGGCGCTCGGACTGTCCCATCCGCCCCGTATTGAGGCGCTGGGAGCGGCGGGGCGGCCGGAAAGCGATGGTGAAAGCGGGGCCGTGAGGGGCGGAGCCGGACGGGACCCGCAGTAGCGGCAGCAGCAGCGGCGCCGCCTCCCGGAGCGCAGACCCAGGAAGCGGCCGGGCGGGCAGGAGCGAGCCGCGCCGCCGCCATGGAGCTGAGGGTCGGGAATCGGTACCGGCTGGGCCGCAAGATCGGCAGCGGCTCCTTCGGAGACATCTATCTCGGTGAGGCCCGTCCGGGCGTTCGGAGCGGGCCGGGCCCGCGGGCGGGGTCGCCGGGAGGCCGGGGCTGCGCGGGCGCCGCCGGGCCGCAGGCCGCCCGGGGCCAACGGCCGGGCGGGGGGCGCGGGGCGCGGGGCGGGGGCGCGGCGCGGGGCGGGCGGGGGCGCGGGGCGGGCGGGGCGGGGGCGCGGGGCGGGCGGGGCGGGGGCGCCCGGCCGCCCTCCTCCTCCGCCGTAAACAAAGGCCCGGCGGCCGGCGGGGGTCGGGCGCCCGCGGCCCCGGCCCAGACCCGGCCCCGGCCCCGGCCCAGACCCGGCCCCAGACCCGGCCCCAGACCCAGCCCCGGCCCCCGGCCCCGGCCCAGACCCGGCCCCAGACCCAGCCCCGGCCCCCGGCCCAGACCCGGCCCCGGCCCCCGGCCCCCGGCCCAGCCCCAGACCCGGCCCAGCCCCAGCCCCAGCCCCGGCCCCGGCCCCGCTGTGGCGCGGCCCCGGGCGGCGGCCCCTCGGAGGGGAGCCGCCTTTGGGGCCCTGGCCGGCCCCCCTCCTCCGGCCCGGGCCCGCCGCGCCGGCCTGCGGAGCCCGGAGCCGACGGGAGTTAGAGCTGAGGTGAATGCCCCGCCAGTGTTGGCCCGGGCAAGCTGGAGGCAGGGAAAGGGGCGAGAAAGTTGCCACGGCCTCCGTCTCCGTGCGGGCCGGGGCTTGAACTCGGGGCCGGGGCTTTGTCCCCGAGTCGTGCCACCGCCCCGCTTCCGCCCGGGAGGAACGGCCTGGCTTGGAACGGCCGCCTGAGCGCCTGGCGCCACCCGGCTGGTCCTCACTTTGGACTATAATTCTCCAAGTAAACTCGAAAAAAAAAAATGTTTGGGTTATGTCAGATTCACAGAGAAAAGGTGTGCACACGTGTCATTAAAAGTTGGCTGACAGCTTCTAGTTGGCGGCTTTTAAATTCGTTTTGCTGTGCTTCTTCGTGGAATTGTACTCGGATTGTTCCACACACCGTGATCGCGAGCACTTGCAGCCTGCCAGTGCTGTGCGGCTGGAGGAGATGCGGCCTGTCTGGGGCAAACATGTTTGTAAAGCAGCCGGCTTCTGCAGGGACTCCTCACTCCACACTCCACACTCCACCCGTCTGTAGGACCTTGGGGCTGGTCAGGTGTTGAGGTGTCCTCGGTTACATTTGCTACCTGGGTGCACAGGGTAACTTCATCATGTGCTGCCTCGATGCCTTTGAACCTATACTCCTGCTAAGTAAAATCTGCTTTAGAGACGTTGGGGTTTTGCTGTTTAAATATTTATGACCAGGTAGTTAGCTAGATGTCTTCTCTGCAATGTTTAGGAGTCAAAAGTGCTGGGCACATTGAAGCTGCTTGGCATATTTATAGAACAAATAGATTTTGGCAAAAGTTTTAACCTTAGGATCTACTGGAAAGTTAATAGCCACCCTTTCACAGGCATCAAAAGGTAGGCATTTTGAAGCCAAGCGCCGGTGGCTCACGCCTATAATCATAGCTACTCAGGAGGCTGAGATCTAAGGGTCATGGTTCAAAGCCAGCCTAGGCAGGAAGGCCATGAGACTTCAATAAACTACTCAGAAAAAGTTGGAAGTGGAGCTGTGGCTCAAGTGATAGAGCGCTCCTTGAGCAAAAAAACCTCAGGGGACAGTGCCCAGGCCCTGAGCTCAAGCCCTAAGGCAAAATATTAAAGAAATTAAAATTTTTAAAAAAGGTATTTTAGACCATTGGTCTCAGAGTCCTTGCCCAAACACTTTGTGCTTTCTGAAGATGACCAGCACTTCACGTGTGGTGTGGCTGTCACACAGCATTCGGGTGTGGGTGCTCCTCTTGGAGACGGGGGCCTGGTGAGGGCTCACTGCGCATTCACTGTGCTGGCCACACAGCGGGCACTTGGCCAGGTGGGCTGACCTCCAGAGAGGTGTACCTGACTTCCTGTGTGTTCTGAAGTGGATTGCTACAGTTCTGGGGTTGAGTGCCCTGTGACTCTGCTTGCTTGCTGGCTTGAACACTGCTAATCTTTCCATCTCATTGTCTCTTTGCCCACATTGCTATGCTTTCAAGTCTTACTGAGGAACTAAAACATGAGATATTGCTTAGAAAGGCAGGTCCTGGGGGGAGGAACCCCTAGAGGCAGAGGGCTGGTCTGAGCCATGCAGCGTATTGGCTTATCCTTACCACACTGTCCGCCATGACGAGAATTGAGGAATTGGGTCCTTGTCTCCAAGGCTGTGTGGTGTGTATTAAAAGTAGGAGGGTAATTGAGACCAATCCAGTTGCTGCCTCAGGATTTCTTATAAAGCACTCCACTCTCCCAGTGGGGCTTGCCTTGTTTTGAGCCTGGCTCTTGGTTTTGGGTTTTCTGCTTGGGGCCTTGGACATCCAAGGTGGATGGAGCTCTGAGGGAGGGAAGACCATGCCCTGGTGATGTGCTGTTCAGAAGGTTGGTCTGGCGCAGTGGTCCTGCACATTAGCATTCATGTTGAACCCAAAAACGCCCCTTCAGAGAGTAACAGCATCATGACGCTGATTCTAAAGACCAAGTTTCCAAAAGTCCAATCTCAGTCTTTATTTAAGCCAGTCTGATGTGGAAGGCTCTTCAGGGGTAGGCCGTGAAGGCCCCACAGCCCACGCTGTAAAAACACCTTGGCAGGATGATGAGCTTGCTGGTTTGAGGCAGCCTCTTAACCCTGTGTCCACCCCTGTATTAGCTTATTGCTGTTAGGGTGAAAGTGTGTGGGGTTTTGTTTTGTTTTGGTTGAGGCTGTGGAAACCAGAGATCCCTTCACTTTGGCTAGCACCATGCCACTTAGACACATGATAACACGTTAGAACAGCTAATATTTTGTTTTTTGCCAGTACTGGGGCTTGAACTCAGGGCCTAGGCAGTGCCCCTGAGCTTTTGCTCAAGGATAACACTCTACCGCTTGAGCCATAGCAGCAATTGCACCTTTTTCTGTGTCTGTAGTGCTGAGGAATGGAACCCAGGGCTTCATGTGTGCTAGGTGAGCACTCTACCACCGAGCCACAGTCCCAGCCCTATGGGACAAGGTATCACTGGTTCACTGAAGACAAGATTCCCTAGGTACGGACACTGGTCAGGTTGAAGAGGAGTACTACTTCTAGAAAAGCAAAATTATGCCTCTCAAGCTAAGCAGGTAAAAGCAGGTGGTGAAGTCTATGGCCCTAACCCAGCGTGTGCTGTACTGGGGCCGGCCGAAAGGCACGCTGAGTGACCAGCACAGATGCTAGCAATTTCCACTGAGGACTGTCTTGTCAACAAGCAGGAGTCCTGGAACAGAAGGGCAAAGGCCACCTCCCAAGGAACTAACTGCTGAGCACGGCTGCCTCCACTGGAAACGAGCCGGCACAACACCTTCCTAATGCAAAAGTAGCTGCCATGGTATTCAGACACCCTAGCATGCTGCTGCAAGAGCCATCAGGTAAAAAGGAACAGAGATGAAGGAGAGACCAAAGAGTGCTTAAGCACTTCATAAAGTCTGAGTATTCCATCCACCCAGGTGAGGCTCAGAGACTAAAGCACAAGTATCAACTGTGGGCAAAAAACTTTCATTCTACCTGTCTGGTCCTTAGACCCTACCATCTAGGAGACAAAAGCAAGAACGGAGGCCTGGCCCCAGCAGCTGCTACTCCTACACTGATTCCATCCATGCTGGCTTTTCCATATCACCACAGACAACCTGGCCTTCTGCCTCCCCAGCCTCCCCTCTCCTCCAGAAGTCTTCCCTCCTAAAGACAGATAAATGAACAAGACAGAAAGAAA
Source organism: Dipodomys merriami (assembly GCF_024711535.1). Taxonomy (NCBI): domain Eukaryota; kingdom Metazoa; phylum Chordata; class Mammalia; order Rodentia; family Heteromyidae; genus Dipodomys; species Dipodomys merriami. Next base: position 1,753,623 of record NW_027203405.1, on the reverse strand, counting down.
ACAAAACAGCAACAAAGAACCTTGTTTCGATTTTCTGGAGTTCATTTCCATGAATATTACTTCACATGATCAGACGCACACAGACATTGAGCCTTTGTCTCCTCTCCTAAGGATACCCTCCTTTGGAGCTAGGATTGTTGACTGTGCAGAGGGATGAGGTTGTTGGGGTAGTAAATGTCCTTATATAAACAGTCAACCTGAATAAACATTTCTCCTTGTTCTGAATCTGGCATCCAGAACTCAAGCTATCTTTTAAATATTCAATTCTTTCTAATAGTAGTCTTGGATCTACCTGTGATAGAAAGCCATGTTTTATAATTTCCTTTTTTTTTTTTTTTTTTTTTTTGTCGGCCGTGGGGCTTGAACTCTGGGCCTGGGCGCTGTCCCTCAGCTCTTCAGCTCAAGGCAAGCTTTCTACCACTTGAGCTACAGTGCCACTTCCGGTTTTCTGGTGGTTTGTTAGAGATAGAAGTCTCACAGTCTCTCCTGCCCGGGCTGGCTTTGAACCATGATCCTCAGATCTCAGCCTCCTGAGTAGCTAGGATTACAGGCATGAGCCACCAGCGCCCGGCCTTGTTTTATAATCTCAAATCTGCAAACTGATGTGTTTTTCATTGCTGTTTTGTTTTGGGGTGCCGATCCTGGAGCTTGAACAGGTCATGGCCTGGCACTTGTTCCTGAGCTTCATTTACTTGAGGCTAGTGCTCTACCACTTGAGCCACAGCTCCACTTTTGGCATCTTTTTTGGTAGGTAAGAGTCTCATTGACTTTCCTGCCTGGGCTGGCTTCAAACCTCGGTCTTCAGATCTCAGCCTCCTGTGTAGCTAACTTACATAAAGTATAATTGAAAAAAGAACATTGTTACCAGTGCTAAGTTGCCATCAGCCTTCCTCCGCGCGCCTTACTCTGCGTCTGCCCTCTGGTGGCAGTGTGAGGACTGCACTGTGAGCAGCATGGCCAGTGGGCTCAGGAGGTGCCACCAGCTGGCAAGGTGCAGTGGCCGGGCTGCAGACACCTGAGTCTGTTTTGAGACACACAGAACACACAGCACTCTTCTGAAGCTTCCCGGCAGGGTCTTCTCACTGAGTAGGTGATGGGAGTTGCTCTCGGGCCCCGGGGTGGGTGCTGCTGCCAGGTGCTTATGGAGGCTGTGTGCAGCGCCCCTGTGGCCTTCGTGTCCACGCTTACATCTTTGTTTCCTGGTTCACGAAGAGATGGGATTCATGATGTGTTCTAGAGAGCCAGTGGTCATTGTCCCCAACTGTCGTTCTTGCAGGAGTGATCGTCAGACGTGAGCTTGCCACAGAGCAGTAGAGCTTGAGCTCTCTGCTTTCCTGAAGGTCCTGGTCCATCTGGCTGGCCAGCCAGCCGGCCCCAGGCTGTGGTGCTGGCCCAGAGGCTGTGCTGTGTGTGTGATATCGGGAGGTGCTGATGTAACTAGTGAGATGAGTCACCCTTCCTCTGGCTGGCGGCTGGTGACTTCTGTGCAGAGTCCAGGTCCTTAAAGGAACTCAGAGGTCATTTTTCATTTGCAAGTACATTTTAGATGAAGTCATTTCTCTTGTAATTGGGTAGATTGTCCTGGTTGTAGACAATCAGAATAAGATGTATTTATTACCTGTCTTGTCTTTGTTGAGTGGTAAGTGACGTTCTTGTCTTTAGCATGATCACCAGCAGTGGTCCAATGCAGTCATTCTTGTGGATCTACAGCATTGGCGGCGGGCTTTGGGCCGAAGCTTGCCTAGAGGTAGCTGTCCGAGCAGACCAAAATGACTTCTGTGGTTCTTGGTTGTTCCCTGGACTGAGGGGGGTCGGCAGCTGGGTTGTCCTGATGCTTAAGTTGGTCTGGCTCCACCTTTTCCTGTGATTCCGTGTTGAGTGGCTGATAGCACCTTTGTTTCCTCGGTTCTCTGGGAGATACACAGCAGATCCCCACCCCATCTCGGTTGGCAAGAGTAACTCTGTCGGGGGGGGGGGGGCGGGCAGGTGGCTAGCCAGGGTGCCCTGCTCCCCTCTCCTGTACCCAGCACAGATCCTACTGGGCTAAAGCATAGATTTAACACTTCTACATGAAACCTGATTTTTGCCTCAAACTTGTAGGCTAGCTGTCATGGCGTTAGACTAACAAAAGGTGTGCACTCGGTGTGTCGTGTGGTGGTGGTGTGTGTACCTGGTGTGTCCTGTGGTGGTGCTATTGGGGCCTTGGGACACCTTTTGGTCTGGTGTCCCCAGAGAGGGAGCGAGGAATCTGTTGGTCTGATTGAGGACCTTTGCCAGGCTTGTGACGGTTTAGAGATTACTCTGCACCTTGGGGGGACTCAGCTGGCCGCAGATGGCCCAGCGTGAGAGTGGTAAATGTCGTACCTGACTAGGCCCAGGCTGTGGTGTGAGGAAGGCATGTCTCCCAAAGGGCACCTCAGCCGCTCCCCAGTGCCTATCAAGGCAGCACAGGAGACAGCCTGGAACTGGGCCACAGTTCATTGGGTGGGGTGGGAGGTGCGGGGTCCGACAGATGGGACTCATAGGAAGGTTCAGGCCAGAAAGGGCAGGGCCTGGACCTCTGGTGACTGGAAGTAGTTGGAAATGGGTGCCTAAAAAGGCTTTCTTGAGCACTTTGAGAGTAGCTCTCCACAGATGTCTATGACCTGGCAGTACCATCACACAACAGAAGGGAACGAGGACCCGCTATTTGGTCCATCGCAGAAAATGAAAATCAGTGTTTGTAAGGAATGGCTCATGGGCAGTGCACCAAAGGGTATTAAGTAGATGTCTCCATTCTGCGCTGAGTGGACACCACATGGATAATGTGTGTGGTTTTCTTTCTTTGCCAAGGTACGGACATTGCTGCAGGAGAAGAAGTGGCCATCAAGCTTGAATGTGTCAAAACCAAACACCCTCAGCTCCATATTGAGAGCAAGATCTACAAAATGATGCAAGGAGGAGGTACGCCCTTATGAAAGCCTGGGTTGGGTTGGGTTTGTTTTTGCGGGTACTGGGACTTAGGACTTCACAGTTTTGCTTGGCTTTCCCCCCCCCCCCCCCCCGCCGTTGCAATCTACCACTTGATCCATACCCCCAATTCTGGCTTTTTGCTGGTAAATTGTATATACAAGTCCTTTGTATCTGTCTGCCTGGGCTGGCTTCCAACTGGGATCCTCAGATCTCAGCCTTCTAAGTAGCCAGGATTACAGGCGTGAGCCACTGGCAGCCAACAAAGGCCTTGGCTTTGCGTGGTGAGGGAGAAGCGCCACAAGTCAACGCTTCTGGTTCATCTAGGGAAAGGCAAGGGTCTACTCACTGCCTTGACCAGATCTTTGTGTTCAGAGACTTAGGCACTGAAGGCCTCATTGGTCAGAAAGAATCAGTCTTAGGCTTTTGTTTAAGTACCGCCGTTTTTGGCTAGAAAGTAGTCTGAAGCCCAAGTTTGTATGTCAGAATACACATGTGGGCTTATGATGTGATATGAGTGTCAGCCTTGTTTGGGGTCTCCTGAGGTAGTCCCTGGTACTGCCTGCTGGGTCATGTTTTCCTTTGAACTTTGGGAAGGGAGGCTTGGAACATTCTGGGCTCCAGTTTTCTCTTGGGTAGGACAAAGATTTCCACCTCAGCCGCCTCAAGCGTATCCACCCCAAGGCTTTGAGCACTGAATTCAGTTGGGCCAGGTGTAGAGACGCTTCCACCTTAATCTTAACAGTCTTTTCTTTAAGAATTCTCTGGATTTTACAATAATTTGACTAAAGGAGCAGAAGGGAATTTACTAGGAAATTTAGAACCATGAAAACATGGTAACATTGAAGAATGAGTCTTGCCAATAGAATTCTTCTGGAGGCCCAGTCTCAGCCTGAATTGGAACCTATTCTGTTTGTTTGGGTTTTTTTTTTTTTTTAACTGTATTTTTTTTGTCTTTTCTTTTTTGGTACTGGGGATCGAACCCAGGACGTTGCACTTGCTAGGCAAGCGCTTTGCCACTGAGCTACATCCCAGCCCTGGAACCTATTCTGTTTGTTGGTTTGTTTTTGTACTTGTCCTGGGGCTTGAACTTAGAGCCTGGGGTATGTCTGTCCCTTAGCTTTTCCATTCAAGGCTGGCGCTCTACCACTTGAGCTGGCTTTTTTGCTACCTAATTGGAGATAAAAGTCTTACAAACTTTCCTGCCTGGGCTGGCTTCAAACTATGATCCTCAGATCCCAGCCTCCTGGGTAGCTAGGATTATAGGCGTGAGCCACCAGCACCCAACTGTTTGGGTTATTTTGAGACAGGGTTCTGTGTGTCCAGGGTGGCTTTATGCTCCACATCCTCCTGCCTCACTTCCTGACTGCTAGGATTACAGGCTTGTGCCCTGTCACACGTGTGTGCTCATGATCTTTGTATTGTGAGCTACTCTACATTGTCAGAGAACACACATGATATGCAAAGTATCTTAGGTATTGAAGTGCATGCTCGTACCCCCTCCTCCCCTTGAAGAGCCCCTGGTTCCCCTGGGCGCCTGAGCACTAGTTTATCTCCACTGGTCTTACCTACTCCTGTTTTCCAGGAAGCTGGATGGATGTTTTGGTTTGCAGGGCTGGGGATCAAACTCAGGACTTTGTTACATGCTCTACCACTAAGCTAGATACTCCCTCGTTCTGTCTTTCAGTTATCTGAGTAACAACGTTGTCTAGAAACATTGTCAGGCTTAATTGTTTTAAAACTGAGCTGCTGAAAAGTGTGTGTGTGTGTGTGTGTGTGTGTGTGTGTGTGTGTGTGTGTGTGTGTGTGTGTGTGTGTGTGTGTGTGTGTGTGTGTGTGTGTGTGTCGGTCATGGGGCTTGCACTATGAACCTGGGTGCTGTCCCTGAGCTCTTCAGCTCAAGGGCAGCACTCTACCTCTTGAGCCACAGCAACACTTCCAGTTTTCTGGTGGTTTATTGGGGAGATGAGAGTCTTCATGGACTTACCTGCCTGGGCTGGCTTTGAACTGTGATCCTCAGAGCTCAGCCTAAGTAGCTGGGATTACAGGCGTGAGCCACCAGCACCTGGCCTAGTTTTAAGCTTCTTAGAATTGGGCCATTAAAGAGTATTTTGCAGCTGGGCACTAGTGGCTCACGCCTGTAATCCTAACTACTCAGGAAGCTGAGATCTGAGGATCATAGGACAAAGGAAAGTTTGTGCGACTATTATCTCCAATCAATCACGGAAAAAGCCAGAAGTGGCACTGTGGCTCAAGTGGTAGAGTACTAGCCTTGAGCAAAAGGAGCTCAGGAACAGCGCCCAGGACCTGGTGTCATCCCCCCCCCCAAAAAAAAAAAAAAACAAACCCACAAAGACATTACTTCTTGAAGAAAAAACTGCTTAATCTTGGTTAAAAAAAAATTAAGCATGGGGCTGGGAATGTGGCTTAGTGGTGAAGCGCTGGCCTTGCAGGCATGAAGCGCCCTGGGTTCTGTTCCTCAGTACCACATACACAGAAAAGGCCAGAAGTGGTGCTGTGGCTCATGTGGTGACATGCTGACCTTGAGCAGAGAAGCTCAGGGGCAGTGCCCAGGCCCTGAGCTCCAGCCCCAGGACTGGCCAAGAAAAAAATTACTAAGCAGGCACTACGACTCACATCTGAACCCTCGCCGCCTAGGCAGTGAGGCAGATCTGTACCTCGGGTGCGTGCCACAAGCATGGCACAGTGTCCAGTCTACAAGGAGGGTCTGGCTTGTCCATACTGGCAACGTTGTTAGTTGACTTACTCATCTTGGAAAGCAATCTGATGCTACCTTTTAAGTCTTATGGAGTTCAATAGTTCGTATCTTACAACCTAAAAGAGTCTACCTAGAGAAAAGATTTGAGAAATCCATATGTAAGAATTTTTCAAGGGGGCTGGGAAGGTGGCTCAGTGGTAGAGTGCTTGCCTTGCATGCAGGAGGCCCTGGGTTCGATTCCTCGGCACCATATAAGCAGGAAAAAAAACGGAAGTGGCGCTGTGGCTCAAGTGGTAGAGTGCTAGCCTTGAGCTGAGGGACAGCGCCCAGGCCCAGAGTTCAGGCCCCACAACCAGACCCCCTCCCCCCCCCAAAAAAAAAAAAATTTTTTTCAAATTGAGTATATAAGAAAACGCTTAAAAGCACCCTTTCCAGTAGATAAAGTAAGCTTCACCAAATGGCACAAGGACACTGTCAAGTGCTATATGGATGTGGTGTTAGGCAGCATGCTTTGCTTTCTACAGCGTCTGGTTAGGTTACCTGGCAAGCACTGGCAAGGTCGGGCAGATAGGTCATAGATGCTGCTGTTAGGAGTGTTGGAGGTCTCCTGTTGGGTTAGGTTTCAGCAACGTTTAGACATTATATAGTTTACATTCTATCTTTAGGTAGTAAAGTGATGTTTAGATGGAAGGATTCACCCAGTGTCTTGTCATGGAAGTACTGAGAGCGCTGAGGCTCAGGGCAGAGCCATGTGTGGGAGTGTGTGCTGAGTGCTCAGGCTGCGTACACTGGAGGCCACATACACAGGGGAGAGCATGGGCAGTGTCCAGGGAGGGTTTGAGAAGCTCACCTCCTCCTACCGCCGCAGGGCTGCTGTCTGTGCCTGTTTCACGTCAGCCTTCACAGTCATCTGCTCCCAGCTTCCCTGGCTACCTTTGCATTGCTCTGGACTGCCACCTTCAGGTTTTAAGGAATCTTTAGATCCCTCCCCCCACTTGGGGTTCTGGATTCTTCATTAGATTTATCCTGTCTTCATTCTCACATCCACCAATTGGCCTGTGTAAAGTCTGGGTTAGTGTGTAAATCCTCAAGGTGTGTTTATTGTTTTTCCAACAACAGAGTGAGTAAGGAAAATGTCTTTCCTACCCAACCCATAGTAGCTTTCTTTCCTGTTTTTTCCCAGGCTTACATTTCAGTCTCTCGCCAGTACAGCTGTGGCTTCTGACTGGCCTGCCAGTTCTGACTGCCTGGACTGTTACCCCATGTGCTTGTGTTTTGTACACTGTCCCTGGAAATCAACTCAGATCCAGTCTCACTTCTTGCTACTGCCTGTTGGGCCTTGTTACTTGTTCATATACATATAGCCTGGGGACAAGCATCACTACTGCGGTCTTGTGGCCTATCAGGCCCTTGAGCACCAGGTCGCTCTGGGTGCCTGGGCTGAGGTGCTGTTTGGTTTCTCATCCAGTGGGCATCCCCACCATCAGGTGGTGCGGGGCTGAGGGGGACTACAATGTCATGGTGATGGAGCTGCTGGGGCCAAGCCTGGAAGACCTCTTCAACTTCTGCTCCAGGAAGTTCAGTCTCAAAACGGTTCTGCTGCTCGCCGACCAAATGGTAAGCGGCCCTTTTCCTGAAGAGGCCAGGCAGTGGGGCCCAGGCCTCTGAGCCTGACAGGATACATTGCTCAGTTTCTGTGATTATGTCCAGTCATGCGCAGACAGTAAAGGAAGTCCGTGTCGTCATTCTGTGATATAAGGGATGCTTTGGAGGCCTGCCCTCGGCATCCTGAGGACCTTCCCACTGAAGGGGCATTTGGTTTCCGAGGAGACTCGTTTGTAGTCCAGGTCATGTGGACACTGCCCAGTAGTGGGCCGTCACTCAGGCTGCTATCTGTCCACTCTCATGGCAGCCAGTGAGAGGAAATGCCCAGGCCTGGGTGAGGAAGGCAGGGTTGCTGAAAGTAACATGAGAGGTGACTTGGTGAGAGTTCTGTGGCCACATTCTGCTCTGGCTGAGAACCAGAAAATATCAGCATATTCCTCACTGCCACACAGCTGCTTTCTCTAGGCACATTGCTCTGGGACTGAGTGTCTTACCGTTGCTTCTCTGCTTGTAGATAAGTCGAATTGAGTATATTCACTCCAAGAACTTCATCCACCGAGATGTGAAGCCAGACAATTTCCTCATGGGGCTGGGGAAGAAAGGCAACCTAGTCTACATCATTGACTTTGGGCTGGCCAAGAAGTACCGGGACGCCCGCACCCACCAGCATATCCCCTACCGAGAGAACAAGAACCTCACAGGGACGGCACGCTATGCCTCGATCAACACGCACCTCGGAATCGGTGAGCCGGCCTGCGGGAGAGGGCTGCTTGCAGGCCGACTTAAGGCATAGAGCCCATTGGTCTGGAGGCTGTTGACAGACCTGACTGCAGCAAAGGCTGTGTGGCGGAAGGGACAGGAGCTGGCTTTTCTGTCTTGGGGGAGGGTGGCAATTCCGGGGCCTGGGCTCGGGGTCTGGGCGCTGTCCTGGAGCTCGTGCTCACAGCTAGCACTCTACCACCTGGGCTGGGCCCGCTTCTAGTGTTTAACGGGCTGGCTTTGAACTGCGATCCTCAGATCTCAGCCTCCTGAGTATCTGGAATGACAGGCGTGAGCCGCAGAGCCCAGCTAGGACTGGCTTTTCTTAACAGCTGTCTGAGACATTGACATTGCTGGTGGGAATTTTTTATTTTTTTTATTTTTATTTTATTTGTGAACATACTGTACAGAGGAGTTACAATTACATGGGCAGGATAATGCGTACATTTCTTACCAAGCATTGCAGCCTCCTCCTTTGTTTACCCTTGAATTTTTTATTTTTAAAGTTTATTTCCAGGGGCTGGGAAGGTGGCTCAGTGGTAGAGCACTTGTCTTGCATGTTCAAGGCCCTGGGTTCGATTCCTCAGCACCACATAAGCCAAAAGAAAAAAGCCGGAAGTGGCGCTGTGGCTCAAGTGGTAGAGCGCTCTCCTTGAGCTGAAGAGCTGAGGGACAGCACCCAGGCCGGACCCAAAAAAAAAAAAAAAAAGTTTATTTCCATTATGCTTGCTAGGTTTTCTGATTTTGTAAACACACGTGCCATCTTTCATGTAGTTCCCTTTTCTTTCCAGAACAATCTCGAAGAGACGACTTGGAGTCTCTGGGGTACGTGCTGATGTACTTCAACCTGGGCTCTCTCCCCTGGCAGGGGCTGAAGGCTGCCACCAAGAGGCAGAAGTATGAGAGGATCAGTGAGAAGAAGATGTCCACCCCTATTGAAGTGCTGTGCAAAGGCTATCCCTGTGAGCGCTCTGCCCTGCCCTCTGCCCTCTGCCCTCGTGCCCTGTCCCTGCTCCTCACCAGTGCTGGCTGCCTGTGCTAGCTGGTTGCTGTGGGAAGATGGCTGCCTGCCTTGTCTTCTAGAAAAGGATTGGCCAGAGGAGCGCATTTTTGTGCAATGAGACAGTGGCTTCTGCTCCTTCTGTTGTATTCCTGAGTCCCTCTTGTCTAGAAGGTGCTCTAGAGAGACAAGAACAAGGCCAGACTGAGTGCTCTCACTTGGGAGCTGTGCAATTAGATTGTACCCTATTGTGTTGATTTGTCATTTTTACTTATTCTTTTGGAGGTGTTGGCTATGTGTCCCAGGGCCTTGTGCATGGTAGAGGAGGAGCAAAGCAAGCCCTTTACCACTAAGCAACCCCATCTAGTCCTTGGCATTTTTGTGTGTTTTTTTAATTCTTTTTTTTTTTTTTTTTTTTTTTTTGGTTGTGGGGCTTGAACTCTGGGCCTGGGCGCTGTTGCGCTCTTCAGCTCAAGGCGAGCGCTCTACCGCTTGAGACACAGCACCACTTCCAGTTTTCTAGTGGTTAATCGGAGAGGAGTCTCACAGATTTTTCTGCCTGGGCTGGCTAAGACCAGGATCCTTAAGATAACCTATATCTAACTAGGTTTCAGATTTTTTCTTTTTTTTTTTGTCAGTTGTGAGGCTTGAACTCTGGGCGCTGTCCCTCAGCTCTTCAGCTCAAGGCTAGCGCTCTACCACTTGAGCCACAGCACCACTTCCAGTTTTCTGAGTGGTTTATTGGAGATGAGTCTCACGGACTTTCCTGCCTGGGCTGGCTTTGAACAGCGATCCTCAGATCTCAGCCTCCTGAGTAGCTAGGATGACAGGTGGGAGCCACCAGCACCCAGCTCAGATTTCAATTTTTATGTCTTCAGTGTGTTGGTACCAGGAGAAACAGACACTGGTGTGCATTGTAGCTCATTATGGCTAGTTAGCTTTGGGTTTCTCGTTTTACAGCTGAATTTGCCACATACCTGAATTTTTGCCGCTCGCTGCGCTTCGATGACAAGCCCGACTACTCCTACCTGAGACAGCTCTTCAGGAACCTGTTCCACCGCCAGGGCTTCTCTTACGACTACGTGTTCGACTGGAACATGCTCAAATTCGTAAGTGCCACTGTCGGCTTGGTCTGTCTCAGAGCTTAGAATGCGAGTGTCGCTGGCACGGGTGGGCAGGCCTTTTGTGTGTGAGGGCCAAGATGCATTTGCTGAACGGTGAAATGAGCTCAGCCTACAGGCATGTTTGCCTGTGAACTCAGTACTGAGAAGGAAGCTGCTTGCAGAAGCGGGGAGGCCCTGAGCCCAAGGTACAGCTCACTCGGCCTCTCCGCAGAGATTGCTGCGTGGCTTAGGTGAAATGTCAGCCTTCTCTTTCTCTGTAATCTTTTCTTTTTCATTTTTGTCCTAGACCAGGACTCAAACTTGGTATCTGACACATTCACTCACTGGCTAATACTCTGCATTTAACTTGAGTTAAAGCTCCAACCCCTCCATCCTTGATTCAGTAGATTAGAGCTACTACTTTTTTTGTTGTTGTTGGTTGTGGGGCCTGAACTCTGGGCCTGGGCGCTGTCCCTCAGCTCTTCACTCAAGGCGAGCACTCCACCACTTGAGCCACAGCACCACTTCCGGTTTTCTGGTGGAGATAAGAGTCTCACGGAGTGCTGGGAAGGTGGCTCAGTGGTAGAGCGCTTGCCTTGCATGCCTGAGGCCCTGGGTTCAATTCCTTAGCACCACATAAGCAGAAAAAAAAAAAAAAGCCAGAAGTGGCGCTGTGGCTCAAGTGGCAGAGCGCTAGCCTTGAGCTGAAGAGCTGAGGGACAGTGCCCAGGCCCAGAGTTCAGGCCCCATGACCGGACCCAAAAAAAAAAAAAAAGTGTCTCATGGACAGCTGGCTTTGAACATGATCCTCAGATCTCAGCCTCCCAAATACCTAGCATTATAGGCGTGAGCCACCGGCGCCTGGCAAGCTGCTACTTGTTCATTTGTATTTTTTTACTGTTATTGTAAAGATGATATACAGAAGGGATAGTTATGTAAGTCAGGTAAAGAATACATTTCTTATGTCACCCCTTTCCTCGCTTCCTCTCAGTTTCTCTCCTGTCCCACCTCCAAGTTGTCTAGTTGGTTTTCCGCAGTGTCCATTGAGTGCCGCTGCTTCGCGCTACTTCTCGGGAGTTCCCTTTCAGGCGGCTTGTCTTGACTCCAGGCTGCAGGCAGCCCTCTCGGCTCTCCGGCACTTTACAGCGTGTGCTGTATCACACACCCAGTTTGAACGGTCTTGCTGTTGTAATTACTTTTTTTGGCTTGAACTCAAGGCCTCATGTTACTTTTCTGGGCCTCTGGGCTTGCGTGCCCGTGGCTGGTGAGTTGCCTGCTTGAGCCGTTTTGCTGGCTGTCTCCCGGGACCCGCCTCTCCCTGCGCTCAGCTCCGCCCCGCCTACTGTCTGCTCCACATGGGTTCAGAATACACTTTGGGAAAGCTGGTGGGGCAGGTTGCCTAGCATTCAGTTTGGCTCTGTTCTTAAGTCTAGTTTTACCTTTGTCTTCCTCTGAGTGCTCAGGTGTGTAGCCCACGAAGCCCCAGAACTTGGGGCCACTGGTCCCTGCAGTGGCCCTGGTGTGCACTTAACACATTGAGGTCCTGCCACCCGGTCTCATGCTTCTGTGGATCATGGTTTCTGTTTTCATTTAAAATGTGTCTTTTGAGTCAGGGTTAATAGCATACTCGTGTAATCTTAGCGCTCCTGCAGGCTGGTTGAGTTCAGTTGCAGCCTGCCTAGACTACATATTGGGACCCTGTCTCCAAAAATAGGTTTTACTGGTTGAAGAACAGAGTTGTTTGCTACAAGCCAAAGGCTCTTCCAGACATGTCTATGCCCAGCCCAGTGAGGAGAGCATAAACTACCCTGCTCAAACCTGGTCCTGTTCCACATGCGCCCAGCCTGGCCTGGCCCGACCTGACCTGGCACTGGAGGAAAGCCTTCAGGGTAGTTTGCCCAAGTGCTAAAGGACAGAACTGTGCTGCTTCTGAGGACTGGCCAGCTTCTCCCCCTAGCTTGGTTCTGACCTTGTCTGGCCTTGAAAATTTGGTCTGAAAAGGGCTAATTACTGTGTATTACCAACTGCTGGCTGTGGAGGGTTGCAACCCCTCAGCTCTACCATGTGGCTTAACAGCAGCTCCAGAGCACCTATGAGCAGTGGGCCTGAGCCTGGCAACACAGGCAGACAGGATTTGGCCATGAACTCTAGCGCGAGGAGCCCAACTCAGATAAATATAGTTCCAACTGGTGTTTCAACTTAACTGCTTAAGATCAAATCTATCTACAAACCTGGTGCGATCCCTGATGCGGGCTGTGTGCACAAGGTGGCTGCCCCCCATGGGCTGGGTCTGGACTCTGCTTGGACCTCTGAGCTCGAGTACTCCCTCTACCTCATCAGCGCACGAGCGCTTCCTAATGAAAAGTTGAAGAGCTCCAGGATGGTTTCCTCGCCTTACGGCGGAGTTGCATCTTGCGGCCTTCTCTGCTGCCCTGGTGGCTTTCTACCCCAAACGCTCCCTGGTTTGACAGCCGAGGTCCTTTACCAAAGCCCGGTTTCCTTCTGTTGTGTTCTGTTCTCGTCCTTTTTGTTCCTCCCCAGGGTGCCAGCCGGGCTGCAGATGATGCTGAGCGGGAGCGCCGGGACCGCGAGGAGCGATTGAGACACTCCCGGAACCCAGCCACCCGCGGCCTCCCTTCCACAGCTTCTGGCCGCCTACGGGGAACCCAGGAAGTGGCTCCCCCTACGCCCCTCACCCCTACCTCACACACGGGTGAGCGCACCCATGTGCCTCGGGAGGGGAGGCCGGCCCCGGCAGCTCTCCAGCGCGAAGCCCGGGGATCCTGGGCCTGCCCACTTGGTGGTTGGTAATGTGGCCCCGTCTTAGTCCGTTTTTGCTCCTGAGAGTTAATGGGCCTGGGGTACAGCTCACAGCAGCCCCTCTGAAATGTCCTTTTCTAGAACATGATCTGTTAAGGGTTGCGTTCCCTGAAAACTGTTTGGATAAATTCCTGTTTTTCTACATTGTGTTTTCGTAATACAAGACATTTCTGGAGTGGGATTTTTTTGTGGTGCCAGGACTGGACCTAAGGCCTTCCTCACCATAGTGTGAGCACGCCTCCCAGGCCACTGCCAGCCCCACGCTAGCGAGTAGGTGTGCTGCTACCCTGGAGAGCCCATTGGGAGCTTCCTGGGGTGGGCTTGGAGGCACTTAGCTACGGTCCTGAGCTGAATGTGGGTGTGGCCAGGGCTGCACCCACTTGCTTGGGAGATGTCCTTAGGATCCCTTGGCTTTTCTCTCTCTGCCCCAGCCAACACCTCTCCTCGGCCTGTCTCTGGCATGGAACGAGAGCGAAAAGTGAGCATGCGGCTGCACCGTGGGGCCCCCGTCAACGTCTCCTCCTCCGACCTCACGGGCCGGCAAGACACCTCTCGCATGTCCACCTCACAGGTAGGTGTGTGGCAGGCTCAGAGCCCAGGAAAGCCAGGCCCGGGTATGAGGATGCGTCCGCCGGTGCGGGTGCCAGGCGCAGAGTTGAGTGGGGAGAGCTCTGCGAAGGCATGTCTCCTTCCTCACTTTGCTTCTTGAGTGGTGTGGTACCCGCCAGCCAGGCTGAGCCAATGGCCTGGTCTTCTAGCCATGACTGATGGAAACCGTGAACCCCTGCTGTGTGATTTCAGGAGGTTCCTACCCCATGCCCTCCCTGGCAGGCCTCGTACCCGCTTGGACCCACCCTCCAGGATTCTAGATGGTTGCTAGCTGGGGTCACCCCAGCCAAGTGCCTGGGAGAGAGGAGGCCAGGCTGCCTGCCGGCAGTCCCCATGTAGTGCATGTACGAGGTCCTTCATTGGTATTTCTGTGCTGGTGAGGGAAGTGGTCAAGGCAGGCAGGAGGGCCTGCCAGGTCCAGGCCCTGGAGCATCCTCGGCCCTGTTGTGTGTGGTCACTGATGTGCCTCTTTTACGTCCCGGGGAGACCACTTCTCACAGGCAGTGAGCGGGAATTAGTTGGCTCCCAGCCGCGGTCCGAGGCGTCTCGAGGCCACTCTGGGGAGAAGCAGGCAGGAGTGCCAAGTGACTGGGTGTCACTGATCTCTGGTCACTGGAGGTGGGTTTTTCTGTGTGACAACTGCCTTCCGTGAGCCAGGGACCTCGAGGGTCTCGCCTGTGCCCCTAGTGCGCACATCCCTGCCCCTGTGCCTCGCACGCTTCCGAGTGGGCTTCTTCCCAGGCAGCCGATCAGCACGTCCTGGGAGCGGACCCCCGTGCCCGCTTGAACATCCTCTGCCGGCTCAGAAAGGGCAGCCAGCCATTCACCCACGGCCCACACCTAAAACTCTTCTCAGGCGGCTGAGTTCCCACACCGACCCAATTCACCAGCAGAAAGCTGAAAGTGGAGGTCTGGTTCAAGTGGTAGAGTGCCAGCTGTGAACAAAACAGAGTGAGATAATTCCAAGAACAAGTTCAAGCCCCTGTACTGGCACAAAAAAAAAGGGGACAGGTGCGCGTGCATGTGTAAATAACACGTTCTGGTCACGTGGGTCCTGGAGTGGGTTTCAGGCATCAGAGGCTCTGTGGCCTGGCCCTGGCCAGCACCTGCTGTGGCTGTCTTGGCTCAGAAATCGTAAGGAAACGTGCTCTTCCTTTCATGTGGTGAGCTTGGCACTCAGCCTGTCAGTGCTGGCTTGGACTCGCGTTCCACAGGAAGATTTGTGACGTGTGCTTGCATACCAGGGAGGGGGCTCTGGGTGTTTTCCTTCCAGGAAGTCACCTGGGCTTTTCCTCTGGAGATGGCTCCTACCCAGGCTGCCCCTGATGTGGGCACTCTGTCCGGGTCTGAGCGCCCAGGCACTGCCACCTCTTCGGCACTCGGTGACTTTAGCCTCTGCCCGGGCAGCCACTGTGAATCTAAGGAGGACAGATGAGCTCTGCTTTCCATCAGTTCTTTCTAGACCCCTCCTTGCCCCCAGTCAGGCCTCTGACATGGTAGTTTGGAAGTAGAAGGGCAGGGAGGTCTCCTTGCAGTTCTGTAAAGGCCCTGAAAGTCTAGGGGTGGGGGTCTGTTCACGTGGAGCTGGAGACGGAGGTGCCTGCGTGCAGAGGCCCTGGGTCAGCCTCGCGTCTGAGGCCACGCTTGCCTCTGCTGCCGCTCCTCTGGGAGCCGTGCCTCCTGTGGGGTGCGTGCAGCAGTCTGCGGGGCGCCACGGCATCGTCTGGGTCGCTGGGCACCCTGCCTGCTGGCCTCACCTCTTCCCGCGAAGGCCTTTGCATGCGGGAGGTGGCTTCCGCGGGGCCCAGTGGATTAGTCCAGTCCGAGTGTGAATCGGTTAGTCTCCATCCGCTGAAAGCATGGGTGCCGAGCGTCTGGCCGCTCAATCTGTTCTGGGACTTTTTTTTTCTTGGTGGGAAGGAGGAGGATGTGCACCTAGCTTGTCTGTATGGGTGCCAGGTACTTCTTTAGCGCGCTCTCCCCAGACGAAGGTCTGCCGCCGCGCGCTCCCCCTGCATGTGCTGTGACCCGGTTTGTAGGGCTTGCCCATCCGCGCCACCCATCAGGCATCCGCTTTTCTTAGCGCAAGAGCCATCCGGCAAGTCCAGGCTGTGCCGTACTGGTTGTGGCAGCCCAGGAATAACCACTCAGCTGAGAACAGTGTGGGCTCCCCGCAGTGGCCCCGTCCGTGTCTGCGGGTAGGGGGAGCCAGCGCCTGCCTCGCAGGCTGGGCCGGCGGCACACTCACCGACGGCTGTCTTTTCCCCACCTCAGAATAGCATTCCTTTCGAACACCACGGCAAGTAGCTGCGCGTCCCCGCTGGAAGGCAGCACTGGGTGAGTGCGGTCTGGCGGGGCTTGGCAGGCGGCGGGCTCCGGGCGGGGCGGCGACCCCACCGGCCCTGGGGCTTGCAGGGCTGGGCTTGCATGCCAGGTGTTGGAGGTAGAGAGAGGCCTCTTCTGCTTTCTTTGTTCTTCTCCAGCGGCTGTGATCGGCCGCGCAGTTGTCTCTGGACAGGGAAACGCCCCGCCGTGCCTTTGGCCGCTCTGTGACCACAGTCCGCTTGCCAGGGCTGTCCTGGGGCCTGGCCCCTGGGGGTTCTGACCGGGCCGCCTCATCTGGGCAGTTGTGCTGGGATGTGTGTCTGCTGTGCTCAGCTGGGGGGCGCCGCGCTTGGTGTGGGGGCTCTTGAGCTCTTGCTGCGTTCAGACGCCTGGTGGTCTCTGCCCGTCTGGCTCTCCTCTTTCATTTACCTCTGTCCTCATTTTGTGTTTCTTCCCAACTTGGTCCTTGCCCATCTCGTCCACGCAGCTGCCGTCTGCACTAACCCATCCAGCCACAGCCACCCACGCCCTGCCGTCGGTGCATGGCTGGCCTCCTCGCCAGGCTCCTTTCTTGCCAGCCACGTGGCCCTCAGTGGCTCCTTCTGTCGGGAGCTGGAGCTCGGTGGGAGGGGGCTCTGCGCGGGGAGGCCTCTGCCCGTGTAGCGTTCTGTGCTCTTGGAAGTGCATTGGAGAGCTGCTGCTCGTGTCTTCCCCAGGCCTGTGGCTTTTTGGAGCACCAGGTTAGTTTCCAGGAAGGGAGGCCAGGTGGATCCTCGTGGCTGTGGCTCTGCGGTCTCCTTGCTTGCATGCCTTGTCCTCCTCCCGTCTTCCCGCCACCTGCTCTGCTCAGCACAGCGCCCTGGATGTGGAGGTGCCCTGTGCAGCCGGGGGCCATCGCCGGCGTGTCCCCCCCCACACCCCCCACTCCATCCTGTGGTATTTGTGCCCAAGCACCTGGCCGGCCAACTCCTCCGGCCTCATGCTGACCTTGTCCTGTGCTTTGGCTCCGACAGATTCCCGGTCGGGTGGCTTCCAGTGGTCTTCAGTCTGTCGTGCACCGATGAGAACTCTCCTTTTTGCTGTGAAGGGCAGACAATGCATGGCTGATCTACTCTGTTACCAATGGCTTTACTAGTGACACGCCCCCCGGTCTAGACCCGAAACGTTAACGCCGGGAGCTCTCCAGGCCACTCACCCAGCGACGCCCATGGGGAATCAAAACACAAACTAAACGGACAGGCTCCACGAGCAGCCATCGCCAGGGGCTGCCACCCTGCCCCCACGTGAGCTCGGTTTTCGCGGGTCTGGGAAGAAGAGCAGAGTGTGGGAGACCATTGCAGAGAACCAGACTCCAGTCAAGAGCCTCTGGGCTCCCTCCGGTGGTGGCGACCTGCGCCCCCGCCGATCCCACCGCAGCTCCCGTCTCCTACTTGGTTAAGACAGTTTTGTATCATTTTGCTAAAAATTACTGGCTTAAATCTGTGTAAAGAAATCTGTCTTTTTATTGTTTCCTTCTTGTCTGTTTTTGCGGTCTTGGGAAAAAAGAAAGGTGTTGACCTTGAGGAGCCCTCGGGCCGGCGCTGAGAGGTGGAGGTGGCAGAGGAGCCCGCGTGTTTTGTTTTCTAGTGTTGTGCTGTCTGCTCTGGAGATTCTCATCAGAAGTTGTGTGCGTGTGTGTGTGTGTGTGTGTGTGTCCTGTGGGTCCCCATCAGCCCACGTTCGGCATCTTGCTTTCCCTTCCCCACTGTACGCTGAAATTCCAGATTGGGGCCACCACGTAAGGGTGCCAGGCGTGGCCTTCCCAGAGGAAGCGGACCAGTCACCGCGTGGCACGCTCCCACAGACAGGCCTTGAAGGCAAGGCCCGTGTGTGGTCGGGGCGCTGTGTCTGGTTATTCTGAGGTGTGTTGAAAGTGCTACCACACAGATGGCGCTGGTCTGCTGTCACCTTTCTCTCTCAAAGCCAAGGAGCAGGCTGTCCTGGGCACCACGGCTTGTCCACAAGACCACCCGTTGAAGGGAGTCCACCTTGAAGTGCCACATGGCAGGCAACTGCCCACCCACTTCCGTGTCACTCCTTCCGCTGGACGTCTGGGTGGGTGAGCTGGGGGCTGGGCAGCCCTGCCGCTGGTGGCTGGTGGTGAGAACACCGGGCTCTTCCCTCCCTCCTCCACTCTGCCTGTCACGCAGGGCACGTGGAGGGGCGGGGCGGGGGGAGGGGGTGTCTGTGAAACCAGGCGCAGTGCACACGGGGGAGGGGGAGTGTCGTCTCCCTTTCTTCGGGCATCCTGTGCGGAATTCTGCTGTGAACTGGGCTCTAGGGTCGGGCCTTCAGGACTTCTGCGGCGCCCTGGCGCTCAGCACTGGCCCTGGGCTGGCCGCTGGGGTGTGATGGGGCCATCGCTAGCTGTCTGTGTTAGCCTGTGGGTGCTTCCTAATCCCGAGTCCTTGCCCTGGACATGTAGGGATGCAGGTCTGGAAACGCATGGGGAGCTTGGGGTTGGAGAAACTTGGACGTGTACTGTTGCAAACCCTTGGTCAGAGCTGGGCTTCCTCTCTGGGTGAGCCGCCAGTGGTGGTCCCGCATGGTGGACGAGCATTGTAGACGTGCAGGTGTCTGCGGCCGGGCCGGGCCGGGCCTGGAAGCGCACCTGCCCCGAGTTGTCCAGGACGTGGCTGTGATGGTTCTTGCCTAATATTTAACCCCATCATCACTTGCAGGAGACGTAGTTAGAATGTGTATCAACCTGTGTCTTGGTGACCAGTCTGAGCTGTGCGTTTGTACTACCACTGTATTTGTGTACCTTAACAATTGTGTACATAATAAATTCATAATGACTTCTACCTTTCTCCCCTGCCCCTTCCGTGTGGTTATTTCATCAACTAGAGCTGTCATTGTTCAGCTGACTGTGAGGATGGCATCCTTTTCTTTTTCGCCATGGGTGCTGGGTGCCGTGAGGAGGGGCTGGGGGAGTGGGAGCCCGTGAGTCGTCCACTTGGGGATCTTGTGATGTTTCTGCGAAGTCCACGGTGGCAACCCCCCCCCCCCCCCGGGGGCTGGAGCTCTTGGGAGGAAGCGTCTGACCTCACCTTGGTGGCGCCCTTCATGAGAGCCATGACGGCATGTGTGCTGGAAGGCAGGTCCTACACTCCCTCACCTCCCTGACTTGCCCCCCCCCCCCCCCCCCAGCCAGCTCCAACCAGACTCCTTCCCTAGCTTTTTTTTTTTTCCCATGGCAGTCCTGGGGCTTGCCCCAGAGCTTTGCTTGCTCAGGCTGGAGCTCTGTCACCCAAGCCACCCCTCCACTGTAATAAGTCTGGGGATTTTCCTGCCTGGGCTGGCTTTGGACAGCAATCCCTCCATCAGCCTCCTGAGTAGACTACATCCAGGCTTCTGAGCCTCCTCCAGCCCCTTTCCGCCCTGGGTGCCTGTGGTCACCTGCCACGCCCCTGCCAGCGGCTGTCACTGTCCAGCAGCCCTCCCGCCCCCCCCCCCCTACAAGAAGTACAGAGCCTTGCCTCAAGTTTTCTGAACGTAGTGGACCCTTGAGAACCTGCTGTAAACAGCCCTGCGGCTGTCCACCAGTGTCCACCACCCTTCACAGGGGCTCCAGGTCTCCTCTTTGCTGCAGGGAGTCCAGCATGAGCCTAGGTTGCCCGCCCCATTTATCTCCCTCTCTGGCTGCTGAGTAATACTGCCCAGCAGCCTCCCATTTAGAATCTAGCTGTGGCCCCCTCCCAGCTAAGCAATGGCTCCGGTTCTTGTTTCCCAAAGCCTGACGTCTAGGGTCCACCATTTCCTAGCAAGGTGTGCAGGGCACTTCCTCGTGTGGCACTAGGAGATGAGTCAGCCTGAGGTTGAGTGAGGCCCCAGGGCCCCAGGTGAGGACCGCAGGCCCTGTCCAGGCAAGCCCAGCACACCTCGTGTCTGCACGCAGGCACAGGTGGTGTGCAGCCATGGTGGGGGCCCCTGCTGCTCCGCTGGGCCCGGGGCGGTCTCCCGGGACGCGCTGACCCTTGGGCGTCAACGTGGGGCTCTGTGGCTGCCATGGCCAACACTGCCTGCCAGCTGAGTCCCAGCAGGCAGACCCAGAAGACCAGATAGGGGAGGGGACACCCAGAGCACGCTTGCCCAACAGGGTCAGGGCGGCCGCGCACGCGTGCGTGGGTGCGTGCGTGCATGTGTGTGTGCACACGTGTGTGTACGTGTGCGTGCGTGCACACGCGTGTGCGGCCGGGCCTGGGACGTGAGCTCTTGCCTCCTTTTCCTTGCAGAGGAGCAGGGACGTGGCGTCTCTCCGGCTGCACCCAGCCCGCCAGGGTGCCCGCTGCCGTCCCCAGCGCCCACGACGCACCACCTACTGAGGGCTCCCGCCACACAGGCCACCAGTGGCCGCACGGGCAGGTGGGTGCCAGGTGCCCGGGGGGAGCCCGAGCTCAGCGCGGGCTGGGCAGAGGACGGGGAGCGAGGGAGCGCGGGAGCCAGCTGCAGGTCCCACCA
Source organism: Dipodomys merriami (assembly GCF_024711535.1). NCBI lineage: Eukaryota > Metazoa > Chordata > Mammalia > Rodentia > Heteromyidae > Dipodomys > Dipodomys merriami. The sequence goes on along the minus strand of NW_027203405.1, from coordinate 1,733,234 downwards.
CGTAGAGCAAGTTTGCCAGCCGGCCAGAGGGACGAATAAATGGAAGGCAGGAAAGTCTATGTTTCAAGCCCACAGACAATGAACAGTCACGCTCGGCCTACCCCGGTCAGCTCAGACTGCAGGTCCCAGGCCAGCCTGGAGGCCCAGCACCGCTGTCTGTGGCCTCCGGCTTCCGCCCTGCCAGCCCCTCGCCATTCCCTGAGAGAACATGGTGGCTGCTGAGCTCTCCAGTCAGCAGTGTTTTGCAACATGTAGTGCGGGGAAAATGGACAAGGACCAGAGCCACTCTAGTAACCAGGTTGTTTCTTAGTGGGGGTGGGACCAGCACAGCACAGCACAGCACAGCAGACAGCTCCGGGACGCGTTCCTGAGCCTCCTTCCACCTTCTCGGGCGGAAGGAGCCAAGAGGGGCGGGCACGGTGGGGTAGGGGGGCGTGAGGAAGGGTCCTGGGCAGTGCAGTGCCGCCCTTCAGCCTCCCCCAGCCCCACGCTCGCATTAAAGTCGTGTTGTCTCCAAAGTGTGGGTTTCCAGGTCCTTGGCCACAGGGGTGGGGGTGGGGGCCCAGGCTGCACAGGCTGGCAGGCCGGGTCCCTGGCAGGAGCAGCTAGTAACCGGGGCTTGGCTTCACCGCAGATCCACTTTGGAATGACACGGTTCCCACCCCGCCACCTCCCCCCGTAAAACACTGACCCGCTGACCAGGCAGCCAGAGCAGAGCCGAGCCGATGGCCCCGCCTCAGCTGGTCCTGTTGGTGAAATAAATATGAGCGTTGCCAGTCTCTGTACCTCGTCCCTGCTCCCTGCCTGCCCGGCCGGGCATTCACACGCTGGTCTCTGGGGTGTGAACCACCTCCCCGTTCTTCTCAGGCTCCGCCTTCAGGAAGTGTTCCACCTCCTGCGAGTCCACCCTCAAGTCCGCGGGGGGCTGGTGGAGCTTGTCCTCGGCGGGCGGCGGCGCCGCCTGGCGCCGCTTCCCCAGGCAGACGTTCCCCAGCAGCAGCACCAGGGAGGAGGCCAGCACCTCGGCGCCCGCCAGGATGAACACGTACTTGTACACGCAGGTCGCGTCCAGCAGCTTGCCTGCAACAACACCCCAGTCACCAGGGGCTCCGGGGCCCCCAGGGGCACGGGGCGGGGCCGGGCCGGCATCCCACAGCAGCTCCCGCCCACCACCCTCCCAACTTCCTCTCCCTTCAGAGGCTAAAAATAGATGTGACTCTGGGCATTTGCAGAGTCACAGGGCATGCTGGGCCCGGCGATCTTACACACACACACACACACACACACACAGCCGGTGGCCTCGGTGTGCCTGCCACTGGGGACAGAAACCTCAGGGCCCGGCACAGGGGTTCTGGGCTCCCTCCCCAAGACTGACAGAAACAGGGAGCCAGAGGCTGCAGATGCCCTCCCACAGCCAAAATCATCCCAAATTTCACAGGTTTTCTGTGCCTTAAAAAAAAAAGAAAAAAAAAAAAAGTGGAAGTAGCAGTGGCTTTGCCCCTGTGAGCTGCCCAGAACGGCAGCCCTGGCACGGGCTGTAAAGCTGTGCCTGCTCCTGCGCCTGCCGCCAGGCTCTCCCCGGGCTCCACCTCCTGAGGAGGGCGTCTGGCGGAAGGGGCGAGGCCGCGCCTGGCCCGGCCCTGCACTCACCGCCGGACGGGGGTCCGATGAGCACTGCCACGGCCTCCATCAGCAGCACGAGCCCGATGGCACTGGAGAACTTCTCAGTGCCCACGATGGCCATGAGTACCTCAAACTGCAGCGCCCCCACCATGCCGTAGGAGATGCCGAAGAAGATGCAGAAGACCACCAGGCCGCCGTAGTCGCTGGCCGTGGAGCCCGTCAGGTCGGTGAAGCCGTTGAAGAACATAGCAAAGCTGAAGAGGTACACGGAGTAGGGTCGCACCTTCTGGAGGCCGGTGATGAAGCCGGCGGTGGGCCGGGCGAAGATGTCAATGAAGCCCAGGATGGTGAGCAGGAAGGCCGCCTTTGTATCCGGCACACCCAGGTCCTTGGCGTAGCTCACCACAAACACCGGGGGCACAAAGAGACCCAGCACCATGATGGAGGCGGCCACCGCGTAGATGACGAAGCCCGGGTCCCGGAAGACGCTCAGGTCCAGCAGCCGCCGGGGCTGGCGCGAGGGCTGGGGGCCCCCACTCGGCCGGGGCGCCAGGAGCGGCCGCATGAGCGCAGCGCACACGCAGCAGTTGAGCAGCAGGCCGCCTAGGATGAGGAAGCCGCCCCGCCAGCCGTAGTGATCCTGGAGCACCTGGCCCAGCGGGGACAGCGCGCACAGGAACACGGGGCTGCCGGCCGCGGCCAGCCCGTTGGCCAGAGGGCGCCGTTTGCTGAAGTAGCGGTTGAGCATGATGAGGGAAGGCTGGAAGTTAAGGGCCAGGCCCAGGCCTGCGGGGAAGAGAGCGGCTGTGACCACCCAGCACCCCCCCCACCACGCTTGGCCTACAGCTCTTTAGAGACGCGGGCCCCACGCTGCACCCCGCCAGGCCGCGAGGGTGAGGCCCCACTCACCGGTGATGACGCCCGTGGTGAGGTAGACCTGGATGATACTTCTGCAGAAGGAGGCGGCCACCATGCCCAGGGCGGCGAAGAGGCCCCCCACCAGCATGACTGGCCGGCACCCGAAGCGGTTCACACACACGCTGCAGAGCGGGCCTGTGGGAGGCACTGGGGATGTGGGGCGGGCCTCCAGCCAGGCTCCCCCCTCCTCACGCCCACTGGCCCTTCCCCCCACCCCCCACCGTGAGCTCAGGGTCGCCCCTTGCCCAGGCCCAGGCCCACTGCCAGCGTCTCTTGGCAGGAACTTGTGGGCACCTGCTCGGAGCCCCAGGGCCGGTCTCTATATTTAGTCCGGCCCGTGCAGGGTCATCGGGAGCTTCGTGTCCGCGGCTGTGTACAGATACCACACAGGAGCTGGACGGGGCCCAGCCCACTTCCACTGGGCTCTGCCTGCCCTCCAGGGAAGCCCGGGCTTCCGGGCCATCTGGGTGAGTCCCCGAGGACTGCAGACGTGGCCCACCTGTGCCATAGAGCATGGCCAGCAGGATGGAGGAGATCCAGGCCGTGTCGCTATAGCCGATGCCAAACTCCCGCATGAGCTCCTTGAAGAAGACGCTGACGGCCTTGGGGAAGGCGTAGGAGAAGCCGGTGATGACAAAACAGCCGAAGAGCACAGCCCAGCCCCAGCCGCCATCTGGGGCTTTGACGCCGGAGGGGCCCTCGTCCACCGCAGCACCTCCCATGTCCAGGAAGGCTGGAAGAGAGAAGAGCGCGCGTCCCGTCACCCCAGCTGCAGCCCAGGAGGGCAATTCTGGGACGGACAGGCGAGGTCCCTGGGAAGCCCAGGCTAGCCCCCGCGGCCACTACACAGCTCCGTCGTCGGCAGCCTGCTGGCACCGGCCCAGGACCTTGTAGTCACCTTCACCTGCTGCTTTGGAGGCTGACAACTGGGCCCCTGGTTGGCCTCCCGCCTCCCGCACTGCTGGAAAGGCCCTTTCGGGGGACTCAGCCTTGCTCCTGTAAAAAGCGGGAGCTGCAGGGAAGCCAGCCCGTGTCTCCTGGTGCTGGGCTTCGCGGTGGCGGGCCCTGCCACCCCAGTCCCCTGGCCACGCCGAGCCCTCCCTGCAGATTCTGCACCAGCCTTGCTCCACCGGAGACCTCTACCCAGCCCCATCCAAGTCCAGGCTGTCCCTCCCCAGAGGGGCTGGGGTCCAGCCCTTCCCACTCCAGGTCCAGGTGCTGTGCAGGGAGGGGCTTGGGGTGGGGCCCAGACTGTAGGGTTGGAGTGGTGGGCAGAGGGGCGGGCGGCCACTTGTCCCCCTGGGTAGAGGCCATTCACTGTGGCCCTGCCTGGAACTACCCACAGACTGTGACCTGGAGACGGCCGAGGGCCCCGATGGGGGGGGGGAGGCGGCTATCTAAGGCAGGAAGCCACGGGGGAAATCCTGACCCCAGCTACCAGGCAAGCAGCCTGTGGCTGACTTCCTTCCCTCTCTATGCGCCCGTCTAGCTCATGTGAAGCAGAGCGGAGGGCAGCGCTGGGACCAGACCACACTGCATCCTCCTGCCTCACACCCAGAAGCACCTCCCGGGCCCCCAGCCCTGCCCCACAGCCCCTCCCTCACCAAGGAGACGGCTGCAGCGAGTGTGTGTCCGCCTCTGACCTGTGGCCTTCAATCCACCGTGTGGTGTGGCCAGCCAGCAAGCTGGAGAGACAAGCAGGCCCCGGCTGTGAGGCTGGCTGGCGTGTCTGGTGTGGACACCCCGGCCTCCAATGCTGGGAGCTCCAGGACAGGACGCTGGGTGGGGCCTTCCCGCCCCACCCTGTGCGGGCCACTCCTCAGCCCCGCCCTGCCGCCTCCTGCGTGCAGCGTGCACTGCCCTGATGGCTGGCGTGGAGGTGTTGGCCAGGCCCCCAGGGACCTGCCTGACCCCCCCCCCCACCAAGACAGGGCCAAAGAGGTGAGAATCCAGCGGACCCTCACCCCCAGGAGAACAGACTACATGCTATGGGGAACTGTGTGTGCATGTTGCTGGGTTTGAACTCAAGGCCTTGTGCCTGCTGGGTGGGCACCTGGCCGCTGCCGCGGTGTCTTAATTGGCTCGGATTTCCTCGGCCGGTCCTGGGAAGGTACCCCAGCGTAGCCTCCCCTAGGCTGGGTCTGAACCTCAGCCCTCAAAAGCCCTACAGGCCGGGCCTGCCTCCCCAAGCGAAGATTTTAGGGGTGCATCTCACCGTAGCCTCGGGGTTCAGAGGGTATCTGCAGGTGAGACAGCCAAGGAGCGGCCAACCATCTGCCCGCCGGGCCTCCCCCTCCCCACGCCCGGACCCCAGCCTCCCCAGGCCCCTGGACCCTCCCTCCCCACGCCCGGACCCCAGCCTCCCCAGGCCCCTGGATCCCTCCCTCCCCACGCCCGGACCCCAGCCTCCCCAGGCCCCTGGACCCTCCCTCCCCACGCCCGGACCCCAGCCTCCCCAGGCCCCTGGATCCCTCCCTCCCCACGCCCGGACCCCAGCCTCCCCAGGCCCCTGGATCCCTCCCTCCCCACGCCTGGACCCCAGCCTCCCCAGGCCCCTGGATCCCTCCCTCCCCACGCCCGGACCCCAGCCTCCCCAGGCCCCTGGATCCCTCCCTCCCTCCCTCCCTCCCTCCCTCCCCACCCTCACACCCGCGTTCCCAGACTTGAGGGCTCAGCAAGGTCTGATTCGCCATCCGGAGCGGAAGCTAGGCGCACTTCTTGCTAGGGGCCATGGGGCCGGGGTCAGGGGCCGGGGTCGGGTCGGCGCGGCCCCGCCCCGCGCCCCCCCCCGCGGCCCGCGCGGGCTCGGCGGGCCTTTCCGTGACATTTACCTTCCCTGCGAACCAGCCCCGAAATAAACCAGCGGCCCGAAAGCCGATCTGGGCTGCGGGAGGGCTGCCCGGAGGCCCGGCCGCGGAGGGGTCCGGCCCTGCGCGGGAGGACCCGGGCCCGGCTCCGGGCGCCGCGGGCCCGGGAGGCGGGAAGGCCAGGCCGGCCCGCGGAGACCCCTGCGGTGGGAGCCCCTTCGTGGGGGCGGCCGGCCCCGCCCCCGTCCTGAGCCCCGCCCCGCAGCCACGCCCACGGCCGGCCGCCCCGCCCCGCGGCACCGCCCCGCCCACGGCCACCCTGCCCCGCCCACCACGGCCGCCCCGCCCACCACGGCCGGCCGCCCCGCCCACCACGGCCACCCCGCCCCCGCCCACCACGGCCGGCCGCCCCGCCCACCACGGCCGCCCCGCCCCGCCCCCCCACGGCCGGCCGCCCCGCCCCGCGGCACCGCCCACCACGGCCACCCCCGCCCCGCCCACCACGGCCACCCCGCCCCGCCCACCACGGCCGGCCGCCCCGCCCCGCGGCACCTGCGGCCGGGAGGCGCGTGGGGAGCGGCGCGGGCCTCGGATGGCGCCTAAGCCCGGCCGTGGACGATGGGGTCGTTCCGTCGCCGGCGGGGGCGGGGCCGGAGGCCGGGGGGCGGGGCGGGAGGCGGGCGGGGCGGGGCCGAGCCCGGCGGACGCTCCGCCCCCGAGGCCGGGGAACGTGGGGGACGTGACCGCGCCAAGGGAGGAGCCGCGCCGTATTGCCTGGAATAGGCGCCCTCACCCCGCCTCCGGGCGCGCGCGGGCGGGCCGGGACCGGCGCGCCGAGCCCTCCGCGGGGACCCGGGCTCCGGGCGCCGCTCCGCCCGCGGCAGAGGCGGCCCGAGCCGCCCATTTCACAGATGGAGGCTGAGGCCGGGAGGCCCGCGCTCGCCGGCCGCGGGGCCGCCCGCCCGCCCCGCCCGGCTTCCGCGCCGGAGTAGCCCGAGGCCGGGGCTCCGCTCACGGGGCCCCGAGTGCCGCACGCGGCTCCTCCCGGCTCCCAGGGGCAGGGCCGGCGGGGCCCGCACCGACCGCTCCCGCCTCCCGCGCCTCCGAGCTGGGGGGCGCAGCCTGGGGTCGGAGGGAGGCTGAGGGCCGCCCCGCGCCCCGCATCCTCACCGCGCGCCCCGGATCCCGCGCCCTCACGGCCGCCCCGCGCCCCGCATCCCGCATCCCGCGCCCTCACGGCCGCCCCGCTCCCCGCGCCCCTCACCCCGCGCCCTCACGGCTGCCCCGCATCCCGCGCCCCGCGCCCTCACGGCCGCCCCGCATCCCGCGCCCCGCATCCCGCGCCCTCACGGCCGCCCCGCTCCCCGCGCCCCTCACCCCGCGCCCTCACGGCCGCCCCGCATCCCGCGCCCCGCGCCCGCCCCTCGCGCCGGCCCGGGCCCTCGTCCCCTCCGCTGCGCATCGGGGGCCGGGGCGATGGGGCCGGAAACCCCGGGAAACGCGCACCCCGGCCGCGGGCTCGGGGCGACCGGCCTGCCTGTGCCGGCCCCGGGACCCGACCGGCCGCGGGGACGAAGCGGGCTCCGGCGCCCCGGGCCCCAGCGCTCACGCCCCGCGCCCCGGCGGGCGCGTCACCGCGCGCTTTTCCTGGGAGAAAACTTCCCGGGCGCGGGGTCCGGGCGGGGCGCGCGGCGGCCCCGCTCTGCGCCGGGCCGGCGGGGGACCCGGGCGCACGTGCGCCCTCCACCCGCGCGTTCCCGCCGCCCGCGGCCCCGCGCCCCGCCCGGACCCCGACGCGCGGACGCCCGCGAGGGCCAGAGGGGGCCTCAGCCCGCGGGGCCCGGCCGTCCCGCGCCTACCCGCCGCCGCCGCCGCCGCCGCTGCCCTCGCGCCGCCGGGGGCGACTTTAAGCGCTCGGCCCGCGCGGCCCGGCCCCCGCGCACGTCACCGCCGCCCGGCGCCGCCCCGCGCCCCGCCCGACCCCGCGCCCCGCCGCCCCCCCCGACGGCGCGGGCCCCGTTCCGCGGCTCCGTGGGCGGCCGCGCGGACCTCCGCGGCTCGGGACCGGTGTTGCCGGGGTCGCAGCCCCGCCGGGTCCCGGCCCGCGCCGTCCGCCGCCGCGCGCCGTCCGCTCCACGTCCCTCGCCATTTCCATGAACCGAGCGGGCAGCCGGCGCCGAGGCGGCCCCGAGGGCGGAGCGCACCGGGCCGAGGCCGCGCCCGCCCGCGGCGGGGAAGCGCCCACCTTCCCGCCCGACACCCTGGCTGCCCCGGAGGCCGACTCCAGCTCACCGAGCACCGGCCTCCGTCGAGAAGCCCAAGGAGCAACGTCGGGGCCCGGAGCGTCAGCCCGAGTTCACACCCCCGAAACAAACAGCCCACCTTCCCGTGGGCCCATCCCAGGGACCAGGAGCTGTTTGACCCCCACCCAGCCTGGGGCCTGACCACCCCACCTCCAAATGCCAGAGAAGCCAAGCTCCGAGCACGCCTGTGCACCTGAGAACCCCCTCCCACCAGCACGCCTGCGCACCTCAGAACCCCCTCCCACCAGCACGCCTGTGCACCTGAGAACCCCCTCCCACCAGCACGCCTGTGCACCTCAGAACCCCCTCCCACCAGCACGCCTGTGCACCTCAGAACCCCCTCCCACCAGCACGCCTGTGCACCTCAGAACCCCCTCCCACCAGCACGCCTGTGCACCTCAGAACCCCCTCCCACCAGCACGCCTGTGCACCTCAGAACCCCCTCCCACCAGCACGCCTGTGCACCTCAGAACCAGCCCCTCCCACCAGCACGCCTGTGCACCTCAGAACCCCCTCCCCACCAGCACGCCTGTGCACCTCAGAACCCCCTCCCACCAGCACGCCTGTGCACCTGAGAACCCCCTCCCACCAGCACACCTGTGCACCTGAGAACCCCCTCCCACCAGCACGCCTGTGCACCTCAGAACCCCCTCCCACCAGCACGCCTGTGCACCTCAGAACCCCCTCCCACCAGCACGCCTGTGCACCTCAGAACCCCCTCCCACCAGCACGCCTGTGCACCTCAGAACCCCCTCCCCACCAGCACGCCTGTGCACCTGAGAACCCCCTCCCCACCAGCACGCCTGCGCACCTGAGAACCCCCTCCCACCAGCACGCCTGCGCACCTGAGAACCCCCTCCCCACCAGCACGCCTGTGCACCTCAGAACCCCCTCCCACCAGCACGCCTGTGCACCTGAGACCCCCCTCCCCACCAGCACGCCTGTGCACCTCAGAACCACCCCCTCCCCACCAACACGCCTGTGCACCTCAGAACCCCCTCCCACCAGCACGCCTGTGCACCTCAGAACCCCCTCCCACCAGCACGCCTGTGCACCTCAGAACCCCCTCCCACCAGCACGCCTGTGCACCTGAGAACCCCCTCCCACCAGCACGCCTGTGCACCTCAGAACCCCCTCCCACCAGCACGCCTGTGCACCTCAGAACCCCCTCCCACCAGCACGCCTGTGCACCTCAGAACCCCCTCCCACCAGCACGCCTGTGCACCTCAGAACCCCCTCCCACCAGCACGCCTGTGCACCTCAGAACCCCCTCCCACCAGCACGCCTGTGCACCTGAGACCCCCCTCCCCACCAGCACGCCTGCGCACCTGAGAACCCCCTCCCACCAGCACGCCTGTGCACCTCAGAACCAGCCCCTCCCACCAGCACGCCTGTGCACCTCAGAACCCCCTCCCACCAGCACGCCTGTGCACCTCAGAACCACCCCCTCCCCACCAACACGCCTGTGCACCTCAGAACCCCCTCCCACCAGCACGCCTGTGCACCTCAGAACCCCCTCCCACCAGCACGCCTGCGCACCTGAGAACCCCCTCCCACCAGCACGCCTGCGCACCTCAGAACCCCCTCCCACCAGCACGCCTGTGCACCTCAGAACCCCCTCCCACCAGCACGCCTGTGCACCTCAGAACCCCCTCCCACCAGCACGCCTGTGCACCTCAGAACCCCCTCCCACCAGCACGCCTGTGCACCTCAGAACCCCCTCCCACCAGCACACCTGTGCACCTCAGAACCAGCCCCTCCCCACCAGCACACCTGTGCACCTCAGAACCCCCTCCCCACCAGCACGCCTGTGCACCTCAGAACCCCCTCCCCACCAGCACGCCTGTGCACCTCAGAACCCCCTCCCCACCAGCACGCCTGTGCACCTGAGAACCCCCTCCCCACCAGCACGCCTGTGCACCTCAGAACCCCCTCCCCACCAGCACGCCTGTGCACCTCAGAACCCCCTCCCACCAGCACGCCTGTGCACCTCAGAACCCCCTCCCCACCAGCACGCCTGTGCACCTCAGAACCCCCTCCCACCAGCACGCCTGTGCACCTGAGAACCCCCTCCCACCAGCACGCCTGTGCACCTCAGAACCCCCTCCCACCAGCACGCCTGTGCACCTGAGACCCCCCCTCCCCACCAGCCAGCAGCCCAACGGGCAGGGCCGCCACCCCACCCTGGCCCCGGCTGACCCGACCTCAGGTGGGTCACGCAGCAGTGGCGCCTGGCTCCGCGAGGCCCGGAGTGCTGCCCAGGGGTGAGGACAGACTCCCTGCCCCGCCTGGTGGCCAGCTGTGCCCCCCACACCTCCCTCACCCCTCCTTAGCACCAAAGAGCTCAGTGAAGAGCTGGGGCCTCCCAGGTCCCACGCCTGAAGGCCAGAGAGGAGCTGGCTGAGCGCCACCCCCATCAGGGAGCCCCTGGAAATGCTGCAGCTCAGGAGTGCGGCCAGGGGGGAGCCGCGTCCACCCTCCCAGGGAACCGTTGCCCCCCAGCACAAGCTTTCCTTTCTTTGTTGCGGTCGGTCGTGGGGCTTGAACTCGCCCCGGGCGCGGTCCCTCAGCTCTTCAGCTCAAGGCGGCACTGCCCCTTGACACAGCGCCACTCCAGTTTTCTGGGGTTGGTTGGAGGTGAGGGTCTCACGCCGTTCCCGCCTGTGCGGTCCTCGGCCCTCGGCCTCCCGTGTCCCCACAGGTCACAGGGACAGCTGCAGCGCCTGGCAGAGCTGCCCTCTTCTGAAAGGGGGTGTGGGGGAGCTGGGGCGCGCGGCGTCCCTCCACAGTGCCGGCCGCTCTGGCCCTGCCGCCTCTCGTGTCCGCTCTCCCCGGGCCAGCACCCAGTCAGCCTCCGTCCATTCCCGGCCTCTGCTGCCGCCCATCCAGCTCTGGAACGAGGCTGTCCTGGCTGGAGCTGGGGACACGGCACTACTTTTCTAAGAACTCTGTCCCTGGGAGCCAGAGCCGACGCGGGCTTCATTCCGTCTCCAGCCCTGGGCAGGTCCCATCTCCGGGCAGCGCGGGCGCCAGCTCCAGAGTGGGCTCAGAACAGGGGAGGGGCTTCCCACCCACGCCCGGGAGGTGAGGACAGGCCGGCCTCCCTGCCGGGAGCCCGAGAACCCCCTGGGGCCTGGGGACCCCACCTCCTGGGCCCTTGGGAATCCATGATTCTCTAGTTGTGGCCTAGCTGGGCTGCACCCCAGAGCCAGCTGCTGCCCCACAGGGTTCAGGCCAGCCGAAGAAAGCCGAGTCCCAGGGACAGACATCCCAGCCCAGCCACGGTCCCGGCAAGCGGGCCACGGTCCCGGCAAGCGGGGGATGCCACCGGCCTGGCCACAGGAACTTCTCTGGCTGCCGGGACGTGGTGGCTGTGCTTCGTGCTCCTCGGACCCAGGAAGCAGCGATGAGGAACTAGCCAGGGAGGAGCTGGGCAGGACACTGGGAGCGCTTGGGAGGCTGAGGGGCCTGGCCTGGGTCCCCACGGGCTGGAGAGCTGTGTTAGCTCGCAGCGGCCCAAACACAGCGGCTGAGAACAGCACTTCTGTCTGGAGGTCCGGAGGTCCGCTCTCTGTCCCTGGGACAACATACTTGGAGCGGTGCGGGTTTACTTTGGCTCCAGTCTGAGAGGTGTCTGCCCAGGATCCCTTGGCTCCGTTGTTTCTGGGCTGTCGTGAGGAAAATCATCCTGGCAGGAAGCGCGTGGCGAGCAGTGCTGCTCAGCTCCAGGCGGTTGGGGGGGGGGAGGAGGGGGAGGAGGTGGGGGGGAGGAGGAGGAGGAGGGGGAGGAGGTGGGGGGAGGAGGAGGGGAGGAGGAGGGGGAGGAGGAGGAGGAGGAAAGAAGGGGCTGGCAGGCCCCGCCCCCTGAGGGCTCCTGCTTCCACGGCTGCTACTTCAGCTGCTTCCCCCAGCCAGACCCTGCCTCTGGGAGCCCCCTGCCCCGTGCTCCCCAAGAGCCTGTGAGGCCTGGACCCCCACAGGTCTGTCCATCCACGAGGTCAGAGCCTCCGATCCCAGCCACCGCTGAACACTGCTCCACTGGGCAAGCCTCAACACACAGCCCTTAAAGGGACCTAACAGACCAGGACAGAGCCCACACCAGAGGCTCACGCCTGTCATCCAGCTACTCAGGAGGCTGAGACCTGAGAATCACAGCTCAAAGCAGCCCGGGTGAAAAGTCCCTGTGAGAGTCTCATCTCAAGATAACCTCCAGAAAATCAGAAGTGGTGCCATGACTCAAAGTGGTAGAATTCTATCCTTGAACAAAATGAGCTCATGGACAGTGCCTAGGCCTTGAGTTCAGGTCCTGCAACCAAAAACAAAGCTGGTAGTGGGGGCTGGGAAGGTGGCTCAGTGGTAGAGCGCTTGCCTTGCATGCATGAGGCCCTGGGTTCTATTCCTCAGCACCACATAAGCAAAAAGAAAAAAGCAGGAAGTGACGCTGTGGCTCAAGTGGTAGAGCGCTAGCCTTGAGCTGAAGAGCTGAGGGACAGCGCCCAGGCCCAGAGTTCAGGCCCCATGACCGGACCCAAAAAAAAAAAAAAAAAAAGCTGGTAGTAAGGGTGAAGCTGTGGCTCAAGTGGTAGAGCACTACTCTTGAGTAAAAGAGCAAAGGGACAGTGTCCAGGTGCCCAGGCCCCGAGGTCAAGCCCCAGTACCAACACATACAGGCGTGCACACGCACGCGCACACATACGTGTGGTCACAATATCATGGCAATGGCTCGGCCCTGGCAGTTCATGCCTGTAATTTTAGCTACTCAGGATGCTGAGGTCAAGATCAAAGCCAGCCCAGGTAGAAACATCCGAGAGACTTCTATCTCCAACTAACCAGCCAGCAAAAAGGTCACAGTGGAGCCTTGTCTCAACTGGCAGGACTCCAGCCTTAGGCAAAAAAGCTGAGCAAGACCTTGAGCCTCTGAATTGAAGTCTCAGTCCTGGAAAAATCAAGGCAACACATCTTGCTAAAACAAAAAAAATCAGTAAATAAAAACATTAAGGCAGGGGCTGGGAAGGTGGCTCAGTGGTAGAGCGCTTGCCTTGCATGCATGAGGCCCTGGGTTTGATTCCTCAGCACCCCATAAGCAGAAAAAGCTGGAAATGGAGCTGTGGCTCAAGTGGTAGAGCGCTAGCCTTAAGCTGAAGAACTGAGGGACAGCGCCCAGGCCCAGAGTTCAAGGCCCATGACTGGCAAAAAAAAAAACAAAAAAACATTAAGGCAGTAAATAAATTCAAAGCAAAATTCATATAATCTGCGGGCACAGAACACACTCGGCCTGTTCTCAGTCAGTGTTGGGCGCAGAACGCACTCGGCCTGTTCTCAGTCAGTGTTGGGCGCAGAACGCACTCGGCCTGTTCTCAGTCAGTGTTGGGCGCAGAACGCACTCGGCCTGTTCTCAGTCAGTGTTGGGCAACCCCCAGCTCCCTCTGGTTTCAAAACCTTCCACACTGTCACCACCCCATAAAATGCCCTACATCCATTATGTAATCACTCCCCGCCTGGAGCAGCACATTCATGTCATGCAAACAGACTCACAGGACTCCTCCGGGCCAGCCTCCCCCCCCCCCCCCCCCCCCCCCCCCGCATAGCGTCTTCAAGTGTATGGACGAAGGAGGACTAACCTTTTTATGGCTGAATACTATTCTGGGATAGAGATGATCTGTTGGACATTTGCATCACTCCCAACTCTTTGGCTGTGTATTTTCCTGTACAAGTATTTTTGTAGATATATATTTTCTTTTCTTTTTACCCAGTCCTGGGCCTTGAACTTGGGGCCCAGATGTTGTTCTTTAGATTTTGTGCTCAAGGCTAGCACTCTACCATTTTGAGCCACAGCTCCACTTCTGGTTTTCTCGTGGCTAATTGCAGATAAGAGTCTTATGGAGCCAGGTGCCAGTAGCTCATGCCTGTAATCCTAGCTACTCAGGAGGCTAAGATCTGAGGATCACGGTTCAAATCCAGCCCTGGACAGGAAAGTCCATGAGACTCTTATCTCCAATTAACCTCCAGAAAACCAGAAGTGTCGCTGTGGCTCAAGTGGTAGAGCGCTAGCCTTGAGCTGAAGAGCTGAGGGACAGCGCCCAGGCCCAGAGTTCAAGACCTACGACTGACCACCCCCCAAAAAAAAAAAATTTCACCGGAACTCTTCAGCCTGGGCTGGCTGTGAACTACAATCCTCAGATCTCAGCCTGCAACAGAGTAGCTAGGATTACAGGTGTGAGTTAAGAGCATGGGTTTTTTGTTCTTTTTTTTTTTTTTTTTAATCTAGGAATGAAAACTGTTTCTCTTATCTCTTATTTATTTATTTTTATCAGTCTTGGGATTTGAACTCTGGGCTATCTTTGACCTTTTTTTTTTTTTTGTCGGTCATGGGGCCTGAACTCTGGGCCTGGGCAGTGAGCCATAGCACTACTTCTGGCTTTTTTTTTTTTTTTGTCTGCTTATATGGTGCTGGGAAATTGAACCCAGGACCTCTTGCATGCAAGGCAAGCGCTCTACCACTGAGCCACCTTCCCAGCCCTGCCCTTGGCCTTCTTTTGCTTAAGGCACTCTACCACTTGAGCCACAGCACCACTTCCAGCTTTTTCTGTGATTAATTAGAGATTAGAGTTTAGCTGCCTTTCACGACAAGGCTGGTTTTGAACCCTAATCCTCAGATCTCAGCCTCCTGAGTAGATAGGATGACAGGCGTGAGCCACCAGAGCTCAACCTGCTTCACTTTTGTGTATATGTGCCTCTGTGTGTGTGTGTGTGTGTGTGTGTGCATGCACGTGCACACGTGCAGGCACTGGTGATCAACCCCAGTGCCTTACTAGCTTTGAACTAATTATGTGAGGATATAATCTATATCCAACAGGGAGCAGACATGGAAGCCTATTCTGGCTTCCAGGGAGAGCGATTTGAAAGCCTTTATTTCAACAGAATAGCAGATGAGTAAATGAAATGTGTTGGTATCGGACTTGGGTTTGAACCCAGCCTTTCATCAGACATGACTGTAGAGAAGACGTCTATTTTTGTCCCACTTTCCCCATTTGTGTACTCATTTTGTTTTAGTTCTTCCTGGTACAGTTCCACAGCGAAGCATCTAGTGCAGAGGCTGGCATATGCAGTACCTCATCATCGTGTTATTATATCATTTGCTCATTTATTCTTCACAAGACACCTGATTACAGATCTCATGTCCCCCATCTTGAGCGGACGGGTGATCTGCCTGGAATTCATCTGCCCTGTTCAGTCCCTCCGACCGTCTTTCCCCAGCCAGCTCTCCGGCCAACCTTCCCGCCAGCAAGGACTGTTTACGAGCGAGCGCGGCATGGGGAGCAGAGCCACGCCTCAGAGCAGTTTCCTCACATCCTGTGACAGTGCAGTTCCTCTGTGGGTTTTATGTTTTGTTTTTATGTCAGTCCTGGGACTTGAACTCAGGGCCTGGGTGATGTCCTTTAGCTTTTTCACTCAAGCTTAGGGCTCTAGCACTTGAGCCACAGTTCTACTTCCTGCTTTTTGGTGGTTAGAGATAAGAGTCTTACAGACTTTCCTGCCCGGGCTGGCTTTGAACTGAGATCCTCAGATCTCAGCCTCCTGAGTAGCTAGGATGACAGGTGTGAGCCACCAGCACCCGGCCTACCTTTGTTTCTTTTGTTGCTTGTGTTTTTACCATCATTTTTACTTTTTTTTTTTTTTTTCGGTTGTGGGGCCTGAACTCTGGGCTGGGCGCTGTCCCCCAGCTCTTCAGCTCAAGGCGAGCGCTCTACCACTGGAGCCACAGCGCCACTTCCGGCTTTTTCTACCTATGTGGTGCTGAGGAATCAAACCCAGGGCCTCATGCATGCAAGGCAAGCGCTCCACCACTGAGCCACCTTCCCAGCCCCGGAAATCATGTTCTTAATCAATATAAAGAGAGAGATTCCTATAAAGTTTGGAATCCAGAGCAACCAACAAAGCAGCTCAGCTTGCCTCTATTTAGATGCCAAGTTGCCAGACCGAGAGACCTCAGTGGGAAAATCCTGTAAAACCTCCCTCTCATTTGAAATGGTAGAGACGGACCCCAGGGTGAGGGTGGGTGCTGAAAGGGAGTGGAGAGCTGGCCTTCCCTCAGCACGTTCGGGTAGGCCCAGAGGGCTGCCGGCAGACCAGCCCTTGCCTGAGATGGAGGGCTGCGTGAGGACCTGGTGTGCCCCACCCGCTCCGAAGGAGCGCAGGAACAGGTAACCGCTACCGTTTTTCTTTAGCCCTCATTTCCTGCCCAGAGAACCGGAAACGTGTCTCTCTCCCTCCTGCTCCCAACTCTCTCGCAACCTGTCTCTCAGCACCTGTGCGCTGGCGCTGGCTCCCTCGCCCCCTCTCCCTCCTCTCACCCTTCCCCCACCCCTCCCTCCCTCCCTCCTCGTTGAGAATCTGGGCTCTGCGCCCTCTGGACCACCACCCCTGGTTTCACCTAAGTTTACGGTTGTTTGTGAGTTCATTTTCGGGAGGTTTGAGATAGGATCTGACTCCTTGCCTTGGCCTGTGGGCTTGCAGTTGTTCCGACTTTTAAGAAATGCACTCAGCTTCGAGCATTCGTGTGCTCTGCCACGTAGCTGCGCAGTCCCAGTCCAAACATTCTTTTCTGCTTTGTTTTTATGCTGGTCCCGGGCTTGAACTCAGGGCTAGCACTGCCCTGAGCTTTTGTGCTTACGGCTAGCGCTCTACCACTTAAAACACAGCTCTACTCCTGGCTTTTTTTTGAAGATCCGCATCTCAAGGACTTTCCTGCCTAAGCTGGCTTTGAGCCATGATCCTCAGATCTGCATCTACTTGAGTGGCTAGGATTACTGGTGTGAGCTACCAGCACCCTACTCTAAAACATTCTTCAGTTTTTTTCTTTTTCCTTTCTTCTTTTTTGCTTTTGTTTTGTTGATCATGGGGCTTGAACTCTGGGCCTAGGCGCTGTTCCTAAGCTCTTTTTTTGTTCAAGGCTAGCACTCTACCATATGAGTCACAGTATTTATGTGGTGCTGAGGAATCAAATCCAGGGCCTCAGGCATGCAAGGCAAACGCTCTACCACTGAGCCACCTTCCCAGCCCCCATTCTTCAGTTTTCTAACTACTGTTCCCCCCCCCTTTTTTTTTTTGGCCAGTCCTGGGCCTTGAACTCAAGGCCTGGACTCTGTCCCTGAGCATCTTTTGCTACAGACTAGTGCTCTACCACTTGAGCCACAGCACCACTTCTGGCTTTTTCTGTGGTTAATCAGAGGTAAGAGTCTCTCGGACCTCCTTGTCTGGGCTGGCTTCGAACCACAATCCTCAGATCTCAGCCTCCTGAGTAGCTGGGATTACAGGTGTGAGCCCTGGTGCCCCGCCAGTCTTTACTTCTGGATACAGAGACTCACTCCTAGTCCAGGCTGGCCTTGAATGTCCCGCCCTCCTGTGGCTTCTTCCTGATTGCTGGGATTGCAGGAGTGGGCTGAGGGCCGTGTGGGTCCCCAGCTCTTCCCCAGGCTGAGCTAGAGTGGGCATGGTGGGGCAGGGCAGGGCCTGCGGGGGGCTGCCCTGGATCTTCTCTTCCTATTCCCAGGGGGTTGCCCTAGGGACACCCCTCTTGTCATTGGGTGTCCAAGCCTCTACTACCAGTGGGGCAGCCAGGGCAGGGCCGCAGGGAGACACTTCTGTGTTGTGACTGGGCTGGGCGGGAGGTCCAGCCCGCCCAAGCACTCCCAGGTCTAGTTGGCTTTTGGCCTGGAGGCTGGCCAGGAAGGAGCTGGGGCTCACCCCCCCACCTCTTCCACGCCTCCCTCGCCCCCGCCGTGGATAGGACCTCCGGGAGCTCAGTGCTCTTCCTGCTTGCTTCCCTCTGCCTGTTCCCGCCCGTGCCCCACCCCACCTGCCCGTCCCGACCTCCACACTGCCCACTGCCCACCCTGGCCCTGGAACCCCCCAGGGTTGGGCCCGGCTGGGTGCTGAGGGGCCATCTCACTGCTGGCCCTGGCCTCAGGGGTGTCCGGGAGCCCGGGGCGCCCTGGCCTGCAGGTGACCCCCCCACGGCAGTCTGAACCTTCCTCACAAGGCTGCCCTCAGGCCCGGGGATTCTCTCCTCCCACAGCCCCTGTCTCTCTGCCCGTCTTTAAAGTGGAGCTTTGAGCACGGCTCCCAAGTTTCTTCCCTGTGCTCTTCAGCTCAAGGCGAGCGCTCTACCGCTCTAGCCACAGCGCCACTTCCAGTTTTCTAGTGATTTATTGGAGATAAGAGTCTCACTGTCTTTCCTGCCCAAGCTGGCTTTGAACCGTGATCCTCAGATCTCACCCTCCTGAGTAGCTAGGATTACAGGCTTGAGCACCAGCACCCGGCACGTCCGGCTTTTTCTGTGTATGTGGTACTGAGGAATGGAACCCAGGGCTTAATGTGTGCTAGGCGAGCACTGTTCCCCTGAGCCACCTTCCCAGCCTTTTTTTTTTTGTCAGAGCTGGCTTTCTGTCCTGTGAGCCCTGGCTCCTCTAGCACTCTGCTGGCTAACTGGCTAGCTTTGAACCACCACCATATAGGTGAGTCGCTGGGATTCGGGCACAGTCAGCACCCAGCAACACATCTCATGGCTGCTTCTGTTTGCCTGCCCCTCACCCAGCGGGACAGCGGGAGGAGCCTGGACCCTCAGAAGCCGGGCAGGAGCCCCAGAGTCTCCCAGACAGGGTTGACCGCCAGGCCTCTGCCCGGGCTCTGAGAAGGTGCTGGTGGTGAGGGCGCAGGCACCGTGGGGCCTGGCGTGGCTCATGGAGCCTGGCGTGGCTCGGAGCCGTGAAGCCGGCGTGGCTTGGCGCCCGGCCCCCTCTCTGGTGTGCTGGCCACGCCCGGTCCAGGCCTCCATGCCCAGCAGCCACCCCACACCCTGTTGCCCCTTTTCCCCCGAGGTCACCCTTGGGCCCCGTGACCCAGCCCTGTGGGGGCTCTGGGGGTTCCCTGCACCCCTGGGCTCTGCTCCCTGCTCCCACCCGGGCCACGGCATGGCCTCCCCTCCCTCGCAGCCTCTCCCCCGCTGGCAGTCCTGCATCCCTGCTGCAGCCCGGGCGTCTGCGGCCCTCGGGCCTGCCTGGCCTGCGTGGGGCCTGTCCCCACCTCAGACTCACACAGGCCACAGCGGGGCCCCAGACAGAGGGCCTCGGCTGCCCTGGCACCCGCCCAGGCCAGGCTGGACGCGAGCCGGGGCGTGACCCGCCAAGCCTGGCTGGCCCCGTGGTGGGTGCTAGAAGGCCGTCTGTGCTCGCGACCTTGTCCAGCCGGCTGTGTCACTCCGCCCTCAGGGCACCCCGGCTCCGCCCGGCCTCCCACTGCATGCTCCGCTCTCCAGGGCTCTGGCACCTGCTGACCTGTGACCCCGTCCCTGGATTTCTCCTTCTCCAGGACAGACAGGCTTGGGCCCCGCCTCCCCGTGCTGGGCGGCCAAGGAGACCTGTGGATTCCCCAAATTGAGGGGTGGCACTTGCCGCCCCAGCCGGGCGGGGCCGTGGCGTCTGCAGACTTTACCCGGCCGGCGTGGGGCGTCCTGGGGCCTGGGTGCCAGGGAGCGGTCAGCCTGGGTGCCAAGGCTGTGCCTCATCTGAGCCCGGCCTTGCCCGACCATCCTGCCTCCCCTGGCCAGCACTGACTGCTGGGGAGCCGCGGGGTGTGGAGGGGCCAGGGCTACGGCCATCATTTCCACAGCCGTGCGTGTTCACCGGCTCCGTGAGGGCCGCGGGCGTCACGGGCTTGCTGCCTCCGGAGACCGCACCTTGTGGTCTCTCGGGGACTTGTCCAGCGTGAGGCGTCTCACGGCCTGGGGCGCCCTCTCGGGCCGCTGTGGCCACTGGGGACAGGGTGGCCATCTTCTCCAACCCCCACCCCCAATCGGTGTGTCCAAGATGCAGCCTGTGAGCGGAGGCTCCAAGGTGCCCACCCTCCTCCAGCGGCAGAGACGGTGGAGCCACCAGTGCAGAAGCACGTGCCCACGCCGTGCGGGCCAGTGTGCGCCCGCTCTGCCCCTGCCCCGGCTCCCCGTGCTGCTGGGTACCCGGCGAGGGGTGCCCGGGGGCCTGTGGCCGGGCCAGCTGCGAGACCTGGGTCCATGGAAGGACCAGTGCCCTCCGGTCCCTCCAGGCCATGGTCCCAGGAGGGCACCGGCTGCCTCGCAGACATCCCACCCAGGAGCCGGCTACTGGGCCGGGGCACCCTGGGGCCCGAGTCACTGCCCCCACACCCGCTGCTCCTGCGGGCTGACCGCCTGTGGGCTGGTCCCGTACACGGGCGGGGAGGCCGGGTGCCAGCCCTCCCAGCACCGCCCTGCTTCCCCGTCGTAACCAGATGGCCGTGGGGGCCGGCAGGGCCAGCACAGGCCCAGAGGGAGCAGGGATCTGTAGTGGGTTCCATGATGCCGGCCCCCAGGCCTGGAGAGCAGCCTTCCACGGGTGAGGGCCGCGTGGCCAGGTGATCCCAAACAGGGACTGCCGGCTAGACACCGGGAAGGTAACGTGACTGAGCTGCCGGAGGACGGCCGGGGGCCTGCTCCGACTCTCACTCACGCCTCTGGAGGGTGCACAGAGCCAGCCCCCCAGCTCCCTGGGCGGTAGGGTGTGTGTGTGTGTGTGTGTACGCTGAGCTCCCTGGGTGGCAGGTGTATGTGTGTGTACTCTGAGCTCCCTGGGTGGCGGGTGTGTATGTGTGTGTGTGTGTGTGTGTGTGTGTACGCTGAGCTCCCTGGGTGGCGGGTGTATGTGTGTGTGTATGTGTGTGTGTGTGTGTGGACGCTGAGCTCCCTGGGTGGCGGGTGTATGTGTGTGTGGACGCTGAGCTCCCTGGGTGGCGGGTGTGTGTGTGTGTGTATGTGTGTGTGTGTATGTGTGTGTGTGTATGTGTGTGTGTATGTGTGTGTGTGTATGTGTGTGTGTATGTGTGTGTGTGTACGCTGAGCTCCCTGGGTGGCGGGTGTATGTGTGTGTGTATGTGTGTGTGTGTACGCTGAGCTCCCTGGGTGGCGGGTGTGTGTGTGTGTGTGTGTGTGTGTGTACGCTGAGCTCCCTGGGTGGCAGGAGTGTATGTGTGTGTGTACGCTGAGCTCCCTGGGTGGCAGGGGTGTATGTGTGTGTGTGTGTGTGTGTGTGTACGCTGAGCTCCCTGGGTGGCGGGTGTGTGTGTGTGTGGATGCTGAGCTCTCCGGCGGGGGTGGGGGGTAGGGGGGAGTGGACGCTGAACTCCTGCTCTGTAAGCGCAGGTTTGAGGTCTTCCTTACCGCAGCCTGTGCCTCACCCCTGTGCACACGCGAGTCTGGACAGTGTGGCCTCCGGTGCCAGGCCAGACCAGAGGGCAGCCCCACTGGCCTGGGTGCAGGCAGGGGTGCCGGGGCCTGCAGAGGTGCCCTCTTCAGAGGCTCCAGAAGGCAGAGTAGAGGGGCGGGGGGGGTCCCAGGACACGGGCAGGCAGAGGGCAGCACCCTGGTGCACTTGCTCTGAACCCTGGGCACTAGGGTATGTGGCTTGGCTACAGGAATGGCTGTGATCACAGCCACACGGCCTCCCCGCATGTTTGCCTGTGCTGTGGCATCGCGCTGGGCCTTCCTAACTCAGCGCTGCAGGCGGGGACTGACAGACTCTCCTCTCTCTTGGCTCCAGAGCTGGTGTCTGGGAGCCTGGTGCCAGGCGGCCAGGGACTTCTGGGGCCTCTCCCTGGCTGGCACACATCCCTTCTCCCTGTGTCCTGACCTGGCCTTCTCTCCACACATGCTCCCGGTTCTCTCAGGAGTCAGGGACCTCCCCTGTGGCCTCATCCAACCATAATTATGTCTTCAAACAGCCACATGGGGGGGGGGGGGAGCTGGGGCTGGAGCTTCCGTATACGCGTCTGCTTTGGCAGGCAAATCACCTACAACGTGTGTGTCCCACAGCTCCCTGACCTGTCGGGGGACAGCACATCCAAGGTATGGCAGACCTGGGGTGCAGAGTCAAGTCCCGGTCCCCATGGAGGGGCAGCTGTCCTGGGAGGGAAGCCCCGAGGCATGGCTGTGGCTGGAGGTGGGGGCCGGGGAGCTTGGTGGTGCATCTGGACTGGAGCTAACCCCACTGGAGTGGAGCGGTGAGGTTAGGGAGTGCACCCCTGACCCCGGTTCTCCTTCAACAGCAGTGCAAAGGGCCTGGGTGGCCTTGCTGTACCGAGGGGCCACAGAAGGCAAAGGCAGCTCTGCAGAATGGTCCAGACCAACTCCAGCACGCCAGAATGGGGGTGGGGCTGGAGGAGCGGGGGTGGGGGGCGGTTATGCAGAATGATGTGGCAGTGTACTCACAGGGAATTTCCAGACAGAAGTGCCTGCGGCGTGGGGCCACCCGCCTCTACATCACAGCGTGGTCCCAGTTTGCCCCCCCCCACAGGACAGGTCTGGACAGGGGGAAGGACCCCTGTGAGGGGTGATGGGCTGGGGACTGCCACTGCAGGTGCAGCTCAGGAGGCCTGTCACTGCAAGGTCTCTGTGTTGCATCGGTGTGCCCTGACCTCCGCTATTCTCCACTATCTCCCAGGGCCCAGGAAAGCAACTTATGTGGAAGGCAAACTGTCCCTCCAGAAGGGAGCAGCGCTTGTCTTCTTGTCATCTTCAAGACCGCTGCCAGGCACTGGCTCCCGGACCACTCCAGGGCCAGGCTCTCCCGGCTCCTCCCAGGACAGAGGCTGAGACAAGGGACAACCAGGCCATGCCTGTGACACAAGACTATTTCAACTATGCATACTGCACCTTTCTCCAGTCCTCCCATGTTTAACCTGAACAGTGATGGCGGAGACAGATTCGCTCCGTGCTGAACGGTGATGGCGGAGGACGCACACGGTGCTGAACGGTGATGGCGGAGGACGCACACGGTGCTGAATGGTGATGGTGGAGGACGCACACGGTGCTGAACCGTGATGGCGGAGGACGCACACGGTGCTGAACCGTGATGGTGGAGATGGATCGCTCAGTGCTGAACGGTGATGGCGGAGGACGCACACGGTGCTGAACGCTTCTCCCTTCCCCCTCTGTGTTCAGGGACGGGTGCTGGACCTGGGGTGGTGTCACACCTGCGCTGGGCCTCCTGGCTTCACACTAGTTCCTAGGGTAGGCTCAACCCCGGTTCCCTCCCCACCACCCAGGAAAGCTGGGGCTCCCCACTAGGCCTGGGAGCCCCGGGCTCACGGGCCCCCCATGGACCCCAGGCCCACTGCAGTCCCCCAGAATCCCCAAGGCTCCCCAGACCCCCCGGACCCATCATGGTCCCCCAGGCCCATCACGGCCCCCCAGGCCCCCGGGCCTCCCATGGTCCCCCAGGCCCCCCAGGTCCCCCGGGCCCATCGTGGTCCCCCGGGCCCATCATGGTCCCCCGAGCCCCCCAGGCCCCCGGGCCTCCCATGGTCCCCCAGGTCCCCCGGGCCCATCATGGTCCCCTGGGCCCATCATGGTCCCCTGGGCCCCCCGGGCCTCCCATGGTCCCCCAGGCTTCCCATGGTCCCCCAGGCTTCCCATGGTCCCCCAGGCCCCCCGGGCCCATCACGGCCCCCCAGGTCCCCCGGGCCTCCCATGGTCCCCCGGGCCCATCGTGGTCCCCCGAGCCCCCGGGGCCTCCCATGGTCCCCCAGGCCTCCCATGGTCCCCCAGGTCCCCTGGGCCCATCACGGCCCCCCAGGTCCCCCGGGCCTCCCATGGTCCCCCAGGCCCCCGGGCCTCCCATGGTCCCCCAGGTTCCCCGGGCCCATCACGGCCCCCCAGGTCCCCCGGGCCCCCCATGCCCCCCGGGCCTCCCATGGTCCCCCGGGCCCCCGGGCCTCCCATGGTCCCCCAGGTCCCCCGGGCCTCCCATGGTCCCCCAGGTCCCCCGGGCCCGTCACGGCCCCCCATGCCCCCCGGGCCTCCCATGGTCTCCCAGGCCCCCGGGCCTCCCATGGTCCCCCAGGCCCCCCGGGCCTCCCATGGTCCCCCAGGCCCCCAGGCCCATCATGGTCCCCCCAGGCCCCCAGGCCCATCATGGTCCCCCGGGCCCCCAGGCCCATCACGGCCCCCCAGGCCCCCCGGGCCTCCCATGGTCCCCCAGGCCCCCAGGCCCATCATGGTCCCCCGGGCCCCCCGGGCCTCCCATGGTCCCCCAGGCCCCCAGGCCCATCACGGCCCCCCAGGCCCCCCGGGCCTCCCATGGTCCCCCAGGCCCCCAGGCCCATCATGGTCCCCCGGGCCCCCCGGGCCCCCCATGGTCCCCCGGGCCCCCGGGCCTCCCATGGTCCCCCAGGTCCCCCGGGCCCATCACGGCCCCCCAGGCCCCCCGGGCCTCCCATGGTCCCCCGGGCCCCCAGGCCCATCATGGTCCCCCGGGCCCCCAGGCCCATCATGGTCCCCCGGGCCCCCAGGCCCATCATGGTCCCCCGGGCCCCCAGGCCCATCATGGTCCCCCGGACCCCCAGGCCCATCATGGTCCCCCGGGCCCCCAGGCCCATCATGGTCCCCCGGGCCCCCAGGCCCATCATGGTCCCCCGGACCCCCAGGCCCCCCACGTCCCGCCCGCGGCGCTGCCGCGCCCTTCGCTCCCTCGAGGGGAGGCCGGAGGCCGGAACCCGGGGCCGGGCTCGTGTTTCCGCCCGGCGGGACCCGCGCGGCCGGGCGGACCCGGGTCGCCATGGCAACGCGGGCTCGGCGGAAGCGCGGGCTGGCGGCGCCGGCTGCAGCGGCGGGGGCCGCGGCCGCGCGGCGGGGCCGGGACGGCGGGGCCGGGGACGGCGGGGCCGGGGACGGCGGGGCCTGGCCGGGCCGGGCCCGCAGCGCGCGGTGAGCGGCGGGCGGCGGGCGGCGGGCGGCGGGCGGCGGGCGGCGGGCGGCGGGCGGCGGGCGGCGGGCGGGGTCCGGGCGCGCCGCTCGCTCCTCTCCGCGGGCCCCGGACGGGCGTCCCCGGCAGCCCCCCCCCCCCCGCGGCGGCGTGCGCGTGCGCGTGCGCGCAGCTCTAACTCGGGGCCGGCGCCGCCTCCGGCTTCCTGGCGTTCGTGGGGCTGAGGGCGGCTTCCACCCGCGGCCGCCCCTCACCCCGGACCCGCGGCCGCCCCTCACCCCGGACCCGCGGCCGCCCCTCACCCCGGGCCCGCCCCTCACCCCGGGCCCGCCCCTCATCCCGGACCCGCCCCTCATCCCGGACCCGCCCCTCACCCCGGGCCCGCCCCTCACCCCGGGCCCGCGGCCGCCCCTCACCCCGGGCCCGCCCCTCACCCCGGACCCGCCCCTCACCCCGGGCCCGCCCCTCATCCCGGGCCCGCCCCTCACCCCGGGCCCGCCCCTCACCCCGGGCCCGCGGCCGCCCCTCACCCCGGGCCCGCCCCTCACCCCGGACCCGCCCCTCACCCCGGGCCCGCCCCTCATCCCGGACCCGCCCCTCACCCCGGACCCGCCCCTCACCCCGGGCCCGCGGCCGCCCCTCACCCCGGACCCGCCCCTCACCCCGGGCCCGCGGCCGCCCCTCACCCCGGACCCGCGGCCGCCCCTCACCCCGGACCCGCGGCCGCCCCTCACCCCGGACCCGCGGCCGCCCCTCACCCCGGGCCCGCGGCCGCCCCTCACCCCGGGCCCGCCCCTCACCCCGGGCCCGCCCCTCACCCCGGACCCGCCCCTCACCCCGGGCCCGCCCCTCACCCCGGGCCCGCCCCTCACCCCGGACCCGCCCCTCACCCCGGACCCGCCCCTCACCCCGGACCCGCCCCTCACCCCGGACCCGCCCCTCACCCCGGGCCCGCCCCTCACCCCGGGCCCGCGGCCGCCCCTCACCCCGGGCCCGCCCCTCACCCCGGGCCCGCCCCTCACCCCGGACCCGCGGCCGCCCCTCACCCCGGGCCCGCGGCCGCCCCTCATCCCGGGCCCGCCCCTCACCCCGGACCCGCGGCCGCCCCTCACCCCGGGCCCGCCCCTCACCCCGGACCCGCCCCTCACCCCGGACCCGCCCCTCACCCCGGGCCCGCGGCCGCCCCTCACCCCGGACCCGCCCCTCACCCCGGGCCCGCCCCTCACCCCGGGCCCGCCCCTCACCCCGGGCCCGCGGCCGCCCCTCACCCCGGGCCCGCCCCTCACCCCGGACCCGCCCCTCACCCCGGGCCCGCCCCTCATCCCGGACCCGCCCCTCACCCCGGACCCGCCCCTCACCCCGGGCCCGCGGCCGCCCCTCACCCCGGACCCGCCCCTCACCCCGGGCCCGCGGCCGCCCCTCACCCCGGACCCGCGGCCGCCCCTCACCCCGGACCCGCGGCCGCCCCTCACCCCGGACCCGCGGCCGCCCCTCACCCCGGGCCCGCGGCCGCCCCTCACCCCGGGCCCGCCCCTCACCCCGGGCCCGCCCCTCACCCCGGACCCGCCCCTCACCCCGGGCCCGCCCCTCACCCCGGGCCCGCCCCTCACCCCGGACCCGCCCCTCACCCCGGACCCGCCCCTCACCCCGGACCCGCCCCTCACCCCGGACCCGCCCCTCACCCCGGGCCCGCCCCTCACCCCGGGCCCGCGGCCGCCCCTCACCCCGGGCCCGCCCCTCACCCCGGGCCCGCCCCTCACCCCGGACCCGCGGCCGCCCCTCACCCCGGGCCCGCGGCCGCCCCTCATCCCGGGCCCGCCCCTCACCCCGGACCCGCGGCCGCCCCTCACCCCGGGCCCGCCCCTCACCCCGGACCCGCCCCTCACCCCGGGCCCGCCCCTCACCCCGGACCCGCCCCTCACCCCGGGCCCGCCCCTCACCCCGGACCCGCCCCTCACCCCGGGCCCGCCCCTCACCCCGGACCCGCCCCTCACCCCGGGCCCGCCCCTCACCCCGGGCCCGCCCCTCACCCCGGGCCCGCCCCTCACCCCGGGCCCGCGGCCGCCCCGTGCTCCCTCCGCGGGGTCCCCCTCCCCCCCAGCAGCCGCACCCCCGGGCCTGCGGCCTGGGAGGGAGCGGCGGCCTCTGCGGACCCCACGTTCAGGTTCAGTCCCCGTGGCTCTCCTCAGAGGCTGGGGCCCCTGCGATGTCCGCCCCCTCCGCCGTCCAGCTCAGCGCAGTGCCGGCTCCGGGCACCAGGCCTGGGCATCAGCCCGGGCCTTGTGAGGACACTGCTTCGCTGCACTGGACTGGGCATCGGGACATTCACTGGGAGGTGACCCGGACCGCCGTTCCCCAGTACCCCCCCTACGTGCGACAGGCGTGACAGGCCGGTGTTCCTCCCCCATAGTAGATGGGCCTTCCTCGTTGAAGACGGCAACTTTTCTCACTAGTGACCCGATGAGAGTGAGAGTCAAGCACATTGAGTAGAATGTAGCTTGTCCGGGAAGGAAGCCAATGGTCGGCTGCCCTAACGGGGCTGCTTCCTGCCTGCTGACTCCTCTCCCAACGGCCCTCTTGTCCGTTTCTCAGAATCTAGGACCACAGACGTTTTTAGGGTCACGTACATGCCCTTCAGCTGAGTACAAGTCAAATGGTTAAGCCATGCAGGAGGGGCACTCCCCCTGCCACACACACACGTGAGCTGCATGTTTGACAGTGTGTGTGCACTGTGTGTCTGTGTGAGCTGCGTGTCTAACTGCAAGTGTGAGCTGCATGTCTGACAGTGTGTGAGCTGCGTGTCTGTGTGTGTGCACTGTGTGTCTGTGTGTGAGCTGCGTGTCTAACTGCAAGTGTGAGCTGCGTGTCTGACAGTGTGTGAGCTGCGTGTCTGTGTGTGAGCTGTGTGTCTGTGTGTGAGCTGTGTGTCTAACGGCAAGTGTGAGCTGCGTGTCTGACTGTGAGCTGCGTGTCTGTGTGTGAGCTGTGTGTCTAACGGCAAGTGTGAGCTGCGTGTCTGATCCAGTGGTCTGCGTGTGTAAGCTGCGTGTTTGGCTGCATGTGTGGCTGTGTGTCTGACCGAGTGGTCTATGTGTGTGAGCTGCGTGTCTGGCTGCTCATGTGGTCTGCAGCGGGCAGGTGCAGCTCTCCTCCTGTCTGTTTTGGATGAGGTAGCTGCACAGATCTGCCAGCGGGTGGGGCGCCGGGGGGGCAGTCTTCTTTCGTGCCTGTCATGCTGACAGTGCATGTTGAACCTTTTCCTTTCAGCTATGAAGAGGTTCTTGGCCCTGGGGCCTGCTCACTGCCCTCTGCTCCGGCTGTCTCTGGCCCTGGCCCTGTGCAGTGACGCCCACAGGCACGGGCGTCTGCTGTGCCTGCAGCATGGGTCTCTGATGGAGCCGCAGTACCCAGGCCCGCTGGCCTCTGGGCTTTCTGAGCGCTGGAGCAGCCTCACACTGTATTGTGGCATCATCTTGACACCAGGGCTTGAGCAAGTGTAATTGACAGCTTGTTATAATTGAGCTGATTGGCAGACGGTTCTGTCACTCATGAGGCCCCATCTGACAGGGTCCTGCCAGGCTGGACCTCCATGCTCCCTCAGACAGGAAGCTGTGCCTTTCACCAAATCATTCCCAGTCTTTCCAGAGATGCCTAAGTGCTTGTTTAGACGTGACAGTTGACTCACAACCACCACTAGATGGGAAGGGTGTGACAGCTTGCGTTTGTGGTGATGGAAAGGCAGGGCGATGCGGTCCGAGAGGGTGACCTGCTTGAGGTGGGATCTTCCAGAGCCTGAGCCTGTGACCATGCAGTGCAGCCTGGTGCCCAGGGCCAGCCCCCCCCCCCGAGGCCCCTCCCCCTCCCCCCAGGCCCCTCCCCCTCCCCCGGGGCCTCCAGAACCACGTGTAGTGAGGATGTCTGCTGGCTGTCGGACAGATTGGTCCAGCCTTAAGTCTGTAATGTGTAAAGCTGATTAACCCCGTTCTCAGGCTTCGGGGAGGGGTGTGGAGGAAAGGCACAGGGGCTGCACGGTGCTCCCACCCTGGGGCCAGAGCCTGGGGCTTCCATGCAGCCGTCGGGTTGCTGGGATGGCGGGTGATGCTGCCGTGTGTTTTCTACTCAGGCCCCGGGCTCGCTCACCTCAGAGCCCTAAAGGTGCCTGGCTCAGCACCGGGTAGGGCGGAGGAGGGGCGCATGCACTTAGCCATTTTAGGGGCGTAGAAGACTGGGCCAAGGAGATTAAACTTTATTTTTGGAAGTGACCAGGAGGAGAGCAGACTGTATGACATAATAAGATTTCCATCTTAGAAGATTAATTCCTTTAGAAATGGAAGTGTGGCTCAAGTGGTAGAACACCAGCCTTGAACGAAAAAGCCAAATGAGAGCATGAAGCCCTGGGTTTGAGCCCTAGACTGGCAGAGGAGGGGAGAGGCAGGAGAGGGATTGGAGAGAGGGACAGGGAGAAGGAGAGGAAGAGGGGAGGAGGAGGGGGAGGAGAGGAGTAACTCCTGCGCATGGCTGCACACTCAGTGAGCTGAGGCAGACCTGGACAGCCAGCAGGCACCGGGCAGGCACCGGCTGGGCACTGGCTGCTCCCAGAGGAGACAGTGGCCAGGCTCCTTGCTGTGTGATGCAGATAGCACTTGGCAGGAGATTCTGTCAGGAAGATCACAGTGACGTGGCACCAGTTAACATCGTATATCTGCTGTGATCCGATTCCTTGCTGTGATTGTGTGGGTGTGTATGAGGCCTCTGCAGGCAGATACGGGGCCGCCCTGGGCCGTTTGAGGTGTGGGGTTAGGAAGATTGCTGGGCGAGGCCTGAGCTGCAGTGTCACTGCTGGGGACGGTTGGCTCAGGCCGCAGCTCGGGAGACCCTGGGGGGCCAGCGCCTCTGGTCCGGTCTTCCTCAACGGGCCAGGCAGCCCTGGCTGTGCTGCTGGTTCTGTGTGCCAGCGCCAGGGCTTGAACTCAGGGCCTGCACACTGTCCTGCCCTCAGGTGTGGGACGGCCGCACTGGTCTGTCCGCAGCAGATCCAGAGACAAAGACCTAAGTTTTTACTGACTGGTTAGCGGGCAGTTTAACAGTCATTTTATGATGCTCATTTTTGGGGGGGGGGGCTAGTTTATGGTGCTGGAATTCAGACTCCTTTATTTCTATCATCTTACCCAACCACTAGTCCATAATGGATTGATAGACAAATGTTGACTCCTGCAGAGTTGGAGCTGGCTCCAGGAGTGGGGTGGGAGGGGCCGCTGCAGGCTCCGTCCTCGCTTAGCTACTTAGAGCCTGGCTCCCACACTGCAAACTGAGTGAGTGCTTTGCCAGGCTATGCCATAGAGCCTCCCTCTTGTAGGCATGCAAGTGCCCCACCAGCCCCGTCTTCCTTCCTGTTATCTCTGATTCACTGCTGCAGGCCCCTGAGGGTGGGGGTGGTAGAAGGGGTCCTGGGGCTCCAGGCCACCCCATGCTTCTGCACCTCCCTCCTTTGAACGCTCTCCTGTGACCACATAACCTTGCCGGTCCCAGTGACCCTGCTGGGGAAGCTGAGGCAGGCGGCCTGGAGGGAGGGCCGGCTCTGCAGTGGGGCGCCCTCCGCGGGTGGGTGGCATGGAGGGCCGGCCGACTGTCTAATGCTGCGCCCTCTGCTGCCCCTCTTTGCAGTAGGTGTCACCATGCTGCTGCCGTGCTCCGAGCAGGCCCTGAGCCAGCTGCTGACCCGCAAGGAAGAGGAATGGCGAGCGCTGCAGGCCCACCGAGCGCAGCTGCAGGAGGCGGCCCTCCATGACGCCCGGGCCCGGCTGGAGGAGGCGCAGGGCAAGCTGCAGCGCCTGCAGGAGGACTTCGTCTACAACCTGCAAGTGCTGGAGGAGCGCGATCGGGAGCTGGAGCGCTACGATGCCTTGTTCTCTGAGGCCAGGGCACGGGAGGAGGCCCGGCAGGCGGAGACCAGTGAGCTCAGGATCGAGGTGGCCAAGCTGAAGCAGGCGCTGGCCAGGGAGGCCAGGCACGCAGAAGAGCTGCAGCAGCAGCAGCAGCTGAAGTTGCAGGAGCACCGCCTGGAGCTGGAACGTATCCACAGGTGAGCACCCTCCACAGGGAGCACCACCCTCCACAGGTGAGCCCTCTCCACAAGCGAGCACCCTCCACAAGAGAGCACCCTCCACAAGAGAGCACCCTCCATAGGTGAGCACCATCCGTAGGTGAGCGCCACCATCTGTAGGTGAGCACCATCCACAGGTGAGCACCATCCACAGGTGAGCACCACTACCTGTAGATGCACACCTTCACCTGTAGGTGAGTGCCACTGTCCACCCTTGGGTGAGGGCCATCCATGAGTGAACATGGCAGGTGCTGAGGCCCCGTGTCCCCCTGCTCCTGGCAAGCTGTCCCCACACACCCACTCTCACGGTGGCTGCTAAGTCCGGGACACAGGGCTGGTGGTCTCATGGCCAAGTGCTTGATGGCCTCCGAGTATTCGTTGAGTAAATGTAAGAAGAACAAAGCCATAGATGTCTTGTTCTGAATTCCCAGGATTCTGAACTCTTCTGAAATTAGTTTAAATTTTGAATTTGTTTTGTTAATTACAGACCTGTATTTTATATATATATATATATATATATATATATATATTTTCGGTCGGTTGTGGGGCTTGAACTCTGGGCTGGGGCGCTGTCCCTCAGCTCTTCAGCTCAAGACCAGTGCTCTACCGCTTGAGCCACAGCTCCACTTCTGGTTTTCTAGTGGTTTATGGGAGATAAGAGTCTCACAGATTTTCCTGCCCGGGCTGGCTTTGAACTGCCATCCTCAAATCTCAGCCTCCTGAGTAGCTAGGATTACAGGCGTGAGCCACCGGCCCCTGGCTTGTATTTTATTTTTTTGTTGGCCATGGGTCTTGAACTCAGGGCCTGGGCACTGTCCCTAAGCTCTTTTGCTCCTGGTGAGCGCCCTACCTCTCTGAGCCATAGCTCCGCTTCTGGCTTTTTGGTTGTTAATTGGAGATAAGAGTCTCGTGGACTTCCCTGCCTAGGCTGACTTCAAAATATGATCCCCAGATCCTCAGCCTCCTGAGTAGCGAGAATGACAGGTGTGAGCCACCAGTGCCTGGCTTACAGATTTATTATTTTAATAAAATACATTTGAATTTATTACTTTAATGTGAAATGCACACTAATTTAAAAGCTGATTTGGGCAAGCTAATGTGTCTGTAGGGTCCTGACACCTCTGGAACTCGCTTCCACCTTATCTTCTACAACCATAGTGTTCAGAACTTGGGTAAAACAAGTTTGTTTTGTTTTTTGTGCTAGTCCAGGGGTTTAAACTCAGGGCCTGGGCACTGTCTCAGCTTTTATGCTCAGGTCTGGTGCTTTATCACTTGAGCCACAGCTCCTCTTCTGTTTTTGTTTTGCTTTGTTTTTTTGTTTTTTTATTTTTTGGTAGATAATGGAAAAAAAGAGTTTCAAGGTCTTCCCTGCCAGGACTAGCTTCAAGCTGTGACCTCTGATCTCAGCCTCCTGGGTAGCTAGGATTACCAGCGTGAACCACTGGCACCCAGCATAATGAGACTGTGAGAAAGGCGTCCCTTAAAATCTTCCAGACCCCTCCTGTCCCGTGACTGCTGCTGTCTTTAAAGGTTTTTCCTTGACATACTCTCCTCATGGAAACAGCATTCCTTCAAATACAAAAGTCCTATTTTCTTGGGGCTGGGAAGGTGGCTCAGTGGTAGAGCGCTTGCCTTGTATGCATGAAGCCCTGGGTTCGATTCCTCAGCACCACATAAGCAAAAGGAAAAAAGCCGGAAGTGGTGCTGTGGCTCAAGTGGTAGAGCGCTAGCCTTGAGCTGAAGAGCTGAGGGACAGCGCCCAGGCCCAGAGTTCAGGCCCCATGACCGGACCCCCCCCCCAAAAAAAAAGTCCTATGTTCTCAATCTACAAAGCCCCACTGTAGGTCAGGAGACATGGCCGAGTGGACGTCACTGAGAGGTCTGTATTGTCCTCTTCAGGACCCAAGTCGAGTCCACACAGTGTTAGAACTCTGGCTGGAGCGGCCCCAGCCTGCTGGGGCATTCATTGTTCAGTGGTGGCGTGTGGGGCGCACCGCGCTCTGCCCGTTTGCTCGGAAGGTCTTAGGGGTGTGGGCTCTCGGTGACAGCAGAGGTCCTTGTCCACAGGGGCTCCGTGTGGGTGGACAGGGCCGCTTTGAGGAGGGCACTGGCCCAGCAAGGTCCGGCTGCTTGTATCCCTGCACCGTCTCAGCGCCTGACCCGGTCATTGCAGTGCGGTGCCACTTTCCCGGGACTGACAAAGGGCTGGAGTCCGGCTCCCTACCGGGGAGGAAGCATCTCTGTGGGCCACGTCCCACCCAGCATCTCAGCACTTGGTACTGGTGCCCTCCACACATCCCCTCCCTGCCCACCCCTGTCCTGACTTGTTTTCTTCATGAATATTTTGAGAATTAAAGGTGCTCTGTGTTTTCTTGTGATGTGTGTCCTCTTCTTTTCTTCCAAATCTGTGTTCTTTTAGCCATGTTCAAATGGTTTTTCAGGCCCACACTTTTTCCTTCCTTCCTGGGCCCTTTGTCCCCCGAGTCCCCAGGGCTCTGTTTATTTATTTTCCATCATTTTCTCCCTTCTCCAGATCAGGCAATTTCTGTTATCTATTTCATGTAACCAGCTCTCTTCTCTGCCATCTTCATTCTGCCATCGAGCCCACCCAGTGAGTCTTTTTTTGGTTAGTGTACATTCTGCTTTTCAGATTTCACTTGGTTCTTTGTTCTATGTTCTTTTCTCTTTGCTAACGTCTTCTGTGTTTTCCTAGGTTGTGTCTTCATGTCCGTGTTGTCTTGGTGCTGGGTGTGGTGGCAGTGCACTGTGACACGGGGCTGTGTTGCATTCTCCTGTGGGGCGGTGGCAGGCAGGTGTAACTGTGCAGCATCTGCACTGAGCCGGGACGCAGCTGCCCGTGGGAATGCGTACGCGGTCCCCTGCAGCCAGCGTACTCTGCGGTGTGCGCTCAGCAAGGGCGCAGCAGCGCTGACCGCAGCGTCTCCTCACCACAGCGAGAAGAACGGGGAGCTTGACCAGCAGCGGGAGCAATATGAGAACCTCAAGTGGAGGCTGGAGCAGAAGCTCAAGGAAGTTGATGGTGAACTTGCTCTGCAGAGACAGGTAGGAGGCCTGTGGAGGATTTGGCGGGGAGGATGGCTTGCTGGTGTGACTTCCTGTGGAGGTTGGGAGGGAGACAGCTTGCTGGTGTGACTTCCTGAGGAGGTTGGGAGGGACGGCTTGCTGGTGTGACTTCCTGTGGAGGTTGGGAGGGACGGCTTGCTGGTGTGACTTCCTGAGGAGGTTGGGGGGGACGGCTTGCTGGTGTGACTTCCTGTGGAAGTTGGGGGGGACGGCTTGCTGGTGTGACCTCCTTTGGAGGTGGGATGGTTGCTGGTGTGAGTTCCTGTGGAGGTCTGGGTGGGGAGGACAGGTTGCTGGTGAGAGTTCCTGTGGAGGTCTGGGTGTGGGAGGACAGGTTGCTGGTGTGAGTTCCTGTGGAGGTCTGGGTGGGGAGGACAGGTTGCTGGTGTGAGTTCCTGTGGTTTGGGTGGGGAGGACAGCTTGCTGGTGAGAGTTCTGGACATCACAGTAAACATGTGGAGAGTGGACTCTGCACTGTGGCTGTCCGCAGGGCAAGTGAGGCCAGTCCCTGGAGCCTGGGTGCCCAGACTCAGTGGGGTTGGGGTGTGTCACGTGGCCAGCAAGACTTGAGGGGCAGGCAGGGAATCAGGAAGGAGAGTGGGAGGGGAGCAGGGAGGGGGAGGGCGTGGGAACCGAGCAGGGAGCAGCAGTGGGCTCCTTGCTGACACCTGGCTGACGCAAGCCTGCCACCTAGTGGCACACGGGTGTGCCTGCCACCAGTGACACATGGGTGTGCTGCCACCAGTGACACACGGGTGTGCCTGCCACCTAGTGGCCAAACCTGAAGAACCTTCCCGTGGTATCCAGCAAAAAAACAAATGCCCATGGTTTTGTAGTGTGTGACCGTGATTTCTTTTTTTTTGTTTTGGTCGGTCGTGGGGCCTGAACTCTGGGTCTGGGCGCTGTCCCTCAGCTCTTCAGCTGCTTATGTGGTACTGAGGAATCGAACCCAGGGCCTCATGCATGCAAGGCAAGCGCTCTACCTCTGAGCCACCTTCCCAGCCCGTGACCATGATTTCTGTATGTTGACTCACACTTGTGTGATCCTGTTCTTCACCTTTGCCTTGAAGAGGATTAAGACAAGTGAAATGTTTGTTTTGTTGTACTTTCTAAGCCAGAAAGAACAGTGCTCAGAACTGAAATACGCAGCTGCAGGCACAGCCACGGGGGCTCAGGACGGGGCTCCATCTCAGCCCTCCCTTCAAGTTGCTGGGTCTGGTGACGGGAGCCGTCCCAGGGAGGGTGGCAGGTAGACGGGGCCCATGGGGTCCTCAGTATGCCCGCCCCTATGCAGGCTAGAAACAGGATGGGCACACACATAAGCCTCCTCCCACCCCCCCACCCCCGTGTTCCCATGAATGCCTGGTGTCAAGTGCTGTAAAGAAATGAGGCTTGATTGAGTCACGATTCTGGTGGCTGTGGGATCCAAGAGGCACAGCATCGGCATTCGATGAGGACTGCTGCTGGTCACGTCAGGGGCGCGGACCAGGCTGCATGCTGAAGGGCCTGCATGGGACCTGGAAGTAAGCATGGTGGGCAGCCCAGGCCACTCTGGTTGCTGACCCAGCTCAGCCAGCGCCATGCCTGTGTGTCTCTCGGATCTCTGAGAGCTTTGTACCTTGGCACCTCGTGCAGGGACCCAGCCTCAGGCGGGAGGGCTCCGCTTTCAGGCCACAGCACATGGCTCTAGAGCAGCAGCATGGAGGCTTTGCTGCTGTCTGCACCGTGCCCAGCCCACAGAGTGGAGTGTCGCTCAGCCCCGAGGGGTCGCAGGGGCCGCTGCTGGGGCCTAGTTCAGTCCGCAGCCTCCACCCAGCTGCTGATGTGTGCGGTGTGCCAGTCCCGCTGTCCTTCCCTCTTTTTCCAGGAGCTGCTGCTGGAGTTTGCATCTGAAATGCAGAAGCGGGAGCAGGAGTTCCGCCTCAAGGCTGATGACATGAGCAATGTGGTCCTTACCTGCGAGCTCAAGGTAATGGACTCCCTGGGGGGGGAGCAGATTCCCCCTTGCTGGTGGGCACTCCCTGTCTGCGTCAAGCTGCTCTGGAGCCTCAAGTCTGAGCTTGTGCAGATGGGGGTGGGGAGTGGGGGTGGGGGTAGGGAGATGGGGTGAAGTGCGGGCCCTGCTGCCGTGTCCAGCATGCTGCCCTCAACCAGGAGAGCTGCTGCCCGGCTTCCCCAGCCCAGGGCCTCCCAGAGCACCCCGGCCCCAAGTGGCCTGTTCCCTGTAAGGGCCTTGAAGTGGACTCATGGTGTCAGCCCCACATTAGAGCCCGGAGGGTCAGGGGTGTTGGGACTTGTGTGCAGCTGGCAGCATGAAGCCAGAGCTCCACCTGCCCTGGCACGCCCAGCGGGAACGGACGCTGTGCCTGACCTGGGACTGTTGGGACGGGTTAAGCTTGGGCCGCAGCGGGGCGGGAGCACCCCTGCTTCAGGTGTGGGCTGGGGATGATGCCAGGTCTGCTCCTGGCTGGTCCCTCCTTAGCCCATCTCAGGCACCCCATCCTCCAAATCGTCAAGCAGAGGCTTGGGTGGGCAGCAGAGGTGGTTAGAGTGGCTAGTGCCCAGGCCAGGCACCTCCCTAGTCCCCTGTGTGTGTGCTGATCAGCAGCCCTGACAGGCAGAGCTGGCCGCTGCTGTGCCCTGCTGTCCCTGGAGTCCCCTTCTCGCCAGGTCCTGTGCCGTCCCTAGTCCCTGAGACAGGGCCAGCTTGTGAGCCCGAGCCCACCATGTTGGCCTCAAGGCTGGGGGGCCCCACAGCCCTGCAAGGCCCCCTTGAGAGCCCTGAGCATCGCGGGCCAAGAGCCCTGCGATGGTCTGTGCGGCCTTGCGGTCCCACAGCGTGAGCCCCAGCGGTGCCCTGGCCACAGTGGCCTGTGCAGGCCTGCACACATGGAGACCCCGGCAGAGGCAGCGGTGGCCGCGGGGCCAGCAGTGTTTCACAGAACTGCATGCAGACGGGATTTGGGTCCAGTTGCTCAGCAGCAAGCCTCGCTCTATTTTCCTCTGTGGATCTGACTTTAATATTGAACAAAGAAACCAGTGGACTTGCCGGGCGCCTGTGGCTCACGCCTGTAGTCCTAGCTACTCAGGAGGCAGAGATCTGAGAATCACGGTTCTAAGCCAGCTGAGGCAAAGCAGTCCCCTTGAGACTCTTTATCTCCAGTTAACCGCTCAAACACCGGAAGTGGTGCTGTGACTCATGTGGTAGAGCGCTAGCCTTGAGCACAAGGAGCCTGAGTCCAGGCCCTGAGTTCCAGCCCCACAACTGACCAAAAACAAAAAAACCCCCAGCGGACTCAAACTTGAACAGGTCTGTCTGAGGTGAGGGTGGACACACAGGCCCCCTGGTTTTGGTGGGTGCAGAGGGCCTTCAGAGGACCCTGGGTCTCTGTGGACTGCCCACTGGGTAGGGAGGAAGGGTTTGTACCTGCTCTTGTCCCAAGCCCGGTGAAATGGCAGTCTTCTCTCCAGCCCCTCAGCTTTAATCATGGCCTCATTCAAAGTTTTATTTTGTGCCACCTCTGGGGCTGGAACCCAGAGCCTGAACTCAGAAACTGCCCCTCAACTTTCTATAGCCACACCTCCACGTCTAGCTTTTTGGTGTTTGATTGGAGATAAGAGTCTCTGGAACTTTCTTGCCCTGGCTGACTTGGAACCAAGATCCTCATATTTCAACATCTCGAGTAGCTAGGATTATAGCTGCGAGCAGCTGGCGCACAGATGAGTTTACACTTTTTTTTGTATGTGTGGAATGTGTGGCATTCCAATGCAGGCCACACACAGTGTGTGGCCATCCACCATTCTGGGTGTGGGGATACTCGGCTCCTCAGGCTGTTGGCCACGCAATCCTGCACCGCTGTGGCCCCTCATACTTGTAAATCTTTCTCAGGTTAAGTTTCTGAACAAAGAGCTTGAGGCTCTGAAGGAAGCTGGAGTCCAGGCAGCAGAATGCCTGCAGCGGGCAGAGGTGACGAACGCTGAGTTAGAGAGCAGGCTGCAGAGCCAAACCTGGGAGCTCCGGGACCTGGAGGCCGTGAAGGATGCCCGGTATGCGGGTGGTCCCCACCCGGCCTGGGGCGGGGCCTTGCGGGGGCTTCCTGTGTCCCTTATCTGCTCTCCCCTTGACACGGCCTCTGTTTAGGATAAAGGAGTTAGAGGATAAGCTTCACTCTGTGCACCTGGCCAGGAAAAAAGAAGAGGATGCATTTAAGAGAAAGTGAGTATTTCTGTTTGCATTGCTGGCCAGGCCAGCTTGCCAATGCCTCCTGGTCCCTGGAACCCAGGGCCTGTGACAGGTGGCTGGGCCGGTGGTGCAGCCGTGGATCCACAATGGTACTCTGTGCTCCATGGAGATGTTGAGCTTTCAGTGTCTGAAAACTGTGTGTGTGTGTGTGTGTGTGTGTGTGTGTGTGCGCGCGCGCGCACATGCACATGTGTGTGTGTGTTTGTTTGGTCTTGGGCCTTGAACTCAGGGCCTGGGCACAGACTCTGAACTTTTTTCTCCAGGTTATCACTCTGCTACTTGGCCGCAGTTCCACTTGTGGGTTTTTGGTGGTTAATTGGAGATAAGTCTCATGGACTTTCCTGCTTGGTCTGGCTTTGAACCACAGCCCTCAGAGCTCAACCTGCTGAGGAGCTAGGATCACAAGTGTGAGCCACTGGCACTGGCAAATGTTTACCTTTTACCAGCATGGTGTTTGTCAGTAGAAGTGTTGCTGAGGCAAACAGCACATTGGGGTTAAATTAAAACACTTTGCTTGAGCCAGGCACCATGGCTCACACCTGTCATCCCAGCTCCTCAGGAGGCTGAGATCTGAGGATCACGGTTCAAAGTCTGCCTGGGCAGGAAAGTCTGTGAGACTCTTATCTCCAATAAACCACCAGAAAACTGGAAGTGGTGCTGTGGCTCAAGTGGTAGAGCACTCACCTTGAGCTGAAGAGCTGAGGAACAGCGCCCAGGCCCAGAGTTCAAGCCTTATAACCAAAAAAACCCACTTGTCAAGAGTTTTGCTCTGGGTGTGTGTGTGTGTGATGTCCACGAACTTGCAAATTTAGTATTTTGGTGTAGGAAACATGCTTAACCAATCTCCTACGTGGCAGAGCCCAGTCCTCATGGCAGCCGCCTCTGCCTGTCTCATGTCAAGCATATGTGAAGTGCTTGAAGGAATATCATTAAAACTGAGTCATCAAAAGTCTCTCGCAAAGTGAATCATGAAAAGCGGGCCAAAAGGAGTTTAGTGCCCAGAGCATGCTGGCTCTGCATGCTGGCCTGTGGTGCGGTGCGTGTAGTTCCTGCCGTGGGTGCCTGTGTCACGGGGACTGAGCGTCCTCGGGATGGCGTCTGAGGAAGGGCCGGCCCTGCTTCCTGAGGGCATGATGGGCAAATGCGCAGCAGCCCCACGAGGGCAGAGGCACAGCGGCCTCCAGGACTGCCCCCGCCCCGCCAGGGCAGCGTGGTGTGAGAAGGTGCACGCCGCAGGAGACCCCGGCCCCAAGAGGGAGCTGCTGAAAGGCTCTTGTGTGTTGCAGGCATGAGGCGCTTGACCGCCTGGTCAGGGAGAAGGACACTGCGCTGGTGTCAGTGAAGGGGACCCGCCTGGAGCAGCAGCAGGCGCACGAGGCCAGGGTGAAGCAGCTGCAGGCCCAGTGTGAGAGCCTCGAGGGGCAGCTGCACAGGGTAGAGCAGGCCCAGGCCACTGTGCTCCAGGAAAAGGAAGCCATCATTGGCAGGTGAGTTTGAAGCCCTGCCTGGACCAGGGCCTCCGCCCTGGCTCACCTCCCTGGGAGGCCAGAGAAGCCCAGGGTCTGGATTCTAGGCATATACCTCATGCTTGACCCTTTCTGATTTTGTTGTTGTTGTTGTTTTTTGTCAGTCCTGGGGCTTGAACTCAGGGCCTGGGCACTGTGCCTGAGCTGCTTTTGCTCAAGGCTAGTATTCTACCACTTGAGCCACAGCACCACTTCTGGGTTTTTCTGTGTATGTGGTTCTGAGGAATGGAACCCAGGGCTTCCCGGATGCTAGGTGAGCACTCTACCACCGAGCCACTTTCCCAGCCCTTGTTTTGTCTTTTGTCAGTTGACAGTAGGGCTTGAACTCAGGGCCTGGGCACTAAGCTGTTTTTTTCTCAAGGCTAGTGTTCTACCACTTGGAGCCAAAGCCCCACTTCCAGTTTTTGAGTGGTTAATTGGAGATGAGAACCCACAGGAACTTTTCCACCCCTGAAGTGTTCAAACTACAGTCTCCAGCTCTCAGCCTCCTGAGTACTGGGATTACAGGCGTGAGCCACTGGTGCCAGGCCGCTTTCTGTTGTTTAAACCAGGCCACAGCTCCTAAGCAGCCACAGCCACTTATGCCTCATGTCTAGAGAGAGCCATACAAGAACGCCATTGTAACGACACAGGAGGAGGTGAGGTGTTAGACCTCCCTCCTGATTCCTAGAGAAGTGTGTTCACCAGAGACGCTGGGAGCAGCTGGTGTTTGTTCACCAGCTGGCTTTTCCTTTACCAAAGGGAGGGATTTCTGATTGTTTGCTGTTTGTCTTTGTTTTTCACAGAGAATGTTCAGCCAAATTGCATTTCTGCTTCGTGGGGAAGTGGCTTTGAGCCAGAGAGTGGTACAGTCTAGGTTATTTGGGACAATCTCATCAGTCTGCACATGCACTTCTGCTGTGTGGTCCGAGAGGTTCAGTGGCACCGGCCACACTGGGGCTCTCAGATTCCTGCTGGCTCATGGCTTCAGTCCATCCCCAGCAATGCGCATGCAGTTGAGGGCCTGTGTGCCTTCCTGTGGAGTATTAAACTAAGTGTTGCTCTTAGCTGTGTTTGTTTGGCGGTGCTGGGGTTTGACTCAGAGGCTTCCTTCCACT
Organism: Dipodomys merriami; assembly: GCF_024711535.1. Lineage (NCBI taxonomy): Eukaryota > Metazoa > Chordata > Mammalia > Rodentia > Heteromyidae > Dipodomys > Dipodomys merriami. Next base: position 1,692,758 of record NW_027203405.1, on the reverse strand, counting down.
TGCTTGGTTGGAGCTCTACCACTCAATCCATACCCCCAGTGCTACTTTTTGCTAGCTATTTTGGAGATGGAATCTAGCCAGCTTTTCTGCCTGGGCCGACCTCAAACCAAGATCCTTCAGATCTCAGTTTTATGCATAGCCAGGATCACAGGCATGAGTTACCAGTGTCTGGCTTGACTTAAAAAAAAAAAAGTGGGGCTGGGAATGTGGCTCAGTGGTAGAGTGCTTGCCTATCATGCATGAAGCACTGGGTTCTGCTCCTTAGTACCACATAACAGAAAAAGCTGGAAGTGGCGCTGTGGCTCAAGTGGTAGAGTGCTAGCCTTGAGCAAAAGATGCTCAGGGACAGTTGAAGCCCCAGGACTGGCAAAAAAAAAAAAAAAATGCGCTACGTCTGGGCCTTAAACTCAGGGTATGCCTCTGAGCTAGTGCTCTAGTGCTTGAGCCACAGCTCCCCACATCTGGCTTTTTAGTGATTAATTAGAGAGAAAAGTCTCTTGGACTTTCCTACCTGGACTGGCTTTGAACTGATCCTCGTATCTCAGTCTCCTGAATAGGTAGGATTACAGGTTCATGAGACACCAGCATCCAGTGGCTCAACTTTTAGTTTCTTTCCATAAGTCCTTTTCACTTGTTGAGGCTCATTACTACACAGACAAGGTGTTATTCTAGCAATAGAAAATGGATGTGAGGTGGGTGTGATGTGGCAGGTTTAATTCCAGCACTGAGGAGGGTGGATTGAGAGTTCCAAACCAGCTAGGGCTATAAAGCAAGACACTGACTATAAAGGAAGAAAGGAAAAGCAGACTTGCAGGTTCTCCGCATGGCTTTCCTTCGACCTCTGGAGACACAGTTCTTCTGATGTCATTGTTAAGCGTGTAAGTCAGCATTAAGCCATAGACTCAGTTTTAGCAGCTTTCCATGTTTTGGTGGGTTTGGAGTTACAGGATTAAGACCAAAGCATAGGACTTTTCTCCTGACTTCTCTGCCCTGTGTCTTCATGGAGAGAGCACGGCAGCCAGGCCTGGGCCTGAGCCCAGGCCAGTACTGAGGAGGTGGTGGGGTGTGGAGACCCCAGTAGCCTGGACGTTTCCATGCCAGCACTGAATGCAGGCTGGTGTTGGGGCTCATGGTCAGAGCCAGTGCACCTAGAGCTGGGGCGTGGTCTGTCACCCAGTACATCCCAGACGTCTGTGTCTCATGGTATCGGCACGGTGGCTTTTCTCATCCTGTACGGGACCAGGCTTGGGGTACACCTCCCACGCTGTCCAGCTGGCCCCCCAGCTGACAGCTCAGGGCATTGACCAGAGGTCTGTGTGCAGGGGTCTGTGTGGAGGCAGTGGGCATCTGGGATGGAAGCAGATTTGGCAGGCCCTGGTCAGCTGTCCTACTGGGGTCAGCCCTGCCTGCCACAGTGTTGTGAGTGCTTTCTGCGGCTGAGGACTTTGTCCAGTGTTTGGTGCTCTCCCAGCGGCCTAACACAGCTGTTAAGCTCCTGACTCCTCTGCACAGCCTCACTTTGAATTTGAGGATGTGTGTCTGGGACGCGCTGGGCAGGACTGGTGCAAACTCAGCCTCGCCTCCCAGGCTCTGGGCTGTACCCAGAACTGGCCATTCCCCACCACCTTCATTAGCACCAAAGCTTCAGCTCTCCTGTGGCATCTCCTTGAGAGCTAGGCACGTGTGCATGCACACATGCACGCACACACACACTCGGGGTGCTGTGTAGGAGAGCTAGGCACACATGCACGCACACACACACTCGGGGTGCTGTGTAGGAGAGCTAGGCACACATGCGCGCACACACACTCGGGGTGCTGTGTAGGAGAGCTAGGCATGCACGCACACACACTTGGGGTGCTGTGTAGGAGAGCTAGGCACGCACACGTGCACACACACTCGGGGTGCTGTGTAGGAGAGCTAGGCACGCACACGTGCACACACATTCGGGGTGCTGTGTAGGAGAGCTAGGCACGCACACGTGCACACACATTCGGGGTGCTGTGTAGGAGAGCTAGGCATGCACACGTGCACACACATTCAGGGTGCTGTGTAGGAGAGCTAGGCATGCACACGTGCACACACATTCAGGGTGCTGTGTAGGAGAGCTAGGCATGCACACGTGCACACACATTCGGGGTGCTGTGTAGGAGAGCTAGGCATGCACACGTGCACACACATTCGAGGTATTGTATAGGAGAGCTAGGCACACGTGTGCACACACACGTTTGGAGTGCTGTGTAGGAGTGTGAGGGCGAGAACCACAGGCAACCACATGGTTACTCTGCAGGCTCTGTGAGGATGTGGCCGCTCTGGAAGCCGGCCGGGATGCCCAGATGGCACAGATGGCCAAGGATGTGATCTCCAGAGACCTGCAGGTCCAGGCGCTGCAGGAAGGGGAGGAGAAGCTCAAGGCCCAGCTGGCCAGATGCCAGCAGGACATAGACAGGTAATGTTCCCATGGCACCATTTCTGCTGAGCACCTTTGCGGACAGAACGGTCTAGGATGCGAACTGAACAAACCAGGTCCTGGCCCTGCTCTCCCTGGGGAGGGAGAGCCCATGAGAAAGCCACAGCAACAGAGGCAGAGGTGAGGAGGGTGGAGGAGGGCAGGGTGGGGCGTGCTTGGAGGCCTTGAGAGGAGAAGCCTCCAGGTAATGACAACCGCAGGGGAGCCCTTCACCCCGCCCCGGCCGAGAGCTGTTGGTCTCTTCCTTGCCTGGGCATATGCTTGATTGAGACCATCCTGTTCCAGTGGTGTATCCGGGTTACTGAGGAGTGTGTTTGTGGAGGAGTGTGTCAGATACAACGAAGGGCCTGTTTCACTATGCTTGTGATGCGTCTTGTTAGGCCCGGGCTCTTGCCCTGTCCTCCATCACTCCAGACATCTCTACCCTGAAGGCCCCAGGACTACCGCGTGCCTTGGCGGGAAGCCATGTGAACAGAGGACTGAGCTATTTCCTGTCCTCTCTCTTTGGCTTAACATCAGCACTTTGAGGGCAGAGCCCGCCCAGGTAGCCAGGTCCTGTCCCTCCATTGTTCAGGAGCATCTGCTTGAGTCTACAGCAGCGTACTCATTCACCTGGGTGGATGGCAGTGTTTTTGTCTCCTGTGTGCTCATTGCTCTACCAACTACGGAGACAAAAGTATGGAAATCTCCAGCATTGACGTTCTAGTGTTTTCACTATCCACATTCCGAAGTTATTTACTTGTTTAGGTGTTCTTCCTGGGGCTTTTCTTTCCCTGTCGCTGAGCTTTTTTGCTCAAGGGTAGTGTTCCACCACTTGAGACACAGGCCACTTCCTGAAGTTCTCATTTAATTGCAAGTCCATTCTGCATGGTAATGGCTTCCTGATACCTTTTATAGAGGAAACAGCCCTCTTCGTCCCTTGTGACAGTCTATCTAGAACCTGCCCATCCCGTGGGTGCCCTGTCTGAACTCAGTCTGTGCCCACGTTCCGGTCTAGCTTTTGCTGTCTCCATATTGCTCAGGGCTGGGTTTGGTGGTAGAGGTTGCTGTGTTACCCCTTCTCTTCCCGCACACCGGGTCTTCTGCTTCCTGAGGTGCCCGCTGTCCTTCAGCTGTATTTGGTGGTCCTCCACGTCTGCCTCTCCTCCCTTGTAGCCTCTGGGGCATCCCCACCTTGGCATTCCCGAGGTGGGGCCTCAGGGAGGCTGCCTCTGCAGGTACAAGCAGCAGCTGATACTGGCGCTGGAGCGGGAGCGGAGCCTGGAGCGGGAGCAGGTGCAGCTGGGCTTGGACTGGCAGCGCCGCTGTGATGACGTCGAGCGAGACCAGATCCAGAAGTCAGAGGCTCTGATACGAGGCCTGACGGAAGCCAGGGATCAGGTGCGCATGTGCTGCGGGAGCCAGCTCTCCACCAGGGGCAGAGGGACAGGGCTGGTACACAGGACCAGCCGCTGGCCTCTTCAGCCCGGAAACCACAAAGCCACGCTGGCCATGACGCATAGCCACATGCGTCACAGTAAGGGGGCGCGGGGCTGCACCAGGCACAGTAATCAAATATACCAGGCCTGTCTGCCAGCTAGTACTGGGGACTCCTGCACCGACCACTGCTATACTGGTGACCAACCCCTGCACTGGTGACCCTTGTACTGATGACCTCTGCACCAGTGACCCTGACCTCTGACCCTGTACTGACGACCCCTGTACCAGTGACCCCTGTACCGGTGACCTTTGCACCATTGACCCCTGCACTGATGACCTCTGCAACAGTGACCCCTGTACTGATAACCCCTGCACCAGTGACTCCTGCACTGGTGACCCCTGCACCGGTGACCCCTGCACCGGTGACCGCTGCACTGGTGACTCCTATACCAGTGACCCTGCACCGGTGACCCCTGCACCGGTGACTCCTGCACTGGTGACCCCTGCACCAGTGACTCCTGCACTGGTGACCCCTGCACCGGTGACCCCTGCACTGGTGACTCCTACACCAGTGACCCCTGCACTGGTGACTCCTACACCGGTGACCCTGCACCGACGCCCTACACCACGATGACGACCCCTGCACAGTTGACCCACCTCTGTACATGGCCCAGCAGGGCAATGGGGCACAGGCTGAGTGGGAGGAGCCCCGCTGCCCACTGCAGCCGAGGCCCCAGCGCCCAGGCGCCTGGGCACCGGGTCCCCTGGCTCCTCAGCTACTCCTGCTGTCCATTTCCTAAGCAGGACCAGCACTCAGCGTGCTCCTGATCCACAGCCGGCATTGTTGCAGGTGGCTGCTAAGCTCCAGGAGGCTGAGCGGGCTCTGTGTGAACAGGAGCTGGTGCTGAGGGCTGTGGCCCTGGAACGAGACCAGGCTGTGGAGGCTCTGCGGGGGAACGGGCCCCACCCTGGACCAGAGATGCAGGTGAACACCCCATCCCTCGTGGGCCCCACACCTTCCTCCTCAGCTGCAGGGGAAGCAGCGCATGTCAGAACTGGAGGCCATGCTGGCCATGGGAGAGGGTGGACGGCATAAGGAGTTCCGTGGACAAAGGTTGCCCCTCGAAAGCTCTTAAAACCTCACATCCAGAGAGGACTCAGCACGTGCTCAGCAAGAGCGACGCCTGGGATTTGATCTCCAGCGCTGAAATGAATCCAGAATCCGAGCTGGGCACTGGCGGCTCATGCCTGTCATCCTAGTGACACAGCAGGCTGAGATCTGAGGATAGCGGTTTGGACAGGAGAGTCTGTATGACTCATCTCCAGTGGACCACCAACAGGCTGGAGACAGAGCTGCGGCTCAAGTGGCAGAGCACTAGTCCACAGCGCCTAATCTCAGGGAGAGCACCCCGGCTCTGAAGCTCCAGGACAAGCACAAAAATAAAATCCCAAATCTGACATGTCACTAGATACTAATGTAGAATCCCATGAGGTCTTCTTCAGACTCTCAGGCCTGGCCATGCTGTGCTTGCCAATGGTGGCCGTGGCCAGTAGCTGTCCAGTATGTGGCCTCTGTCATCCTCCTCCTGAGAGCACGCGTCTGTCGGCCCAGGCTGCGACCTGTGAGGCCCTGGGAACCAGCAGGGCTGTGTCCCGACTTGAGGTGGCCCAGTAGGTGTCTGACTCCCACGGAAGTTTTTGAGGAACCACAGGGGTCCTTCGGCCCCGCAGCCCCCAGCTGTGCTGTTGTTCAGATGCCAGGCTGACTAGGGTTGCCATTTGCATTGCCCTTACAGGAGCCATCTCCCCTTTATGGAAAGTCACTGTTCAGTTATCTGGGGCTAGAGAAGGTGGCTCTGGAAGGCGGCTCTGGGTGGTGCTCCCCTGCCTCCCAGGCTGCCTTTCCCCCGCTTCAGCATGATGGGGCACCCTGGGGTCCGGTGTGAGTCTGCACTGTGCCTGCAGAGTGCCCTGCAGTCCCCTTGTTGGGGCACAGCCCGGGTCCTTGGGCCTGCTGAGCAGGGAGTGGCAGGAGTCAGCTCCCAGGAGACCTCGCAGCCCTGGCAGGCGTGAGCCAGGAGTAGGACAGTCGCTCTTCTTGAGGGTCTAAGGAAGGAGTGGGTGCCAGGTCCTCTCCCCACTCAGTCTTGGGGCTCACAGCAGGTGCTGGCTCTTTCCTGCTGTCAGATTGCCAGCCATGTTGTCTGGTTCCTGTCAGGTAGCTGCTTTGCAGCCAACTGATTTTGGTTTTTATTTTGTGCCAGTTGTGGGGCTTGAACTCAGGGCCTGGGCGCTGTCCCTGAGCTCTTTTTTTTTTTTTTTTTGTCGGTCGTGGGGCTTGAACTCTGGGCCTGGGCGCTGTCCCTCAGCTCTTCAGCTCAAGGCGAGCGCTCTACCACTTGAGCTACAGCGCCACTTCCGGTTTTCTGGTGGTTTATTGGAGATAGGAGTCTCACGGTCTCTCCTGCCCAGGCTGGCTTTGAACCTTGATCCTCAGATCTCAGCCTCCTGAGTAGCTAGGATTACAGGCATGAGCCACCAGCGCCCGGCTGTCCCTGAGCTCTTTTGCTCAAGGCTAGTACTCTGCCACTTGAGCCACAGTGCCATTTCCGGTTTTCTGATGGTTTGTTGGAGATAAGAGTTTGATGGACTATCCTGCTGGGATGGCTTTGAACCGCAATCCTCAGACCTCAACCTCCTGAGTAGCTAGGATGACAGGTGTGAGCAACCAGCACCCAGCCACATTGTTTTTATCCACTCATCTATTGCAGGGCATCTGGGCTGTTTCTGTAACTTGGCTATTGTGTCCAGTGCTTTTTTTTTTTGTTGAAATGTATATAAAATGAATCTAAATATACCTGGAGCATTTTCCAGGGTGGTCAGCCCTAAGGATGGTGCAGACTCTCCACGCTTCCTCTCTACACTGGCTGTCTGTCTGTGATGACAGGTACCTGTGCGGCAGCCCGATGGAGAAATGAGCGGAATCTCTCCCTCCACCGAGGTCCAGCAGCTGCGGGAACAGAACATGAGTCTGCGGAATGCTGTGTCACAGATGAGGAGGGAGATGGAAATGCTGAGCAGCCAGATCCCTCCGGCAGCCCAGTTAGGAGAGAGCCCAGAAGCAAACCCACCAGACCCTGGTGGGGAAGGAGACACAGCCCGGCCAGGTAAGGGAACGAGGGGAAAGAAGGGGAGGAGGGGGGAGGAGACACCCTGGAGAGGACTGCTGGACCTGCTTTGGAGTCTTAGAAACTAATTCCCAGGGCTGGGGTTTGTGTTGCTTGAGGTGTTGCCCTAAGTCAAACTTAGGGTCTGACCCACTGTCTTTTTTGTTGTTGTTAGTCCTGGGGCTTGAACTCAGGGCCTGGGCACTGTTCCTAAACAGTGGCCATTTCTGGTTTTCTGGTGGTTAATTGGAGATAAGAGTCTCATGGACTTTCCTGCCTGGGCTGGCTTTGAAACCCATATGTTCACATCTCAGCCTCCTGAGTAGATAGGATTATAGGTGTGAGCCACCATTGCCCAGTTTTTATGTGTGTTTCTGTGTGTGTATATATACATATGTATATGTTATTATTATCCTGTAGGTCATGGGGCTTGAACTCGGGGGCCTAGGCACTGTCCCTGAGCTCTTTTTGCTCAAGGCTAGCACTCTTCCACTTCAAGTCACAGCAACGTTTCCCCAGTCTTATATTGAAAAATGTTTTCAGGGATGGGTGCAGGTGGCTCACGCCTGTAATCCTAGCTACCCAGGAAGCTGAAATCGAGAATCACAGTTTAAAGCCAGCCCGGGCAGGAAAGTCTGTGAGACTCTTATCTCCAAAAAAATAGAAAAAGCCGGAAGTGGTACTCGGCTCAAGTGGTAGAGCGACAGCCTTGAGCACAGAGAGGTTCAATGACAGAGCTCAGGTCCTGAGTTCAAGCCCCAGGACTGACAAGAAAAAAAAAAAAAGTTTTGCTCAGGGATGTAGAAGGCAAAGTACGGCAGAGGCCGCCAGCCAGGCCCGCAGCGCAGCCTCCCGGTGCGGTGCGTGTGCTGCGTGGAGCTGCTTGGCTGCCCCTCCCCCAGCACTAGGGAAGGCTTCCCAAAGACCTGGGCGGGGAGCGGTCCAGGCGGGGGAGGGAGGGGGAGGACCGGGGCAGGAGTGGCAGGAACGTGTGCTGGGTTACCCCCCTTTTATGCAGATTATATTCTGGCTCTTGAAGCAGAAATTCAAAGCCTGCAGCACAAATTTCAAAGCCTGGAGGAGCAGCTGGTCAGCGTCCCAGAGCCTTCCAAGTGGTCACCGGACCCTGCGGCCCCGGATGCAGACCCCCAGGCCCTCGCAGAGCCCGCAGGTGAGGACCTCCCACCGTACGTTGCACACGCAGCTCAGGTTCCCCGTGAGCCACCCCACCCCCACCCACAGTCTCTCATAATGGAATCGCGTGACACGGAGCATCTGTTGACTGCTTTGCCCACGCTGTGCTTCACTCCACACGCCCTCCAGCAGTACAGGCCCGGGCCGGGCCAGCCGTCCGCACATCCCCTCCTCCTGGTTTCCCGTGGGGCTGGACTTGCTTTCCTGGGAGCCTTCATCTTGGACCCAGGCTCTGTGGCCGCAGCACCCTGCAGCCCTCGGTGAGCCGGGCTCGGAGGCCGTTCTGCTGCTTCTACTCGGCTTCTGCCCAGCCTCGGGCTCTTGGTGGACAGCCCCTCTCAGGGGTGGTGCGGGATCCAGGGATGGTGTCCTCCCTGGTCCTGCGGCCCCAGGGAGCCAGCTTCTCCTGGCTTGCTTTATCATGTGGATTATTCCCTTTGGTGTGCCCCCCCCCCGTAGCCCTCCCCCCCTAGCGCAGTGAGGCCGGCTTGCTCTTTCCAGAACCCACATGGCATGTGCTTCAGCTTTCAGCTGTGGTCAGTGAGCAAAGTGGGGGTATGCACATGCTGTCTGAGGTGAAAGCCAGCCAGCGGGCTGCGCCCCTGGTGTGGATGGCTGCCGCTGGGCCTGTCCTCTCCTCTCTCCACATGTTCTCTCAGCCTCATGTCAGACTGAAGTTAATTTTTCCTGAAATAATTGGTAGGATTCAACTTTGAAACTACCAGGGCCTGGTGTTTCCTTTGTGGGGAGATTTTAAACTGTCAGTTCAGTTTTATTCATAGCTATAGAACTGACTGTACAGATTTTCTTTTGAGATAAATTATACAAAGAAGGGCTGGGAAGGTGGCTCAGTGGTAGAGCGCTTGCCTTGCATGCTTGAGGCCCTGGGTTCGATTCCTCAGTACCACATAAGCAAAAAGAAAAAAGCCGGAAGTGGTGAGTGTGGCTCAAGTGGTAGAGCACTAGCCTTGAGCTGAAGAGCTGAGGGACAGCGCCCAGGCCCAGAGTTCTGGCCCACGACCGGACCCAAAAAAAAAAATTATACAAAGAAATTGTTCTTCATTTCACTTTCAAACTTCTGGCATAAGCTGTGATTCCAGATACTCAGGAGGAAGAGGCAAGAGCTCAAGATTTCAAGTTCAGCCTGCCAAATGCTCATAAGACTCATCTCAGGGCTGGGAAGGTGGCTCGGGGGTAGTAGAGTGCTTGCCTTGCATGCATGAGGCCCTGGGTTCCATTCCTCAGCACCACATAAGCAGAAAAAGCCGGAAGTGGCGCTGTGGCTCAAATGGTAGAGCGCTTGCCTTGAGCTGAAGAGCTGAGGGACAGCGCCCAGGCACAGAGTTCAGGTCCCACAACCAACCAAAAAAAAAAAAAAAAAGAAAAAAAGACTCAAAGAATGAAAGCCAGGTGTTAGTGTAATCTGAGGATCACAGTTTGAGACCAGCCCAACCAGAGATGTCTGTGACACTTTTTTTTTTTTTTTTTTTTTTGTCGGTTGTAGGTCTTGAACTCTGGGCTTGGGCGTTGTCCCTCTGCTCTTCAGCTCGAGGCGAGCACTCTACCGCTTGAGCCACAATGCCACTTCCAGTTTTCTAGTGGTTAATTGGAGATAAGAGTCTCACAGAGTTTCCTGCCCAGGCTGGCTTTGAACTGCCATCCTCAGATCTCAGCCTCCTCAGTACTAGGGTTATAGGTATGAGCGCCCAGCTTATAACACTTTTATCTTTTAATTTACCATCAGAAAACTGGAAGTGGTGCTGTGGCTCAAGTGGTAGAGCATTCACCTTGAGCTGAAGAGCTGAGGGACGGCGCCCAGGCCCAGAGTTCAAGCCCCATGACTGACAAAAAAAAAAAAAAAAAAAAAAAAAGTGGTAGAGCACTAGCCTTGAGGGAAAGAGCTCAAGGACGGCCTCCAAACCCTGTGTTCAAACCCCACAACTGAAGGAAAAAAAAAAAGCCAATGCCAATGGTTCCTTTTGCAATCCTAGCTTACTAAGGAGTCTGAGATCTGAGGAATGAGCTTTGAAACCAGTGCAGGCAAGCAGATCCACAGTACTCTCATCTTCATGCTCAAGTGGTAGAGTACCAGTCGTGAGTAGATGAGCTTGAGGCCCTGCCACCCACACACACAGAGCACAGGCAACCCTGATCACAGCACGTGGGAGGCTGAAACAGGAGGATCACTCATGAATTAGAGGCCAATCTGAGTGCAAAGACCTTGGCTCAAAAAAAAAAAAAGAGGAAAGTGATGGAGAGCGTGAGATTGTTTGGAATATATCATAAATAAGTGGGACTGTAACAGTGAAATCCCTGTAAGTAATGGAGGCTCAGAAGAGGAAAAGTAGAAAGAAAGATAAAGTCAATACTAGACATTGAGAAAATGACAACATTGTATATTAGAGGATGGTTGACTTTTTGAAAAGGCTGTAAATAAAGAGCTCCCTCTTCCTCCCTCTCTCCCTTTTAAGACTTAACAAAAATGAATAGGAGAACAGAAGTGAATTGCCAGACTAATGCATGGAGAAGCATTCTGTAAAAGTTTTGAAAAGCATAGGGAGGGGCTGGGAAGGTGGCTCAGTGGTAGAGCACTTGCCTAGCATGCATGAAGCCCTGTGTTCTATTCCTCAGCACCACATACACAGAAAAAGCTGGAAGTGGTGCTGTGGCTCAAGTGGTAGAACACTTTGCTTGAGCAAAAGAAGCCCAGGGGCAGTGCCTAGGCCCTGAATTCAAGCCCCATGACTGGCAAAAAAAAAAAAAAAAAAGCATAGGGTGAGTGGAAGGTGAAATTCCAGCTGTTCAGGATGCTGAGGAGGAGGATGGAGAGTTCCCAGCTAGCTTGGGGGACATAACAAGTCCATGTCTTTTCCTGTGTGGGTCCTACAGCTTGAGCTCAGGGTCTGGAGCTGTCCCTGAGCTTTTGTGCTCAAGGCTAGCGCTCTACCACTTGAGCCCCAGCTCCACTTCTGGCTTTTTGGTAGCTGATCAGAAGAGTCTCATGGGCTTTCCTGCCTGGACTAGCTTCCAACCACGATCCTCAGATCTTAGCCTCCTGAGTAGCTAGGATTACAGGTGAGAGCCTCTGGCACCCAGCAGGTGTATGTCTTAAAAACAAGCAATCTCACAGGATAAGCAGCTTTTTCATTTTTTTCTTAGGTAGTACTGGGGCCCATGCCTACTTGGTAGGCTCTCTGCCGCTTAGCCTTGATCCAGCTCTTTTGCACTGGTTGTTTTGAGGTCGGATCTTGCTCACAGTACGCTGTTTGACATCGTTGGCATGAAGATACACACACCATCCTCAGCTTCCTGAGATAGTCTTTAGAACTTTTGTTTGCAGCATGGTCCAGAACCATGAGCCTCTCGAGCTCTACCCTCCTGAGATCCCTCCAGGTGCCCCGCTGGCTAAACATTCCTAAGCCCTGGGAGTAACATCCAGACTCTTCCATGTAAGCCAGGCCCCTGACCTTCCATTTGCACTTTTTTGTGTCTATACTAGTGCATGAACTCACATCTGCTCTCCCACATGGATTACACTCGCATATGACACACCTCTGATCTTGGGAGGGACCCAAGTTCCTCAGCCCCAGGAGGGACGTGCTCCTGGTGGGCCAGGCCTTTGCCGGGCGGGTCTCTGTGTCCCCGTGGGCCAGGCCAGTGCCAAGCGGGCCTCTGTGTCCCCGTGGGCCAGGCCAGTGCCGGGCAGGCCTCTGTGTCACCGTGGGCCAGGCCGTGGCCAGGCGGGCCTCTGTGTCACCGTGGGCCAGGCCGTGGCCAGGCAGGCCTCTGTGTCACTGTGGGCCAGGCCGTGGCCAGGAGGGCCTCTGTGTCCCTGTGGGCCAGGCCAGTGCCAGGCAGGCCTCTGTGTCACCGTGGGCCAGGCCAGTGCCAGGCGGGCCTCTGTGTCACCGTGGGCCAGGCCGTGGCCAGGCGGGCCTCTGTGTCACCGTGGGCCAGGCCATGGCCAGGCGGGCCTCTGTGTCCCCGTGGGCCAGGCCATGGCCAGGCGGGCCTCTGTGTCCCCGTGGGCCAGGCCGTGGCCAGGCAGGCCTCTATGTCCCCGTGGGCCAGGCCGTGGCCAGGCGGGCCTCTGTGTCACCGTGGGCCAGGCCGTGGCCAGGCTGGCCTCTGTGTCACCGTGGGCCAGGCCGTGGCCAGGCGGGCCTCTGTGTCCCCGTGGGCCAGGCCGTGGCCAGGCGGGCCTCTGTGTCCCCGTGGGCCAGGCCGTGGCCAGGCCGTGGCCAGGCAGGCCTCTATGTCCCCGTGAGCCAGGCTGTGGCCAGGCGGGCCTCTATGTCCCCGTGGGCCAGGCCGTGGCCAGGCAGGCCTCTATGTCCCCGTGGGCCAGGCCGTGGCCTGGCGGGCCTCTGTCACTGTGGGCCAGGCCGTGGCCAGGCGGGCCTCTGTGTCCCCGTGGGCCAGGCTGTGGCCAGGCGGGCCTATGTGTCACCATGGGCCAGGCCAGTGCCAGGCGGGCCTCAGTGGGGTCTCACTGCTCTTCTCCAGGCCCATCTTAGTGGGTAATGCGCAGGCTCACAGGGTGCTCTTTTCCCAGGAGCAGCTCCCTGGGCCTCCCAGGCCGGCACTGGATTGGCGCTGAGGAAACTCAGAGACAGGGTACATCTCTTGGACTTGCTGGTGACACAGCTCAAAAAGAAGGTGAGATTGGCCCACTGAGGAACAGGTAGTGTGGGTCTTCCAACCAGGAAGCTGTCCTGGGGAAGGAGGCAGGGCACACACTGGAGCCCTGTGTGCTGTTTGTGACCCTTGGATGATCACTAGACCTCTGTTGGCTGTGTCCTCTGAGCCCAGGGCTCTGCACCCGAGCTGGTCCATCTCACCACCCACAGGACATGTGCAGTGCCACAGAGCAAGGGGTCCTGGCAGATGGCGTCCGCACCTGGTGTTTCTCACTTTGTGCCTGTTGTACCCTGTGTAGATGCTTAGTTCCTTTCATGGCCACGTAACTTCTAAGTGGCAGGTCCGCATGCTGTGTGTGCGTTGGGCTGTGCGTTGCTGCCACCTGGTGGCTCTTGTGAGGCCTGCTCAGAATATGCGTGTGTTTAGTTTGGGGGTGCGTGCCCAGCAGCAGATCATCACATTTTAGGGAGATTCTGTGTTTAAGTCTGAGGAGCTGTTGGACTGTTTCCAGCAGCGGCATGCTTTACATTCCTCCTGGCGGTGTGTGAAAGTTCAGACTCCCACATCTTCCCAACTCCAGCTACTTTCTTTTTTATTTATCTTGTTATTTAAAGATGGTGGTGAGACTGCATATGATACTGACTGATGTATGTGTTTGTGTGTGTGTGTGTGTGTGTGTGTGTGTGTGTGTGTGTGTGTGTGTGTGCACATGTGCGCACTAGTCCTGGGGTTTGAACTTGGGTCTGGGTGCTGTTCCTGAACTTTTTTTTTTTTTTTTTGCCCAAAGCTAGCACTATACCACTTGAGCCATAGTTCCACTTCCGGGTTTTTTGGTGAGTAATTGAAGAGTCGTTCAGACTTTTCTGCCCAGGCTGGTTTTGAACAATCCTCAGGTCTCAGCCTCCTGAATAGTTATTATGATTTCAGGCGTGAGCCACCAATGCTGTCTCTGCTGACTGATTTTGATTCCCATTTTCCATTGACAAATGGTGGTCTGCATCTTTCTGTGGCTGCTTGGCCATCTGTATACCTACATTTGCAGAAATGTCTATTTAGATACTTGGCCTGTTTTCTCTTTGTTTTGTAAAAGTCCTTTCTGTATTCTGAATATGAATATAAGTAAGTCCTCTATCAGATACAAGACTTGCTGAATTTTCTGTTCTACAATTTGTGTTTTCACACTCTCAGTCATCACAAATGACTTTGATTTTTTCGGGGTGTTGAGGTTTGAACTCAGAGTCTTCGTTTTCTCACCTTGCTTGTCTGGCTGGCACTCAGCACTTGAACCACTCTCACAGACTCTCACAGACTTCCCTGCTTGGGCTGGCTTTGAACTGCAATCATTAGATCTCAGCCTCCTGAGTAGCTAGGATTACAGGTGTGAGCCACCAGCTCCCGGAGGGCTCTACTGGATTTGTATGCTGGTATCAAACTATGGGGGCTGGGAATGTGGCTTAGTCGTAGAGTGCTTGCCTAGCATGCATGAAGCCCTGGCTTCGATTCCTCAGTACCACATACACAGGAAGAAAAAAAAAGTGAATAAATAAAAGAAATAAAAGAAAAAATTATTTAAAAACACAACTATGATCCTCTGGATCTCAGCTTCCTGAATACTAGGATTACAGGCATGAGAACCAGTGTGTGGCTCATTTCTTTTGGTGTGTAGTGTGCTAGGGCTTGAACTCAGGGCCTGGGCATTGCCCTTTTTTCACTAAAAGCTACATGAACTACAGCTCCACTTCTAGCTTTTTTTTTTTTTTGGTCGTGAAGCTTAAACAGTAGGCCTGGATACTGCCCCTTAGCTCTTCAGCTCAAAGCAAGCGCTCTACCACTTGAGCTACAGTGCCACTTCCGGTTTTCTAGTGGTTTATTGGAGATAAGAGTCTCATGGACTTTCCTGCCCAGGCTGGCTTTCAACCATGATCCTCAGATCTCAGCCTCCTGAGTAGCTAGTATGATAGGTGTGAGCCACCAGCGCCCTGCTTCTAGCTTTTTTTGTTGTTGTTGTTGGTCGTGAGGCTTGAACTTTGGGCCTGGGCGCTGTCCCTCAGCTCTTCAGCTCAAGGCGAGCGCTCTACCACTTGAGCTACAGCACCACTTCCGGGTTTCTGGTAGTTTATTGGAGATAAGAGTCTCACGGACTTTCCTGCCCGGGCTGGCTTTGAACCACAATCCTCAGATCTCAACCTCCTGAGTAGCTAGGATGACAGGCGTGAGACACTGGCACTCGGCTTCTAGCTTTTTTTAAAAAACCCTTTTTTATTACCTTTACGTAGTTACACAAAGGATTTTTCCTTTCAACAAATCAGTTTGTGATTGCATCTTAATATTATTCCCTCAGTTTTCTTAATTTTGTAGGATAGGTACTGAATGTCATGACTGCCTTCTCCCCTCCTCTATTTAGCTGTCCCCTCCTTTTGATCCCACCCCCACCTTTCCAGGACTCATTTCCTAGTATTTATTTTGTTGGAATATGAGTTAGCCTTTCTAAGTTAGTACCATTTGAGTTCTCCTTGACTCTACCATATTTCAAATAATACACGAATGTACACGGGTTCCACCTTGTACTTCCAGCTTTTTGGTGATTAATTGGAGCTCAGAGTCTCGTGAACTTTCCTTCCTGCGTTGGCTTTCTGTGAGATCTTCCTGTGGAGTCTGTGTCTTCTCCCGAGCAAGCATCACTCCAAAGCTGAGACTGTCTGACCAGCCCGTCCACTGCCGGGAGCGGCTGGCTGCCCAGAGGACTGACTGGGCTTCCCTGCTGTCCTTTTGCTGATGAGTTTGTCACCTTCAGGACCCCCAGCAGGAGAAGCGGGCTCACTCTCAGGAGCCAGGGCAGGAAGGACAGAGGCTGTATGGGGTTGGGGGTGTCCTCCCCCCCCCCCCGGCACAGGGTCACAGGGTTCCCTATCCCTGGAGAGGAGCTGGGTGTGGCCCCGGCGTCTGGCCTGGGCTCCCACAGCCCCTGCCCACCCACCGTCGTTCCTGTGGCCTGTGACTTCTCCCGAACCCTCTTTCTCCCTCCCTCTGCCTGCCTGCCACCCCATGCTGGTGTTTGAACTCGGGGTGCACACACAGCAACTAGACAGGTGCTCCTGTGAGCCAGGACCCCAACCCCGTTCTGCTTTACATGTGTTTTGGAGGCCTCAGCCTGGGACCCTCGTACTGGGGTGACAGGCATGGGCCACCAAGCCTGACTTGGTTGAGAGGACTTTTGCCCGGGCTGACCTTGAACTGTGATCTTTCTGACCTCTACCTCCCAAGGAGCTGAATTTTCAGGTGTCTGCCCGGGGCACCTGCCTCCTGCAGGCTGCTGTGCTCCGGGCTGCCTGCGGCCCTCTGGCCACCTCTGCGGTCACCCTGCTGCCCTTTCCTTCTGTCCCCCTCCCCCCCAATTGCCTGCACTTTCTAGAGGAAGTTGTCCCTCACTGGGCCAGGACTGCGGGGGAGGGCCGTGACATAGGGCCACCCATGCCTCCCAGCCAGCCTGGGCCCGGGGCGTGGATGGTATAGGAGAGGGCCGTGAGGGCTGGTTCACACGTGTCCACACCAGCCCTGCCCTGCCCTGCCCTGCCCTGCCCATGCGCACTGTCCTCACACTGTTCCAACACGGCCCCACAGGTGCGGCAGACACCCCTGGAGCCGGAGCTGCTATGTGACGTGGACCAGGTACAGCTGGAGGCACAGGAGCTGCAGACGCAGGTGGCCGAGCTGGAGCAGCATCTCTGCACGGCCGGGCAGAGAGGTGGGCGCCCTGCCCAGCAGCGCCTCACAGTGGTGAGCTCCCGCCCACGGCCTGGCCCCTCCACAGGGCCTGTGGGCCCTGCGCTGCCCCCTTCCATGCAGCCTGCAGAGAGGTCCAGGCCGAGCCCAGAGCCTGGGAACCCACCACCTTCTCTCCTGGACGAGGCGGGTCAGGAGAGAGGAGGCCAGGAGGCCTCCTGGGGGCCCTGGGGGCAGGTGGGGCTAGTCCTCAGGAGCACACAAACCCTTCCCAGCCCTGTCCCCTGAGGCTGAGCCTCTTGCTCGGAGACTGGCTCCCAATTCCCTGCTTTGTTCTTGGGGCAAGGACTCCTTAGCCAGTGCTCCCCCATGGGGGAGGGGGGGTAGTGGCACTCTCCCCCATGTGGGGAGGGCTGGTGCCTGCTAGAAGGGTCTCTGCTTCCAAATCTAGACCCGAAAGGAGTGACAGAGGACAAAGAGCATGAGCCCATGCCTGGCCCAGCAAGTGGGCTGGTGAGGGGTGTGGGCACCCCATCCTGTGTCTCCCCACATCCAGGTTCCAGGATGGGGAGGAGCATCTCTCCATGGCTCCGCTGCGTCAGAGCATTCTGGATAGGAGCGAGTCTCCCCAGCCTGAGCCCGAGCCCCTCTAGCCGCAGGCTGAGGTGTCTGGGATCTGGACAGGCGGAGCAGGAAGGGCTTGGCCAGGGCCCGAGTGGGGCCGCATGGGGCCCGGACGCTCCCGCGTGGAGTGCAGTGCAGTGTCGGGCGGGAAGGAGGGGCGGCGTGGAGGCCGCAGGCTGTCTGGTGGGGTCTGGCGCGGCGCCTGCGGCCACCGTTGCAGCCATCGGTCACTCAGCTCCTCCTGCCCGCCAAGGAGAATGGAGGTACACTTCTCTCCGGTGCTGGGCGCCGGCCCTGGTGCTGGCTGTTGCACCGGCTCCCGCCCAGAGGGAGAGGGGAGGGCTGCTGCAGGCGTGGCAGCACAGCCAGAGTCGGCCCCCAGGCTGTGAGGAAGAGGGCTTGAGTTTGAGAGTAGCCGGGGCTACATAGTGAGACCCCGTCTCACAAAACAGCTGGGAGCCAGTAGCTCACGCCTGGCATCCTAGCTATCCAGGAGGCTGAGATCTGAGGGTTGTGGTTCGAAGCCAGCCTGGGCAAACAGACTACTCAGAAAAGGCCTGAAGAGGCTGTGGCTCAAGTGGCGGAGCACTTGAGTGAAAACAAGCTCAAGGGGCTTGCCCAGGCCCCATGTTCAAGCCCCACGACCAGCAACAACAGAACAATGGCTGGAAGCCTCTGGAGCCCCTGAGCTGGTGTAGCCACGTGGGGGCAGTGCTGGACACCTGGAGGGGAGGAGACGGGCCAAAGCAGTGTCCTCACAGGGGAGGAGCAGGGCCAGCCGGGGTGCACACGTGCCCAGCTGTGCCCAGTGGGCACCAGTGACAGACGACTCAGGAGCTGCGGGGTTGGTGAGGGGCGGGGGCTGGGCTGGGCTGGCGCGGGTGGGTGGTGGCGTGGCTCACGCAGTGCCACCCGGCTCGTCTCTGGTGGGGGCGGGGGGCGGGCACCAGGCCCTGAGTTCAAGCCCCATGACCAGAAAAAATAAAATTTTACCTGAAGCAGAGCCAGGTGACCTGCAGGCACGCACTGCAGCCTGGGCCTGGGGGCGGAGACCGGGCCTCTGCGCTGCAGGCACTGGACAGGGAGGACTGCATCCCCCAGCAGGAGTCCACATTAGAGGAGTTTGCCCAAACCTCTAGGTGTCAAGGTTGGCCAGGTCAGTTCAAACTGGTTCTTTGCTGACTCACAGTAACCACATACTCGGAAAAGCCGGGTGCCCGTGGCTCTTGCCTGTCATCCTAGCTACTGAGGAGGCTGAGATCTGAGGATCCCAGTTCAAAGCCAGCCCGGGCAGGAAAGGCCATGGGACTCTTTTTTTTTTTTTTTTCCAGGGCTGAGGACTGAACCCAGGGCCTTGTGCACGCCGGGTGGGCGCCCTTCCGCTGGGCTAAACCCCCAGCCCAGCCATGAGACTCTTATCTCCAATAAACTACTCAGGAAAACAGAAGTAGAGCTCTGGCTCAAAGTGATAGAGCAGTAGCCTGGAGCTGAAGAGCTGAGGGACAGCTCCCAGGCCCAGAGAGTTCAAGCCCCACGACCAACCAAAAAAAAGAAAGAAAAGACAGAGTCTCCCTGGGCATGGAGCCAGGCCTGCCCCAAGAGCCACACTCCCGCCCACCCGCGCTGCCTGGCCCGACCCGAGGTCCCGGGGCTGCCCAGTCTCTGACGGCAGCTCCCTTCCCACCCTGCCCTCCCATGACCTCCCTTCTCTTGTCTCAGCCTCTGCCCAAGACACTCCCCGCTCCTCAGGACAGTGAGGGACGGCAGAGAGGGCACAGGCGCCTGCCAGTCCCAGGAAAGACCAGGAAGCTGGCAGGGACAGCGTGTGCCAGTCATCCCAGGGCATGGGGAGGGGGCCAGAGCACAGGAGCGGCCTGTTCTCTGGTGGGTGTGAGCAGCAGTTGGGCTGTTCCGTTGCAGGTGTGAGCAGGGGCTGTTCCCTTGCTTGTGTGAGGAGAGTCGGGCTGCTGTCTGGAGGGTGTGAAGAGAGCGGTCGGGCTGTTCTCTGGCGGGTGTGAGGAGCGGTCAGGTTGTTCTCTGGCGGGTGTGAGGAGCAGTCAGACTGTTCTCTGGTGGGTGTGAGGAGCAGTCAGACTGTTCTCTGGCGGGTGTGAGGAGCAGTCAGACTGTTCTCTGGCGGGTGTGAGGAGCAGTCAGACTGTTCTCTGGCGGGTGTGAGGAGCAGTCAGACTGTTCTCTGGCGGGTGTGAGGAGCAGTCAGACTGTTCTCTGGCGGGTGTGAGGAGCAGGTTGTTCTCTGGCAGGTGTGAGGAGCAGTCAGACTGTTGTCTGGTGGGTGTGAGGAGCAGTCAGACTGTTCTCTGGCGGGTGTGAGGAGCAGTCAGATTGTTCTATGGCGGGTGTGAGGAGCGGTCAGACTGTTCTCTGGCAGGTGTGAGGAGCAGTCAGACTGTTCTCTGGCGGGTGTGAGGAGCAGTCAGACTGTTCTCTGGCGGGTGTGAGGAGCGGTCAGGTTGTTCTCTGGCGGGTGTGAGGAGCGGTCAGGTTGTTCTCTGGCGGGTGTGAGGAGCAGGTTGTTCTCTGGCAGGTGTGAGGAGCAGTCAGACTGTTCTCTGGCGGGTGTGAGGAGCGGTCAGGTTGTTCTCTGGCGGGTGTGAGGAGCGGTCAGGTTGTTCTCTGGCGGGTGTGAGGAGCAGGTTGTTCTCTGGCAGGTGTGAGGAGCAGTCAGACTGTTCTCTGGCAGGTGTGAGGAGCGGTCAGGTTGTTCTCTGGCAGGTGTGAGGAGCAGTCAGACTGTTCTCTGGCGGGTGTGAGGAGCAGTCAGACTGTTCTCTGGCAGGTGTGAGGAGCAGGTTGTTCTCTGGCGGGTGTGAGGAGCGGTCAGGTTGTTCTCTGGCGGGTGTGAGGAGCGGTCAGGTTGTTCTCTGGCGGGTGTGAGGAGCAGGTTGTTCTCTGGCAGGTGTGAGGAGCAGTCAGACTGTTGTCTGGTGGGTGTGAGGAGCAGTCAGACTGTTCTCTGGCGGGTGTGAGGAGCAGTCAGACTGTTCTCTGGCAGGTATGAGGAGCGGTCAGGTTGTTCTCTGGCAGGTGTGAGGAGCAGTCAGACTGTTCTCTGGCAGGTGTGAGGAGCAGTCAGACTGTTCTCTGGCGGGTGTGAGGAGCAGTCAGACTGTTCTCTGGCGGGTGTGAGGAGCAGTCAGACTGTTCTCTGGCAGGTGTGAGGAGCGGTCAGGTTGTTCTCTGGCAGGTGTGAGGAGCAGTCAGACTGTTCTCTGGCGGGTGTGAGGAGCAGTCAGACTGTTCTCTGGCAGGTGTGAGGAGCAGGTTGTTCTCTGGCAGGTGTGAGGAGCAGTCAGACTGTTCTCTGGCAGGTGTGAGGAGCAGGTTGTTCTCTTGGTGTGAGGAGCGGTCAGACTGTCAGAGCCTGGACCTCACCGATGTCTCCTGTTCCCTGCCTTCCTCCCGGACCCCCCTCATGTATGACTGCACTTGTGCACAGTTATGGAGTCTGAATTCAGAGTGGGTTGAGTGAGGACTGCTTGTGGAGGCTCACACTAGGCTTGTGGCTCCCAGGTGAGCTGTGTTCCTCAGCTGCCTCTACCTCCTCATAGTGGAGAAGGAGGTGAGCCTGCGGGCAGCAGGGATGAGTGGGCAAGGGCAGAGAGCAAGGAGTGGGCTCAGTGCAGTCCCCAAGCTGTCTGGGGTTTAGGGACTGGAGCCAGAGCTGGAGCTGGGGTGGAGCTGGAGCTGGGCTGGGGTGGAGCTAGAGCTGGGGTGGAGCTAGAGCTGGGGTGGAGCTAGAGCTGGGGTGGAGCTGGGCTGGGCTGGGGTGGAGCTGGAGCTGGGGTGGAGCTGGGCTGGGGTGGAGCTGGGCTGGGGTGGAGCTGGAGCTGGAGCTAGAGCTGGGGTTGGGCTGGAGCTGGAGCTGAGGTGGAGCTGGGCTGGGCTGGGGTGGAGCTAGAGCTGGGGTGGAGCTGAGCTGGGGTGGAGCTGGGCTGGGGTGGAGCTGGAGCTGGGGTGGAGCTGGAGCTGGGGTGGAGTTGGGCTGGAGCTGGGGTGGAGCTGGAGCTGGGGTGGAGTTGGGCTGGAGCTGGGGTGGAGCTAGAGCTGGAGCTGGGCTGGGGTGGAGCTGGGGTGGAGCTAGAGCTGGAGCTGGGCTGGGGTGGAGCTAGAGCTGGGGTGGAGCTGGAGCTGGGGTGGAGCTGGAGCTGGAGCTGGGCTGGAGCTGGGCTGGAGCTGGAGCTGGAGCTGGGCTGGAGCTGGAGCTGGAGTTGGGCTGGAGCTGGAGCTGGAGTTGGGCTGGAGCTGGGCTGGAGCTGGAGTTGGGCTGGAGCTGGGCTGGAGCTGGAGCTGGGCTGGAGCTGGGCTGGAGCTGGAGCTGGAGCTGGGCTGGAGCTGGAGCTGGAGTTGGGCTGGAGCTGGGCTGGAGCTGGAGTTGGGCTGGAGCTGGGCTGGAGCTGGAGCTGGGCTGGAGCTGGGCTGGAGCTGGAGTTGGGCTGGAGCTGAGCTGGGCTGGAGCTGGAGCTGGGCTGGAGCTGAGGCAAGGGCTCTCTTTGCTCATGGGAGCGGGGCCCCTTGGGGAGCCCTGTGCTGAGTGAGTTCTCGTGGTCTCTGCATGAGACGCACAAAGGGCAAGCCTCCAGTGGGCAGGACAGGGTGGGACTGGGGAAGAGAAGGGGGACTTCTCTCACAGAGGCAGTTGGGGGTCCTGGCCAGCAGGAACAGGCCAAGAACGAGGATGGCAGCCCTAGGTTGGGGGCCTGGGGCCTGGCTTCCCATTTCTGGAAGGAGGAGGGCCCTGGACGGATCCCCGTGCCCGCACACCCCCTGTCCTGGCCTGCCCGGCCTCTGGAAGAGGCGGGTGGATAGCAGTGTGGCTCCAGGGTGGGCAGCGTGGCTGGTCTCCCTCCTGGGCTCTTCGTGACTGCCTCGTGCTTTCCGCTCACAGGGCCTGGAGAGCACTGAGGACCAAGGGCAGCTCCCCGGGCACCCCCAGCCAGGAGCGCCACCACCACAGGCACCCCACCTGCAGCGGAAACTACAGGAAGCAACCAGAAGAATCCTCCGCCTCCACCTAGAGAAGGAGCAGCTCATTGAGATGGGGAACCGGTTGCGAGCTGAGCTGGGCCAGGCCAAAGGTGAGTCCTGGGGCTGCCTGAGGGAGGGCGGAGGTGCCCCAGCAGGTCAGTGCCCCCCCCCACCCCCGGCCTGCAGGCTCCCATGGGACACACCAGGAAGACTAGCAGAGGCGGAGGTTCCTGGAGGGCGGCCCAGGCCAGGTGGCGGTCAGTGCTGGGTACTGGGCCCGCCCCTGGCTTCTGCATGGCAGCCAGCCCCAGGAGCCTGGGGCTGCACCTGCAGGTCAGGAAGTTGGGCTTGGCCGACTTCCTAGGAAAGCAAGGGACACCGAGTCCCACAGCAGCTGGGAGAAGCCAGGGTCTGGCGGGGTCCACACGTAGCTGGGGGCACCTATGCCCGGGCTCCCCAGTGAGGCCGGCCCATTGTGGGTGTGGAGGTGGCGGGCACTGTCACTTGGGGTCTTGATGCGCCCCTGTGTTT